>NC_092878.1:129497578-130097578 GCF_028372415.1 Notamacropus eugenii
CAGTGAGAAGGGTATCCTATGGCCTGATCAGTCTGTGTATGTAAGGTTGTGACTACAGCTCCAAGCTTGACCACATCTGCTACTTTCACTTGATTGTTGCCAGAGGACACTGAATTAGGTAAAACATAGTAAAAAATATTCTGAGTGATGTCTTTTGATTCATGCATAAATTGGATTTAAGTGAGGTAGAGTTGAATGAAGTCATTGGCCTTAGTCTCTCTTACAGAGTCATTGCAGTCAAATGGCAAGACAAAGAAAAGATGGCTGGTGATGGCTCAGGATATAATTGATGACTTTGGCCTTTTTGGTGTCTAACCAAGCTCTAAGTGCTCTGCAGTGCCTGTAGCTCCACAGCCCCCTTCGTGATTGTTGGAACGGATTGTTCTCATCTGCCCATTCTGTTGGGGGATGTCTTCACATGCTTGAGGTAGACATCCTCCTAACTCACTGAAGGGTTTTTCTTGGTTTTTCCTCAACCTGGTTTAGCCTGTCTGCCAAAATGGTTTACCAGACTGTGACTGCTGTAGCCACAGATGAGAGGTGATTGAATCATGTGGGCACCAGCAGCCCAGAAAAGTACTCAAGAACCTTCACATCAGGGATTCTAGTTTTCCCTGAACACACTATACATTGCCAGCCTCACGTAGCAAGAAAATATCACAAATTGAAACCACATCATCCTGTCTCTGAGACTGGTTATCTACTCACTTTACTAACTGTCCTTTTTTAACAAATAAAATTACTGCATCCTATACTGATGGAGAAGCTGTAAAATAAAGTTGTTCTTTAACTTACATTGAAGAGGCTAAGGTATATGAAATAATAACTGAATTAATAGTTTTAAAATGTGCTTTTCTAGCAGATTTAAGACTGTATCACCCCCCAGAATGAAGCATGGAAGGAAATTAAATGGAATGATATTTCATATTGATGGAGAAATCGTTTATTAAGTATCTTCCTATAAGCCAGGCACTGTGCTTATCTCATTTGATAATAAGGGATGGGAGAAATAATAATATTAAAATTAAATGGCTGTTATAAATTATTTAGAGTATTTTTACCTGCTATGAAAAAGTTGGCGATTTTTCTGATATGTCTATGTATAAACAAAATAAATTAAATGAGAGAAAAAAATCACAATACTTTGTAAAGAGTTTTAGATCTGGCTTCTCTTCTCAGTTCCTTTTTTATCACATGTGAACTCACTCTAAAGAAAGAGGGATTTTCCAGTTACTTTTCCAATGAGCATAATTTATTTAGTGCCACATGTAGAATGGTTTAAATTCACCAAGTGGCGTAGGTTGATTTCAATGCTTTCTGTCAGTGAGTGAGATATAATCCCCCTTAATCCTATCTTTGTTCAAGTGTGAATATAACACATACCACAGGAGTTGTATTGAGAATTATGAAGAATAAAATGTTGACTTTGTAATTATTGAAGTCCTTACAAACCAAACAAAAAAGTTATCTCTGTGAACTAAAGGATAATAAAGCTAAAGGTGTCATGATAGATTAATGATTCTTAGCTTCATTTGAGAATTTCCAAGTTTTAGTTAACATCATAAACTCACACAAAAATTTGTCATATATGTGGATATTTTTCTGTTTGTATCTGTAATACAACCTTACTTCCTTACAAGGTATTTAGCTTACTTTTGTATTGCCACAATGAGCATTTACATGGAAAAAAAACACCCTAGTTTTATGAGTATGACATTAAATTTACTTTCAAAATGTAATTTTAAAATTCTTGTTATAGAACTAATCTATTTGGTGCACCTGGGGATTTCCATCAATCCACAGTAAAGTAACTACAAAATAATTTTACTCTAGAGAACTGTGGAATTTTCCTGTGGATAGAGATTAATGTCTTTTCTTCACTGTATCATGTAGTTATACTGTATAAAAATGTCTCAACATAATTTCCATAATGGCTAAAGTTTATTCACTATTAAAAAGAAAGTCTTTCTGTTAGTGAATGAACTTCTAAGGTAATTGAGATAGAAAAAAAAAGATTTTCCCCCTCTAAATATGCCACATATCATATCCTCTAGAGTACCTAAAGTGGTACTGTGTATGTAATGGGTATTCAATAAATATTCATAGAATGAGTGGATGAATTCTCTAGTCACCCTAGAGATAGTGCCCTTTATTTTTAAAAATGATTTACTTACTGTTTTATTTTTCCCCAGTTGCATGTAAAGACAGTTTTAACATTCACTTTTTAAAAATTTGGGTTCCAAATTCTCTCCTCCCTCATCAAGAAGGCCAGAAATTTGATATGGGTTATACATGTCATGCAAAACATTTCCATATTAGTCATGTTGTGAAAGAAAACAGAGACCAAAAGAAAATCCCCAAAAAATAAAATTAAAAAAGTATGCCTTAATCTGTTTTCAGACTCCATTAATTCTTTTTCTGGGGATGGGTAGCATTTTTTTTCACCACAAGTCCTTCAGAACTGTCTTGGGTCATTTTTATTGCTGAGAATTGCCAAGTCGTTTACTGTTGAACATCATACAATATTGTTATCATGCATAATGGTTTCCTGGTTCTGCTCACTTCACTTTGCATCCATTTGTAGAAGTAGTTCCAGGTTTTTATGTAAGCTTGTTATTTCTTGTAGCACAATAATATTCCATCACAATCATGTAATCTATCACAACTTGTTCAGCCATGCCTCAGTTGATGCACATCCCTTCATTTTCTAATTCTTTAAGACCAGAAAAGAGCTGCTACAAATATTTTTGAACATATAGCTCTTTTTCCTTTTAAAAAATCTCATTGGGATACAGACCTAGTAATGGTATTTATGGGTGAAAGGGTATGAATGATTTTATAATCCTTTTGTCATAGTTCCAAATTGCTTTCCAGAATGGATGGATCACTTCACAACTCCCTCAGCAATCCTTTAATATCTCAATTGTCCCCCACCCTCCCAATATTTGCCATTTTCTTTTCCTGTCATATTATCCAATCTGACAGGTATGAGGTGGTGTTTCAGCATTATTTTAATTTGCATATTAATCAATAGTGATACAGAGCATTTTTTCAAATGACTATAAATAACTTTTATGACTGTGTCTAAATTGTACCTGTTTGTATCCTTTGGCCATTTATTAATTGTAGAGTGGTTCTTTTTTTTTTTTGTAAATTTGACTCAATTTTCTATATATTTGAGAAAATTGACTATTATTAGAAACATTTGTTGTAAACAAAATGTATTCGGAGTTATGATTACTAACTGTGTTTCCTTCCATCTTGTTTTCCCAATTTATCCTGCGCACGCTCTCTCTCTCTCTCTCTCTCTCTCTCTCTCTCTCTCTCTCTCTCTCTCTCTCTCTCTCTCTCTTTCCCTCTCTCTCTCTCTCTCTCTCTCTCTCTCTCTCTCTCTCTCTCTCTCCCCTCTCTCCTTCCCTCCCTCCCTCTCTCTCTCTCTTCTCTCTCTCTCTCTCTCTCTCTCTCTCTCTCTCTCTCTCTCTCTCTCTCTCTCCTCTCTTCCTCTCTCCCTCTCTCTCTCTCTCTCTCTCTCTCTCATTTCACTCTGTCCATCCTCAAAGGAATTTTCCTTCTGTCTCCAGGTTTCCCCAGTCTACCCTATCTTCTGTCAGGCTTCTTTTATCTCCCTTTGCTCTTGCTTTTCTGTAGGGTAAAATGTATTTCTCTATCCACCTGAGTATATACGTTATTCCTTGAGAATAAGGTTCAACACTTCCCTTCCCCCACCCTGTACCTCCCTGATTTCTTCCTCTACTGTAAAATATTTTTGTGCCTCTTTTATGTGAGATAATTTACCCATTTCTACCTCATCATTTTCCCTTCTCACAGAGCACCCCTTTTTCTCATTCCTTTTATTTTTTTATATCATCCTATCATATTCAACTCATACCCATGCCCTTTGTCTTTGTATACTCCTCATAACTCCCCTAATAATGAAAAAGTTTTCAGGCTTTAGATGTATCATCTTCTCATCTAGTAATCTAAAAGTTTAAACTGATTCAATCCCTTATATTCCTCTTTGCTATTTACCTTTTTGTGTTTCTCTTGAATCTTGTTTTGGGAAGTCAGATTTTCTATTCAGCTTTGTTTTTTTTTTTTTTATTTTATCAGGAATACTTGAAACTCTTTTGTTTCATAGAGTATCATTTCCCCCCTTGAAGGACTTTACTCAGTTTTTCTGGGTGAGTAATTCTTAGTTGTAATCCTAGCTCCTTTGCTTTCCAGAATATCATATTCCAAGCTTTCTGATCATTTAATGTAGAAGTTGTTCAGTCTGATGTTATCCTCGCTTTTCCTCTGTGATATCTGATTTTTATTCTTGTTTCTGGCAGTTTGCAGTATCTTGTCCTTGAACTAGGAGCTCTAGATTTTGGTTATGATAGGAGTTTTCATTTTGGGACTTTTTTTCAGGAGGTGATTAGTGTATTCTTTCAATTTCTATTTTTTCTCTGATTCTAGAATGTCATGGCAGTTTTCCTTGATAATTTCTTTAAAAATGTTGTGTAGGCTCTTTATTGGAGCGTGACTTTCAAGTAGTCCAATCATACTTAGATTATCTCTCCTGGATCTATTTTCTAGCATAGTTGTTTTTCCAGTGAGGTATTTCACACCTTCCTCTGTTTTTCATTTTTGTTTTTTTGCTTCTTGATGTGTCTTGGAGTTATTAGCTTCCTCTTGCCCCATTCTAATTTTTAAGGAATTATTTTCTTCATTGAGTTTTTGTACCTACTTTTCCATTTGAGCAGTTCTGCTTTTTAAAAATTCTTTTCTTCATTGGATTTTTGTTTCTTTTACCATTTTTTCTATTCTGTTTTTAAGGCATTTTCTTCAGTATTTTTTTGTGCTTTCTTCGTCAAAATGTTGGCTCTTTTTTCATGGTTTTCTTACATTACTCTCACTTCTTCTCACAATTTTTCCTCTACATCTCTTATTTGACTTTTAAAATTCTCTTTGAGTTCTTCCATGGCCTGAGACCAATTCATATATTTGAGACTTCACTTTGGATTTAGCAGCTTTGATATTGTTGTTTCCTTCTGACTTTGTGTTTTGCTCTTCCCTGTCAACTTTTTGTGTATGGAATTTTTTTGTTGTTTGCTGATTTTTCTAGCCTGTCTCTTGAATTTTTAACTTTATATTAAAATTGGGCTCTTCTCCTGGTGTGGAGGGGATATTGTCCCAAATTTAAAGATTTTTTTCTGCAGCTGTTTTCAGAGTTAGCTCTTGGGATCTGCAAGCTTTCAGTTCTTCTCCATTCACATGATGAAAGGAGAAGTCTGTTTCCTATTCTTCTGGCCTGTATTTTAATTTGTGAGCAACCACAAGCTTTCTTTTTTGCCCTGGAACTATGACCAGAGGCCTCCTTCCTCTGTCTTGTCCCCACAAGCTCTTGTTTGCTAGAGCTCCTTCTCATTCTAGGACTGTGGCTCAGATCTCAATATGTGCAATGCAACAGAACCTTGTGCTCAGTACCAGGAAAAGGACCCCATAATCTCCTTCTGTCCAATTTTCCACCTCCCTTACCTGACCCACTTAAACCATCTGTGGGTTGAGAACTCCAGAAACAATCACTACTGCTATTGATTCAGTCATCCCCAAGGCCTATTCCTGGTTTGCTGGGCTGTCACCTGTGCTGATGAAGCCTGCACTTCACTCTTACACTCGTGTGATTGACCTTTCTTGCCAACCTCCTAAGTTGTCTTGGGCTGAAAAATTGTTTGATTTCATCTTTTTGTAAGTTGTGATGTCTCAGAATTTGTTTTGGGTAGTTAGGTAGAGTTGTTTGGAGGAGAATTTGGTATATTTCAGGTGAGTTTTCTGCCTTTTCTCAGTCATCTTGGCTATACCAAAATAGATACCTTAATATGAGTCCTTGTGACTCCTTCAGATCTGCCAGAAGACTTTCCTTGGAGCTGAATAATCTAAAGAAAGAAAATGATGTCACTCCAGGTACAGGTAAATGCAACTTGTTGAGCTGTGAAAATCAATGAGGGCAGAAATGGTCTATTTTCAACTTGTCTGTTTTTGAGGACAGACTATTTTTGTTTCATTGATTTTTGCTGCCTATTGAGGTTTTTTGCTTGACCATTGGAAATTGTTTTATTCCTTTCTATTTCTCTTTGCAGCTGCACTTAGTACTAAAGTTATTCTGAAGTGCTATTTGTTCCAAAATTATTCGGAGGTAACCTTGGATAGCAGACTTGAAATGAAATAACAAAGAGTGTACATAACTCAATGAGACATTCTATGGCTCTGTTTATTCTAGTGTTTTCTTTTTTGTTGTTGGGGGCTAGAATTTAATATATATAGATACAAGATTATTTTAGCTGATTCTTGCCACCCCCTCTTTCATTGGCTTCAGTCTCCAGAGAAAGCTGATTCTTTCTCCCCTCAAAGGTTTAAGGGGCAAACTTGAGTTAGGAATTCTATTATGGTTGCTCTGAAGTCCTCATTTGGTGTGTGGTATGGTTATATCTCTCCCATATCATTTAAACAATTAAAATCAAAAGACTTTTACATAAGAATATTGATGGAGAAGGTATGTTAAGGACTGAAGTACAAAAATCATGGGGTTCATTGTCTCCTGTAAAGACTTTCTTAAAGACAAACTCACCTACCTTTTGTGCCAGGTGAGGTCACACAAATAATGTAGCTAAGATTGGTTGAAGAGGATAATTTTAAATTATACATACAAATACATGCATGTGTTGTGTGTATTATGTTTTATATATGTTTTATGTGTATATATATATCTACATATACAGTCACACACACACATACACATACTTTCCTCTATGAATACAGGATATAGAAACCTATGAGATGTGTCTAGACTACTCTGAGTCTAACCAGAAGCTTCTGTGTCTATCCTGGTAACCTAAACTGAATGTCTAGAATTCCTATTAATAATTAAAGTCATAAATATCAGGAAATATTATTTGCTTCTAGCAGTAAATTTATTAATCTAGTATCTATTCATCTAGTAACTAGATACAGAAATTTACACTGTATTCTAAAACTTTATTCATATAAGATATTCAGAAAGCATAAATATGAATTGGTGCTTTCAGTAAGGTAAGAACCTCCTTGTGAAGAAAATCCATTTGCCCATGAATATCAATAATAGTTTCACATCTTACAGCCTTTGAGAATTTTCAGGGATAATGCTATGTTGAATGACTTGCACAGGTTCACACAACATATATGTTTCAAAATGAAAAACCACATGTTTCAGACACTGATGTAGGCTCTCTAGTATGTTATATTGTCTCTGGACTAGTAGACTAAAAAAGAAATAAATTATGGTTTCTTCTGTTTATTAATATGTTGCCTCTCTGGGTTATTATAAACAGGTATCTGAAGAATGTCTACAATTCAAGAATTCAATTTAATAAGCAATTCAATTTGATTAAAATATGTATTAACTGAGTCATGCATGTTGCTAAGCACTAGGGATATAAATAAGAAAAAGAGAGACAGTATTTGCCTTCAAGGAGATTACAGTCTAATAGAGGAAGACCATACACAGAAAGAACCTGCAAAGCAGAGGCAGGGTAAGGGAGCCCTAGGAGTTTCACAGTGTAGGGGCAGGATGTTCTGTTGGAGGAGAACCACTACTAGAAAATGGAGTTACCTAGAAAGTTCTGACTTATCTATAAACTTATCTATAAAGGAAGACTTTGGAAGGAATTTATCACTCCACCCTCTAACCCCTTCTTCATAAGGGAGAGAGAACCAGGAGTTGAAAAGATGTTGAGCCAATCTGCATGGTAAAAGTAAGAAACAATGTGGGAAAGATTTCTAGGTTTGTCTTTCATTTTAATAACACTTTGCTAATGTCATTATTAGCATAAACCATTTATATATTCATGAATGGAAGAGACCTGTGAGGTCATTTTGAAGTCCTTCAAACCCCTCATTTGATAATGAGAACACAGAGAGACTAATTGGAGGCCATGTAAGTGCTAGACTCAGAAGATGGAGTAGGAGGAGAAAAAGAGAAGGAAAAGGAGAAGGAGGAAGACAAGTCTTTTATCTTCAAACCCATCATTCTTTCCATTGCCTCCTAACAAATAGAAGCCTAACATGTAGGTTGTCCAAGTAATATGATAATTAATATACCCACTAGATGAAATGACAAAATGTTTGTTTATATGACATACTTTATGTGATGGTGATGACGATTGCTACTAATGATAAACATGTCTATTTTGTAGAGGTAGAGACTAGTCCAGGGTGGGGAACCTGTAGTTTTGAGGCCACACGTAACTTTCTAGATCCTCAAGTGCAGTCTTTTGACTGAATCCATACTTCACAGAACGGATTGATTTGTGTCACATGTGGACCACAGGTTCCCCACTCCTGGACTATGTTCTGAACTCCAGACATATCCCTTTCTCTTCCCTGATGTAATTCCTCTGTTCTTTCTGTGGACCCCTACATATTTGGAGTCTCCATTGGAACAATCTACCAGATTTCTAGATATCAATTAGATGTATCCAAGTCTGACCTCAACCTTTCCCCTAATAAAAGTTGATTCTCTTCCATAGCATAAAGTAGTACTGTATGTGGGACAACCAAAGTTAGAAAATAACGAGAGCCTTTCAGATACTCATTAAGTCCCTTCCTCCTCTGTCTGTAGCCTTTAGATCATTTAACTGGTATCCAGATCTTTCCTTCTAAGACCCATTATAGATGAAGTCTGACATTTTGTGATTGAGTTTTACTCTTGACTCATAGACAAATATTACTCTCATGTGTCCTTGAACCTTCCTTCTCTTTCCTTTTATCCCACCCATAAGTATCTTAAGTGCTTTCTCCATGAAAAGTAAAACAAATCCTTTAGCACCATCTGTATCTTTTATGGAAATCTGTAAGTTCCCTAAAAAGCAACATTAGACAGAGGCATTCAGTAAGGATTACTGTTATAACTTATATACTGGAATATACTCTTTACACTCTGTTCCTGCATGTTCAAAATCTCAAGTAAGTTAGTGGGTCTAAAAGACACAAATAAGAAAGGAACTCAAAATACAGTTGTTTCAGACAAGTGTTCACTTTTGATAGCTTTAGGTCAATTTTTGGTATCACCACAAGGTTAGCACTTTTCCACATTTTGAAATTATTTTAATACCAAAAAAGGTATTTTATAGCGTAATTTTACCATAAAATGATTTCATATTAGTAAAGTTCAATTTAATGTAATTTTACTAAAACTGAGACTCTGAAATTTTACTTACTGAAAGTGTAGCTAATTGTTCAAAAAGAAGTACAGCTGACCTAGGTTTAATCTCAGATAGCTGCACCATCCAAGCTTGTGCACTCTCTAACCAAAGTGACAGTTCTGGGCCTAGCCATCCAGACTCAGTTGCTTATGAACATGGACAAGAGTCTTACTTAAGATGCAGAAAGACATGAGATATTTTGTTCCAGTAACATTTATGTGTTTTCTTGTAGTATTCTGGGTAAATTTTAAGCAGAATATAATTATTATCTCACATATGAAAATGAGCAACAAGTTTTTTCTTTCATTTTTGTGTTTTCTTGCTACCCAGTCTACTGAAAACTTTGCAATTGAGTCTACATTTGAACAGGTATGAAAGAACAAGTTAAAATTTAGGATAATACCTGTGTAGCTCAATTACCTGTAGCAACTTTATAAGAGTTATGTAGGAGTTAGATTTTAGATCACTAAGTAGTTTAGCTTATTCAATCTAGCACCAAGGGCACTTCCTGTAACATAACTGTAATTGCTAATGGAATAATTCAGTTTTTCAAAAGGTTTGTAATTTCTGCATTGTACATTCTATTTTCACTATTGTCCCTTTATGCTTTAGTTTTCATACGTTGCTTTTGCCAAAATTG
This sequence comes from Notamacropus eugenii, assembly GCF_028372415.1. Classification (NCBI taxonomy): domain Eukaryota; kingdom Metazoa; phylum Chordata; class Mammalia; order Diprotodontia; family Macropodidae; genus Notamacropus; species Notamacropus eugenii. Next base: position 129,507,440 of record NC_092878.1, read on the forward strand.
TCTTCATCATCATCTTCATCATCATCATCATTTTCATCATCTTCTGGCACTGAATGTAATTTTTAAAAAAAATTAACATTGACATTTTCTTTTATATTACATACATCACTTGCCATACTCTACAACAATAGTTCCCTTTCTTTTCTTGCTAAGAAATACAGTTAAAGCCTTTTCATATCTCTTCTTTGGGAGCAAGCTGGGACACTAATTTTACTTGTTTGTTGTTCTTTGCATTTACATTGTTATAATTTTGTGTATCATCAAAAGAATCATGTATACATCATTCTTATTTTGCATAAGTTTGTATGTATTCACCTACCTGTATATATCTATCATTTCTTATAGCATAGTTAAAATATCATTACATCTGTGTAGCAAAATTTGTTTAGCTATATCTTTGGTTAATGGACATCTTGTTTCAGGTTCTTTGCCACTCAAAAGAATATTGGTATGTAAGACTTTTATTTATTCATTGACTTCTGCAGGAGACTTGCCTATCCATAAAACGTCTGTTTCAAAGAATAGTCATATCTTAATTACTTTCTTTTGATAATTTTAAATTATTTCCTAAAATTGTTGGGCCAATATGTGGCTCTCCCAATAGTACATTGCTGTGCTTATGTTTTCAGCATTGACTGATCTCATTTTTTCTCTTCATCAACTTGCTCAGTGTAAAGTAAAGCCACCTATGTGTTTTTATTTGCATTTCTTCTTAGTAATAATGACTGAGAACATTCTTTCAAATGTTTGCTAGTGCTTTACAATTCCTCTGAGGACTCTTTATGTTGTTTGACTACTTAATATGGAAAGAGTTCTTTTTTTTATTTATTTAATTTTTAACATTCATTTTCACAAAATTTTGGGTTCCAAAATTCTCCCCTTTTGTCCCCTCCCCCCACCCCAAAACACCGAGCGTTCTAATTGCCCCTATCTGCCAGTCTGCCCTCTCTTCTATCATCCCTCTCTGCCCTTGTCTCCATCCTATACACCTTTACCTGTATTTCTTATTTCCTAGTGGCAAGAACAGTACTCAGCAGTTGTTCCTAAAACTTTGAGTTCTAACTTCTCTTCCTCCCTCCCTCCCCACCTCTTCCCTTTGGAAGGCAAACAATTCAATATAGGCCAAATCTGTGTAGTTTTGCAAATGACTTCCATAATAGTCATGTTGTATAATACTAACTATATTTCCCTCCATCCTATCCTGTCCCCCATTACTTCTGTTCTCTCTTTTGATCCTGTCCCTCCCCATGAGTGTTGACCTCAAATTGCTCCCTCCTCCCCATGCCCTCCCTTCCATCATCCCCCCCTCCCCCTGCTTATCCCCTTATCCCCCACTTTCCTCTATTGTAAGATAGGTTTTCATACCAAAATGACTGTGCACTTTATTCCTTCCTTTAGTAGAATGTGATGAGAGTAAACTTCATGTTTTTCTCTCACCTCCCCTCTTTATCCCTCCACTAATAAGTCTTTTGCTTGCCTCTTTTATGAGAGATAATTTGCCCCATTCCTTTTCTGCCTTTCTCCTCCCAATATATTTCTCTCTCACTGCTTGATTTCATTTTTTTAAGATATGATCCCATCCTCTTCAATTCACTCTGTGCACTCTGTCTCTATGTGTGTGTGCGTGTGCATGTGCATCTGTGTGTGTAATCCCACCCAGTACCCAGATACTGAATAGTTTCAAGAGTTACAAATATTATCTTTCCATGTAGGAATGTAAACAGTTCAACTTTAGTAAAGTCCCTTATGACTTCTCTTTGCTATTTACCTTTTCATGCTTCTCTTCATTCTTGTGTTTGAAAGTCAAATTTTCTTTTCAGCTCTGGTCTTTTCATCAAGAATGCTTGAAAGTCCTCTATTTCATTGAAAGACCAATTTTTCCCCTGAAGTATTATACTCAGTTTTGCTGGGTAGGTGATTCTTGGATTTAGTCCTAGTTCCTTTGACTTCTGGAATATCCAATTCCACGCCCTTCGATCCCTTAATGTGGAAGCTGCTAGATCTTGTGTTATCCTGATTGTATTTCCACAATACTTGAATTGTTTCTTTCTAGCTGCTTGCAATATTTTCTCCTTGACCTGGGAACTCTGGAATTTGGCCACAATGTTCCTAGGAGTTTCTCTTTCTCTTTCAGGCAGTGATCTGTGGATTCCTTGAATACTTATTTTGCCCTCTGGTTCTAGAATCTCAGGGCAGTTTTCCTTGATAATTTCATGAAAGATGATGTCTAGGCTCTTTTTTGATCATGGCTTCCAGGTAGTCCCATAATTTTTAAATTGTCTCTCCTGCATCTATTTTCCAGGTCAGTTGTTTTTCCAATGAGATATTTTACATTATCTTTCATTTTTTTCATTCTTTTGGTTTTGTTTTGTGATTTCTTGGTTTCTCATAAAGTCATTGGGCTCCATCTGTTCCATTCTAATTTTGAAAGAACTATTTTCTTCAGTGAGCTTTTGAACCTCCTTTTCCATTTGGCTAATTCTGCTTTTGAAAGCATTCTTCTCCTCATTGGCTTTTTGAACCTCTTTTGCCAGTTGAGTTAGCCTATTTTTCAAGGTGTTATTTTCTTCAGCATTTTTTTGGTCTCCTTTAGCAGGGTGTTGACCTGCTTTTCATGCTTTACCTGCACCTCTCTCATTTCTCTTCCCAGATTTTCCTCCTTGATTTTCAAAATCCTTTTTGAGCTCTTCCATGGCCTGAGCCCATTGGGTTGGCTGGGATAAAGAAGCCTTGACTTTTATGTCTTTCCCTGATGGTAAGCATTGTTCTTCCTCATCAGAAAGAAAGGGAAGAAATATGTGTTCACCAAGAAAGTAACCTTCTGTAGTCTTATTTCTTTTACCTTTTCTGGGCACCTTCCCAGCCAGTGACTTGACCTCTGAATATTCTCTTCACACCCACTTTGCCTCCAGATCCTCCCAGCCAGTGCTTGGGGTCTGAGATTCAAATGCTGCTTCCCAGCCTCAGGGCTTCCGTGGGGGCGGGGCTGCTATTCAGTGTGAGATTAAGTTCAGGTGCTCAGGTGGGGGCAGGGCCACCACACGGGACTCAGTTCCCTCAGGGGGTTTTATGCAGAGACCTTCAACCATGGATCTGAGCTCCTGCCTGCTTGGGGAGCCCTGGTCTACTCCCTCCTCTGCTGCTGCCTGCCGAGGGGGCCTGAGTTATGGGGGCACCCCATTCCCCTCTTGGCAAGCCGAGAAGACCCTCTCACCAACCTTTGGGGCCCGTGGGTGGAGGGACCTGCATGGCTGTTGGAGATTCTGTCCCTGAAGCATGCTTGGATCTGTACCTCTTGGTGCTGCGCAGCCAAGGCAGGGCTGGGCTCTGCTCTGGTCTGGAGCAATGGACCTTTCATGTCAGGTTTTCAGGGCTCTCTGGAACAGAAATCTCATCTGCTCTGTTGTTCTGTGGCTTCTGCTGCTCCAGAATTTGTTGGGAGTTCTTTTTTATAGATATTTTATGGTCTGTGGGTTTGGAGCTAGCGTATGTGTGTCTTTCTACTCCGCCATCTTGGCTCCGCCCCCTGGAAAGACTTCTTGTATCTATTTTTAATAGTTGCTTTTATATTTTGTATAACAGACTCTCATCAAACATATTTGATATAAAGATTTTTTCCCATTTGACTGCTTCATTTCCTCTACTATTTCATTCATGCGTATTTTTCTATATAATGTAAATTAACTTACTTGTTTTATCTTTTCTAATTGCTTTATACCTTGTATGGTTAAGAATTTATTCTCAGTAGTGGTAGTTTTGCATTCAGGAAACCTTTATTCTCATAAAAATATTCAGGATCAATAAAAACTTTTATTTCTTATACTAGAAATTAAGACTAAATCAAATTAAAACATGCATTTAATAATTTGTTAAAATAATAGCAAGTTCATTAAATGCCAAAATAGGTGATATTTTATGAAAAATAATTATATTTTCTGCAACAAAAAATAGAAATATGAATCATTTTTTGTGTTTGGCTTAATGAAAAGACAGCTGGATTCTCATATCTACTTGTTCATTCAATCTGTTGCAATGCATTATTTTGGTTTAAGAAAATCTAGTCTCAAACATGTATGTAGTTGAAAAATGGAGAAATAATTTAACAAACAAATGCTATCTCAAGATGATGATGATAAAGAAGAAGAAAATAGTTTTGACCTTGAAAATCCCTTGAAAATGTTTGGGGATCCCCATCTGTCTCTAGACTATAACTTGAAAAATGTTGATTATCTTCTTAAATTTTTTTGTATGAAATTTAATATCAACTTCTGAAAGCAAGTCTTACTTCATTAGGGCACATAATATAAGAAGTTCATATAAACATAGTTTCTTCTAGACTTGTCAAGCAGATTGATAGTAAGGCAATTTGTTTATCAATTTGTTGTATAATTCAAATTTAATCTAAACTTTCTTTTAAAAATCTCCTGTTATACCATTCTTCTGTCTCTATTTTATCCAAACAGAACCAAATAATTTTGGTGATTATTGATTTATAATTTAGTTTGTATTCTAGAAGTGCTGCTTCTCTTTCATTCCTATTTTTTTTTTCCAGTGATTCCACTTGACAATCTACATCACTTTAGTCCTCATGATTTGCTTTAAGCCCCCTTGTACTTCAATGTTTTCTGGTACTTAAGGTAAAGATTCACTCCTTTTTTGTTGTCATATCTCCAAATTAATTTTGTTATTATTATTTTGTCTAGTTTTGTTAAATATTCCCTTGGTAGTTAGATTAAGGTAGCACTAATTCTGTGATTTATTTTAGATGTTATTTTCAATATTAAGTACTGGATTTACTTTCAGTTTTTTGTCATTTTTATTAATTTTTTTTTGTTATTCTACTTATAAAAGTCTGTGCTTTGGGTAAACTGACTCCATAATATTTTATGCTTTTTGTAATTAGATTGAATGAGGCTTCTTTTTCTGTTTTTCCTTCAAATATTTTATTACTGTTACATAGAAATCTATTAATCTTTGCAGGTTCATTGTGTATCCCATTGATTTATTATGGTTATCTTTTCTCAATTAGTTCTGCAGATTCTTTAGAATTTTCTAAGTTAGCCATTATATTATTAGCAAACAGGTAAAGTATTGACTTTCTTTGGCCTTTTTAATCCTTTAATTTCTTTTTTCTTATTAATATTACTAGCATTTCTATGCTTATATTAAAAAAAAACAGCAAAAAAGTGTCCTTGATTTATTGCTATAATTATTGTGAAAATTCGTAGTGGTTTTTTTTGGTTGCATGTAATTCTATGTTTTGCTTTTAGATATATACTTTCATTATATTATAAATGTTCCTATCTTGCCTATGTGCTTTTTAATAGCATAAATGAGCATTGCATTTTGCTAAGGCTTTTTCTGCATCTCTTGATATCATGATGATTTTGGAAGATTTTGTTTTTAATATCCTTATGTTAATTTTTTTCTCCAAATGTTGAATCATCTTTGTATCGGTGGTACAAATCCAATTTGCTACTAGTAATTTTAAAAAATAAATTGCTTTAGTTTTTTGGCAAATAATTATATATATATTTATATATGTATGTGTACATACATACACACACAAATATATATATGTGTGTATACATATATATATAAATGAATACTTATGTAGAAATCATACAAAGCATAGCCATAGGGTGACTTTTTATAATATGATTTAAAAAACCTGTTTATTTACAATAGTTCCACAATTTTCTTTCTTTCCTTTATCTTCCATGTTTCAGATATCAGGATTACATTCAATATAAACTGAGTTAGATATAGTGTTTTCTTCCTCATTTTAGGATAATTTCTGAGGTTTTCTGATTTTATATGGATCAGATACTCAGATTATTCATTGCTAGGCAACAGACATATCATATTTTGTGCTTTTATGGAAGAACCTGAAAGAACCCCTGCTCAATTCCATTTATGATGAAGCAATAGAGTCAGGCTTTATTTTAGGTGGTCCATTAGTATGTTGCTTTGTATTTATAATTATGTTCTCTGTATTGTCCTTGTCATTATTTCATCCTTAAATTTTTTTTGTTAGGTTACTAAAGAATACATAGGTCATCAATTTATTTTTTTTTATTACATGTTTCTCTCTACTCATTTAGTAGGCTTCTTATGCAGAAGATACAATCTATTGTTGGACCTGTTTAAAAAGACACTCTGACTTGCTAAAACCTCACCAAATTAATTCTTCCTTGGCACAACTTTGGAAATCTCAAGACACCTGCTTTCCATGTGGAAGAATAAGAACTATGGTTGACTCTCTGTTATGGTGTCTTATAAATAAAATTTGAGTTCTTTTGGGGGAAATATAGATGGAAATTTAGAAATGAATGATATGAAAATTCTACTAAAATCCTCAACTATTGTTATTAGTTTAAAAATATCATTAATTTTCAATTCTTCATGAGTGAAAAAGTGACTTTTATTCTCCTTAGTTACCAGTCCATAAATGTTTTACAACCTTGTAATTAAAGGAAGAATTTCACTACTAATTTGTTACAGTACTATTTGAAGGGCATATTAATAAAAGAATCTTTAAGTGAATTCTGTATGTAATCATAGCTGCTATAACTATAAAAATTCTAAGAAAGCTCATTTTTCTAAAGGACATTTTCATTTAGATAAAAGAAACTAGGGAATTCCATTACTTTCCTATGTATCACTTAAATGTTTTAAGTAAAGATGCCACAAAATAAGATTAATATGGAATAATCTGCTAATGGACAGATCTATTATACTTCTTCAGATTGAAACAGATTTTTTTTTTTTGCCAATAAAAAGCATAAGGTATCATCCATAACACTGGAGAGCTGACAGAATTTTATTGACGCAGAAATATGATTCTTCTCCAGAATATTGGTTTTGGACATACAATATATACATTTAAATGTTCTTAAAATATATTTTATTTAAGTATTTCCCAACTAAATTTTTTTAAGTTAATATTCATCTTTGAAAAAATTGAGTTGCAAACTCTCTCCTTTCCTCACACTGCTCTCTCCACCCTTAAAAGCATGCAATATGAAATCAGTTGTACAGGTGACGTCTGGCAAAATGTATTTCCATATCAGCCATGTTGGAAAAGAAAGCACATACACCGAGAAAACAAAGTAAAGAAAGTGAAAAAAAGTATGCTTCAATCTTCACTGGGAGTTCATCAGTTCTCTCTAGAGAGGGGTAATATTTTTTTGTTATGGGTCCTTTGGAACTACCATAGATTGTTGTCTTAATTAAAGCAACTAAGTCTTTCACAATTGACCATCATTAGAGTATTGCTATTACTGTGTAGAATGTACTCCTGTTTCTGCCCACATCACTTTACATTAGTTCATGTAAGTCTTCCTAGGTTTTTATAAAACTATATTACTCATCATTTCTTATTACACAATACTAATCCATCACAATCATATATGGCAAATTGTTCAGTCATTCTCCAGTTGATGGGCATTCCCTCAGTTTCCAGTTCTTTGCTAGAACAAAAGGAACTGCTACATGTGTGTATGTGTGTGTGTGTGTGTGTGTGTATGTCCTGTTTTTCTTCAATCTCTCTGGGGTAGAATTAGGAGTGATATTACTGGGTGAAATGGTGTGTACAGTTTTGTAGCCCGTTGGACATAATTCCAAATTCCTCTATAGAATGGTAGTACCAATTCACAACTCTACCAAAAGTACATTAATATTCCAATTTTTCAACATTCCATCCTACATTTGTCACTTTCCGTTTCTGTCATGATAGCTAATCTGGGGGATAATATTTCAGAGTCATTTTAATTCAAATTTTCCTAATCATTAGAAATTTAGAATCTTTTTTTTGGATGCAATTATTGATAACTGATTTTTTTCTTCTGAAAAATGCCTGTATATATCATTTAACCATTTACCAATTGGGTAATGTCTCTTTTTTTAAATAAATGTCGCTCAGTTCCCTGTATAGTTGAGAAAGGAGGCTTTAGAGAAATTTGGTGTAATTTCTACCCTACCTCTCCCTGCTTTCTTTCTAATTTTGGTTGTATTTGATTTCTTCATAAAAACATTTTTGATTCAATGTAATCAAAATTGTCCATTTCACTTGTGTAGCACTCTCCATTTCTTGTGTGGTTAAAAACTCTTTCCTTATCCATCGATTTGACAGATAAATTATTTCCATGCTCCACTAATTTACTAATGATATCACTTTATATTTATATCATTTATCCATTTTGACATTGTTTTGACATAATATGTGAGATCTTGGTCTTTGACTAGTTTCTTCCAAATTGCTTGCAAGATTTCCTAGCAATTTTTGTCAAATGGTGAGTTCTTACCCCTCAAAGCTTGTATCTTTAACGGTATAAAATGCTAGATTATTATAGTCATTTATTATTATATATTGTGTACTTAATCTATTCTTAACTACTGCTCAGTTACTTAGACAGTACAATATTGTTTGATGATTAACACTTTGTAAAAAAGTTTGAAATCTGACACTACTAGGCCACCTTCCTTCTCATTGTTTTCATTGATTCCCTGGAGAGTCTTGTCTTTTTTCCAGACGGATTTTGTTATAATTTTTTCTTGATTTGTAAAATAATACTTTGGTAGTTTAATTGACATGGGACAGAATTAATAAACTTAAGGGAATTGTCATTATGATCATATTGGCTTGGACTGCCAATGAGCAATTATGATTTCTAATTGTTAGATTGGTCTTTATTTGTGTGAAAAGTGTTTTGTAATTGTCTTCATATAATCCACAGGTTTGTTTTAGCAGTTAGATTCCAAAATATTTTATATTTTCTGTAATAACTTTTATTGGGATTTCTCTTTCTATCTCTTCTTGCTGAGTTTTGTTGGTAATATATAGAAATGTCCAAGATATGTGTGACTTTAATATCTTGAAACTTTGCTAGTTGTTTCAACTATTTTTTAGTTGATTTTCTAAAATTCTTTAAGTATACTATTATATAGTCTATGAAGAGTGTTAGTTTTGTTTCCTCATTGCCTATTTTTTATTCTTTCAATTTCTTTTTCCTGCCTTATTGCTATAGTTAGCATTTCTAAAGCATTATAGAATAATGGTAGTGATAATGGACAGCCTTGCTTTGCACCTAATCGTATTGGAAAGCTTTCTAGTTTAACATCTAGTTTAACAGATAACGTTTACTCTTTGCTTTAAATAGATACTATTTATCATTTCAAGAAAATCTCCATTTATTTCTATGCTTTATATTTTTTTCAAATAAGAATGGTGGTTGTATTTTGTCAAAAAGCTTTTTCTGCATCTTTTGAGATAATATATATTTTGTTATTAATATGGTCAAATATTCTTAAGGTTTTAGTTATATTTAGCCAGCTGTGTATGCCTAGCATAAATTCCAGCTGGTTATAGTATATAATCTTTGTGATATATTACTATTATCCCTGTCCTAATATTTTAACCTTTTTTCCTTTGATATTCTCTAGAGTGATTGTTTTCTTAAAGAAATAGTTTTCCTTGCCTTTTTTTGTTTTGCTTGGTTTAGGTGTAAAGGATACATTTGTGGTATAAAAGAAATTTGGTGGGACTCCTTCTTTACCTTTTTTTTTTTTGCCAAATAGTTTATGTTTTATTGGTATTAATAGTTCTTTTAATGTTTATTAGAATTAACTTGTAAATTCATCTAATCCTGAGGATGTTTCCTTAGGGAGTTCATTGATGGCTTGTTTAGTTTCTTTATCTAAGATAGGCTTATTTAAAAATTTTATTTCTTCTTTTGTTAATATAGTTTTACTGTTCATTTCCTCCTGTAATTTATGTATATTTTTGTAAATATTTCTCAATTTCATTTAGATTGCTAATTTTACTAGGATATGGTTGGGCAAAAGGAATCACAATAATTGCATTGATTTTATATTTGGTGCACTCACCTGTTTCATTTTTGATACTGATAATTTGAATTTCTTTTTTTTTAATTCAATCAATGGTTTATTTTATTGTTTTCCCCTCCCATAAAACCACTTGCTAGTTTTATTATTGCTTTTTTACTTTCAATTTTATTAATAGTTCTTAATTTTAATGATTTCTATTTTAGTGTTTAATTGGAGTTTTTAACTTGCACTTCTAGTTTTTTTCAATTTCCTGCCAAATTCATTTTCTGCTTTCTCTCCTTTATTGATGTTCACATGTAGAGTTATAAATTTTCCCCTAAGTACTACTTGGCTGCATCCCACAAATTTTATTATGTTGTCTTGTCATTTTATTCAATGAAATTATTTATTATTTCTGTGATTTGTTCTTTGACCCGCTTGATCTTTTGTATTAGATTATTTAGTTTCCAATTTTTAAACTGTTTCCACAGTCATTTATTGAATGTCATTTTTATTGCATTGTAGCTTAAAAGATGTTCATTTAATATTTCCATTTTTCTATGTTTGTTTGTAACATTTTTATGCCCTAATACATGGTCAATTATTGTGGATATGCCATGTAGAGCTAAAAAAAGCTATACTCCTTTTTATCCCCAATTGGTTTTATCTAGAATTATATCCTACTTAACTTTGATATAATTCTAAGTATCTAATTCATTTATTTCCTATTCATTTTGTAGTTAGATTTGTTTAGCTCAAAAAGGGGAAAATTGAAGTTTCCCAGTCATATAATTTTACTGTCCATTTTCTCCTGTAATTCATTTAAATTGTCCTTTAAGAATTTTGATGCTCTGCCATTTGGTACATATCTATTTAAGTATTCTTATTACTTCATTGTCTTTGGTCCCATTTAGCAAGATGGAGTTTCCCTGCTTATCCTTTAATTAGGTCTATTTTCACTTTTGCTTTGTCTGAGATCATTACTGCTACCCTTGCCTTTTTAAAATTTCAGTGAATGTATAATATATCATGTTTTAGTTGTTTATTTTAACATTGTTTGTGTCTCTCTGTTTCAAGTGTTTTTCTTGTAAACAACATATTGTTGGATTCTGTGTTTTAATCCATTCTGTTATCCACTTCTGTCTTAAGGGTGATTTCATCCCATTCACATTTCCAGTTACAGTTACTAAATCTGTATTTCCCTTCATCATATTTTCTTCTGTTTATATTTCTCTTTCTTTTTTTATCCTGTCTGTCATCTAAAGTACTCTTTGGTACTGACCACTGCCTCCCTTCATCTACCCTCTCTTTTATTACTCCTGCCTCTTATACCTTCCCCTCCTAATTTCCTGTTTAGTAAGATAGATTTCTATACCTAATTAAACATATATATATATACGTATGCATACACAAATGCATGCATATATATATATGTTAAATATATTTGTATACATATTTACACATATATTCACATATACATATTCATACAGACACACAGAAATACACAGACATATGTGCACGATATGTTATGATTCCACTGAATTGTTTTTGAAAGGCAAGGGTAGTAGCAATGATATCAAAGTAAAAGTGAAAATAGACCCAATTAAGAGATAAACAGGGATATTACTTGTGTGCGCATGTATGATTTTCCTCTCCAAGTTGGTTTTGAATTGAATGAGTTTTATGCATTGCTTGTCCTTTCCTGTCATTTTTGCTTCCACTACTAAAGATTTTCTTTTTATGCCTCTTTTGTGTGCGATAATTTCCCCATTCTTCTCCCTTTCCCCATCTCCCATTGCATTTCAATTTCTCACCTTTTTCTTTTAGATCATCCCTGCATAATTGTCCCACACCCATGCCCTCTGTTTATGTAAACTACTAATTGACTTAAAAATGACAAAGTTCTAAGTTCTATGTAACATATTCCCAAATAGGAATTTAATCAGTTTAACCTTATTGAATCTTTTTTTAAAAATTTCTCTTTCTTGTTAATTTTTTTTTATGCTTCTCTTAAGTTTTGTATTTCAAAGTCCAATTTTCTATTCATCTCTGGTCTTTTCATCAGGAAGACTTGAAAGTCATTTATTTCTTTAAATATCTTTTTTTCCACCTCAAGAATTATACTCAATTTGTCTGGGTATGTCATCCTTGGTTGTAATCCTAGCAACTTTACCTTCCAGAATATAAATCTTGTCTGATCCTAATTGTGGATCCATAATATTTGCTTCGTTTCTGACTGCTTGCAATATTTTCCCTTTGACTTGGGAGTTCTGTAATTTGGCTCTATTTTTCCTGGGAGTTTTCATTTTGGGATCTCTTCCAGGAGATGATCAGTGAATTCATTCAATTTCTATTCTACCCTTGAGACCTAAGAGTTTGGAAAAGTATTCCTGTATAATTACTTGAAATAGTGTTTCTAGCCTCTTTTTTTTTGTGGTGGCTTGCAGGTAGTCCAAAAATTCTCAAATTATCTCCCCTCAATCTATTTTAGGTCATTTTTTTCTAATGAAATGTTTCCTATTTCCCTCTATTTTTCCATATTTTTCACTTTGTTTTATTGTTTCTTGATGTCTCACATAGTCATTAGATTCTACTTGCTGAAATCTATTTTTTGAGGAATTATTTTCTTTGGTGAACTTTTGTACCTCTCTTTCTATTTGATGATTTTTGCTTTTTAGGTAGTTCTTTTCTTCAGTGAATTTTGATTTTCTATTCAGCCATCTCCTGCTTTTAAATTTATTTTCTTTAGTTTTTTTTGTGGGTGTTTCTTATACTAGGTTAGAAATTCTCATAAATTTCTTACACAACTCATTTCTTTTCTCATTTTTTTCTATATTATTCTTATCTCTTTCTTTAACTCTCCAAGAAATTTTTGTTGTACTAATGTCCAATTAACATTCTTCTTTGATACTTTGCTTTTAGCTATTTTCGTTTTTTTAGTCTTTTTCTGAGTTTATGTTTTGTTCTTCCCTGCTACCGTAGTAGATTTTATGGTCAAGGTTCTTTTTTTGTTTATTTGTTTCCTCATTTTTTTGGCTATTTCTTGACTTTGAATTTTATGTTAACATTGGACTCTGCTCACCTGGCAGTGATCAGGCACCAGTACAAGCTCCAGGATTTTTTTTTGCTATTGTTTTCAGTAATAGTTGTGAGTTTCTACAAGTTTTGGATGCTTCCAAGATGGTGTGATTTAGGGAGAGGTGTGGTCACTGATCTCTTGGTTTGTTCTATAGTATTTAGTCAGAAAGAGTCCTAGTTCCCCTGCAGCCATAAATGCTAGTATTCCTTTTGGCCCAGGAATTGCAACCAGATCCTCCCTTTTTCCTGCTTTCTCAGGTGCTGGCAGTCCTCTCTGCCTCTGAACTATAAGCAGGGTATCTGATTACATGTGATTGACAAGAGCCTTTCTGAGGCATGGACCCACCCCTAAAATGTGACCCAAACTCCTTATGATGAAACCCAAGTCTCTGAACTAAGTGCCACTAGAGGGTCCCCCGTAATCTATTTCTGACCATTTGTCTTTCTCCTTTACTATTTCTTGGCTGAGAACTTACAAATTTGCTGCTACTGCTGTTGCAGCTGTCTACAAAATCCACAGCTAGTGCTAAAGCATTATAGTTTCTGGTCATGTCCTGTCTGGTGTCACAGGAATTACCCCTCCCCACCCCCAACCTCCTTATTTGTCTTAGCCTCAAAAAATGTCTAAAACAAATTTTTATTGGCTGTGCAATGCAGAATTTAAGACATTATTTTACTGTTATTGGGAGGATAATGATGCTAGAGTTCAGCTGGTTTACTGCTGCTAATCCATCTTGCCTCCTCCTTGATAATTTCATGAAATGCTATTTCTAATGTCTTTTTAAAAATTATGGCCTTCAAATAGTGCAATAGTTTTTAAATTATCTCTCCTCAATCTTTTTTATACATTGATTGTTTTTCTAATTATATTTCACATTTTCTTTTTTATACTTTTGACTTTTAAATTTTTTGTGGATGTCCCATAGAGTCATTAGCTTCCACTTGCCCAATTCTAACTTTAAGGTATTATTTTCAATAAGCTTTTGTACTTCTTTTTCCATTAGCCAATTCTGTTTTTCAAGTGTTATTTTCCTCAGCATTTTTGTGCCTCTTTTGCCAAGCTATTAATGGTCTTTTCATAATTTTTTCCCTTGGTCTCTTTTTTTATTCAGTTTTTTCTTTACCATTCTTTGATTTTGAGCATATTTTTGCCTCTTTCAGAAATTCTTTTTGACCTTATTTCAAGTTCACATTTTTCTTTGAGGCTTTGCATGTAGTTGCTTTGACTTCATCATTTTTTGAGTTCATGTCTTGATCTTCCCTGTCATTAAAGTAGATTCGTATTGTCAGGTTCTTTCTGTTTTGTTATTTGCTCATTTCTTACCAGCTTATTTGTTGGCTTTCAACTTTGTGTTAAAGTTGGCCTTTGTTGCCAACAGGGAGGGGTAGTGTCTCATGCTTCAGGCTTTTGTGTTCAGAGCTTGTTCTGGACTTTTGCAATTTTTCCATGGTTCTGGGGTGGTGTGATCTGGGGAGAGGTGCAGTCACAACTTTCCTGCTCTTCACTCTGGTCCTTTCTCAGGAAGGGTCCCAGGTCCCTTGGGATCAGGATGAATAAAGGTTTTAAGGGCCCCTAGTTCTTGGAACCTGAGGTGATACTGCTTCTTAGTGGCCTTTCTCCCTTGGGATAGCAAGTGATACTGCCCTTCTGAGTCTTTGATCTCGCATGACCAAAAGTGCTCCTCTCCACTCTTGAAGTGTGATCCAGAAGTGGATATAGGCAATGAAGTTGCCAAACACAGTCTGGTCCTGTGCCCAGTGTTAGCACAGAAGTCTCCAATAATCTGTTTGTGACCAGTTGCCTGATCTCCTTACCATCTCTGGTTTGAGAGTTTTGAAGCTCTTGATGCTACTGTCACCACCTCCAAGTCCCATCTCTTGTGTTGTTTCCACATGGTCTCTAGCCTAGATTCTACCCCTATGTCACAGATCTCTCCTTCTAATCTCCTAAGTCATACTTGGTTGAAAGAATGTCTCACTCTGACCTTTTGTTGCTTCTCTAGAATTAGATTTGAATCATAATTAAGAAAGAAAGTTTGAAGGGGAATATCGGGAGAGCCTGGCTGTAGTCCTTACTTTACTCTGCCATCTTTCCTCCACCCACAAAAATCCTAAACATTTTTTCTCAATGAGCAATTTTCATGGACTTTTAACAGTGACCCACAATATTAAACATAGTTCATTTGGGAATTTCTTACATTAAATTGCAATAAGAATTGGAGTTAGTTTTCTCTATCACAGTATAATGTCATGATTTCCTACAAAGATGCTTCCGGGTTTTTTTCCAGATAAAGTGACAAATTTATTTCCTTTCCTGGCATCACTCCAGTAAAAGGTCAGATTCTTCTAGCGCTTTTACAAAAACAAAGTGGGGAATAACAAATATTTCAAAGATTCATGTTGTCATCCTTGTGACCTGATTCCCTTCAATGATGCTGGTCACAACATGTTTATACTTTATTCTGACTTCTTCAGTTGTTGTGATAAAAAATAAATCATCAACTGGTGGGTAAATCTCCTTAATAAGTCTCTTCAATCTCAGTCTGTCCTTCAGATATCAGACATAGCCCAACAACTGACTTTAGTTTTGTGAAGACCTTTCAGAGATTCTACCTCTTTGACATAGGCTTTGAGGACACTGTCTTAAATAGTCTATAAAATATATAGCAGTGGGTTTAGGGATAGGGGGGAACTCACTGTCATAGAAAATTAAATCAAGTGAACAAGTGCCTACCTTTTGATATGTATTAAGGCTACAAAGAAAGGCAAAAAACCCTAATCCTTTTCTTTGAAGAGCTGACAGCTTATTATGGGAAACACCATGCAAATATTTATGTAAAATATGCTTTTTGTTGGAAATAGTCTTAAAGGGAAAGCATTAGCATTAAGACGGATTGGGAAAGTTGTCTTATAGAAGGTGAGATTTTAGCAATACTTGAAAGAAATCAGTAGCAGCTAACAAAAAGTGTGCTTTCTTTTGAACCAAAACACAAAATGAGGAAATATAATATTCCAGAAAGGCTTATAACTTATACTGTGAGAGATTGTATTTTTTATTATTAGTTAGTTTTCAGTAGAGTGCCTGGGTCCCTGGACAAAAGCCTGGGCCAATAAGAAGCAAACTAATTTTGATTACCCTGAAACCAGAATTCAAATTCCCTCCATGTCATTTATTGATTAGCTCTGTGATCTTGGACATGTTGTTGAAACTATCTGGGTCTTATATTTATCATTTGTAAATGAAGATGTTTGATTAGATAAACTGTCAATTTCCTTCAAAGTATAAGTATAGATCTACTATATTTTGCCCAGTTTTATGGAAGAAGACAAAGATGACACACCTATTAAATTTCCCGATGATAGATAAAAATGGGAGTCCTAGGTAAAAGATGGGGAAAAAGCCAAGATCCAAAAAGTTCTGGCTAGATAGAGTAGAATACTGGACTAAATCTCATAATATTAAATGCATTGAGAAGAAATAAAAAGTTGTAAGTTTTCTTTTGAAAAATCAACTAGTTTTTAAAAATCTGCAATTTGTAGTTGACTACTAGCTCAGTGTTCCTGTGGCTTTCATTAAAGCAAGGAAAGTGTCAAGAATGAGGGAGTTAGGCTCTACTTAATATAGGGCAGCTACATGGCACACTGTATAGTATCCTGAGCCTAGAATCAGGAACCCTCATATTCCTGAGTTTAAATTTGACCTCAGGCACTTAGTAGCTATGTGACCCTGGTCCTCAGGGTTCCTGTTTGCCTCAATTTCTTCATTTTTAAAATGAACTGGAGAAGGAAATGGCAAACCACTCTAGTGGCTTTGCCAAGAAAACCCCAAATGGGATCAAGAAGAATTGGATATGACTGAAACAACTGAACAACTGCTTAATATGGTTAAATTTGAAGTTTGATTCCTGGTGATACATTTTAGGAAGGACATAGTAAAAGCAGAATATATACAAAAGGGGGAAACCAGAATGATAACAGAATTGGACTCCATGTCATATAATGATTGTTGAAATAGCTATAGGTGTCTAGCTGGAACCAAAAAAGCCTGGAGATTGGTAGGGACATCACTGTCTTGGAAATATTTGAAGAGGTATGTGTTATCCTTCATTTACCATGAGCTGCTCACTTGGTTTCTTCTCCATAAACATAGTATTTTCCCCCATATAAGTTTAACATCTAAAATCTCATCATGTTGGAGATGGATTCAGCTTTGATAGTCAATACTTCCTCAGCACCCTCGGTGGCCTCTACCCTCTCATTGGAAAACTGAAGGAGAGAGTAATGAGTTCCTCCCAAGGCCTTCATTTATATAGAGTTGAGAACTTTCCAGCTATTTTCTCATTTACCATCAGATCTTCTTGGTTTCCATTCCAGCATAAATATCATGCCACAGGGCAAGATACCCTCTGGCCTCCTTCACTTCTTATTATATATTCTCTCTCCCATTAAATTATAAGCTCCTTTATGGTGGGGGCAATCTTTCTTTTTCTTATTTGTATCCTCAATGCTTAGCACTATTGACTCTTATAGAACTTATTCATCTTGGACTGAGGGGGGAAACTGGTAGCTATGAATGAAACTAGAGAAACAGATTTAGGACTATTTTAGAGAGCATTATTGTTTAGACTTGGATTGGATTATCTGGTCTCTGAGAGTCTCTTCCAATTAAAGATTCTATAATGCTGGTGATAATACTTGAAATTCAATTCAAAAAACATTATTGAGTTACTACTGTATGTTGGCTTTGTAATATAATAAAATGTTTTTTTAAAAGAGAACTAATGCTCTCTGAACTTACCTTGTTTGGTGAAGTGACAGAAATATATAGTTTGAGATTATAGGGTAATATGTGGCATGAATGAGAGAGAATGGCATCCTTATTAATTTATGATAAAAAACATAAAACCCTCAAAAATATTCCAAAGTATACATAAATAACTAAATGGTGGCAATATTTCTTAAAATATAGAAATGCTGAGTCAATTTCAGGATAGGTCTTCATGTACAAGGGTGTTCAATTTAACTTTTATTAAAGGAAAGACCAGTATGAAAAAATAGATTAGTAAAAGCTTCATAAATAAGTTGAATTTGATCTGGGCTTTTAAAGAAGGATAAGATGTGGATTATGAGATAAGAAGATAGTATCCAAGGAAATCATTACCAATTAAGGTGCTATTTATTCACGTTTTCATTTATGATGTATTCAAATCAGTCAAATGTAGCAGGTGGGGCTAAAAGCTGGTCTTTACTCTTACTATAACATTTCTTTGCATTATGTTTTATTGTCATATAATATGAAATTGTTTCTGACAAGTTTATGTTATTTTTGTAAATAATCTCAGCATTTAGAGAAAAATCACTCTGGTTTTCTGTAGATGGTTAGGAAAGAGCAGAATAAAAGCTGTGTTACTCATAGACTATGCAAATCAAATGGCCTAAAGGGTTTTGCTTTGAACATGACTGCTCTACTAGAGATATGCAAAAAAAAAAAAAAAAAAAAGAAGTTTTTCTTGCCAAGAAATAGCTTTGTCTCTTCCCTTTAGTAAGAAAGTGAAACATATTCCTTTTCATTTTCTTTGAAAAATGAACAGGCAGGGAAACAAGATTTTGCAAAATTATAAGACAGCATAGTATAATAACAAGAACCCTCTCTAGGGATTCAGTGTTAGGCTATATGCCCTATGGTTCTGAAATATGAAATGAGGCTAGTGAATGAAAATGAGCCCAAGGTCAGGATGGGATGGTGCTACTGAGCACTTGCAAATGTTGCATGGTGGGAGGTCTTATTCAAAAGCAATTTAAAGGTTTTATTTAAGGCATTATGTTGCATTCTAGCATTTAAGATTTTTCCCTACACCTCATTTATTTTTCCTTTTCCTATTTTAAGCTTAAATACAAAATGAGAAAAGAAGAAAAAACATTGTCATGTCCACAGCAGACATGAGAGGATTCAATGAAAAACAATAAATTTCCATCTCAAGAAAACCTATATAATAAGAACTACACATTGAAAGCTGCCCAGCTTTTCTTTGCTTTCTCATAGGCTTTTTTCTGTTCTCTGCTGTGTACCTTTTACCTAATTTTTCCCTTCCCCCTAAAGAAGTCTACAATTAAAACCTACATATCTAAATCTATACACACACACACACACATATGTATACATATTTATAAACATACATGCATATACACGTACACTCACATGTATATGTATATACATTCATATACACATATGTAATACATATATGCATAATACATACAGTAATGCTGTACTATGGTTATTTCCACTTGTCTTCTTTTTCTCTGAAGTTGGATAGCATCTTCTTTCATAAACCTTTCCATGCTTTTCTAAATCAACCAGCTCATCATTTCCTTCACATTCTAGCCAATCACATTCTGTCTGAGGGATTGTCTATGAAAGTTATTTACCCCAATTATCTGCATTCCTTCTATTCTTGGCTACATAGGTTTTATTTATACAAGAAAATTTTAATTTAAAATAATCAAAATTCTTCATTTTATACCTCAACAATGCTCTTAAAAGTTTGATATTACTGAATCTACTTCTTTGGTTTATTTGAAGTTCCTGACCTTTTGCTCTTCCAAATGAACTTTGTTACTTTTTTCTCAGTAACATAATTTTTTAGGAGTTTAATTGGGATGGCATTATATAAATAGATTAATTTGGTAAAATTGTCTAGTTTTTATTATATTGGTTTTAACTACCCATGAATAATTAAGTATTACTTCATTTGTTTAGCTCTGACTTTATTTGTGTATTGGTATGTTTAATTTGCATAGTTCCTGTGTCTTTTTTGGGCAGGTTTGCTCTCAGATATTTTATACTCTCTGGTTATTTTAAAAGGTCTAAAACAATATTGCATAATATGGCTGACACATACTGTAGTTTCCTCCATTTTTCTCTTTTGATTTTAGCTTCAATTTTGTCTAAGATCATGATTAATGCCCCTGCTTTTTTACATAATGAATTCTACTCCTGACTTTTATTTTATGTTTGCGTTTATCTCTCATTTGTATAGCATTTATGGAAAGCAACATTTTGTTGGATTCAAATATTTAATCTACGATCAGTTTCCATTTTATGGGTAAATTCATCCCTTTCACATTCTAATTTATAATTTCTTGCTGATTATTTTTCTCCTTCCTATCTTTTCTCACTATTCCTCCTCATTCTATTCCTTTCCGTCACTCCTTTGTTTTATTTCTACTCAATACCTTGCCTTGCTATTCCTTAATCTACCTACCACTCCACTATCTTATCATCACTGCCCACCCTATCCCCTTGTCCTCTTATTTCTTTCTGAATTTAGAAGACTTTTTATAACCTTCTAGACATATATGTTGTTCCCTCTTTAACCCAAACACAATGAGAGTAAGGTTCTAGCACTATCCATCTTCCCTACTAAACACTCAAGATTTTGAATTTTTTTCCTCATTGAGATTTTACATGGTTTCATATTCCCCATACAGATGGAAATTCTAGTTTCGACAGACTGAGAAATATTTATAATTGTTGTGTACTGAAGCGATAATAAACATTTGCCTAAAGCACATTACTCTAATTTATAAGTCCACTTCCTTTCAGGCTTCTGCCCAAGGTTTTTAAAACTCAAAACAAACAGATTTTTGAGTTCCCTCTGGAAAGGTCAATAAATAGCAATATACAATTACAACTGACAACACTCACACTGCTAAAATAGAAGTATGCTTGTAGCTAATGTCAAACAAAGCAATTGCCCATCTGTCACAGTCTGGCATGAGAGCTAGCTTAACCTTTAATAAATGACAAGCTCATTCATGATGACTTGACCATCCTGCTATTTGAGATAAATTCAACTTACTGATCCACACTTGCCATTCTTCTAGATTGGGAAACTTAAGGCTGTTTCTTTATTTTAGCAACCTATTAAAAAATGACCATGTTTTTCTTTGGGTTGATGACAACTGTTGCAATGTTCAATTTATACTGATAGTTTTAAATATGTTTTTGAAGCTTAATTAAATTTTGACAACCAAAGGGATGCAGTTGGCTAAAAGCTGGGAGCAGTTTAGCCCTTGTGTACAGGTAAAGTAGGTGGTCACTTATATCATGTAACTCGATAGTATCATTTGGCCTTTTCCTGTTTGGTTTACTCTCCTTTTGACTAAATAACTTTCACCATTAGAATCACTACTTTGGGATAGGGTATTACATCTTCATGTTTCTTGTTAACAATGCAAATATGTTATCCAAAAGGGAAAATGCATTCCCTAATTAGAATCTGATAATATAGACCAAATATTTTTGAAAAAATCAAACAAATTACTGAATGGATGGGCAGAACAGTTAAGTCATAATTGTTGCAAGTAAAATTCATAGACATAGTTTCCAGGTCTTAAGAATCAATTTATTAATTAGGGTAGACAATAATAAATTCATGGTCAGTGGTTCCTCTTAGGTGACCAAAGACAAAAAGAACCACTGAATCAGGTCTTTCCATTCTGACAAGGAACTCCTCTGGTAAGCAAAACACAACTCTGTATGGTGGACACTTAGCAAAGAGGTGGATTAAGAGTCTTCAGTCTCTCCTCATCACTTTGTCATCAAGGTTGGTGGTGGTGGAGAGGATAGCTAAGGAATGAGACTTGGTCATAAGTTTTAAGCCCACTCTAGCAATTTAGGTATCCTGATCAGGTTCACTCTGGTTTTATTTTCTTTCATGAGCCAGGTCTCCCAAAACTCTAATGAAGGGACCAAGAACACATGAATCTCTTGATAACTCTAGACCAATTTAGTTTGGCTTTTGAAGCCAGAGTCCCATTTGGATAGGGTCCAATTCAAACTCGTTAATGAGCAGGTGTCTTGGGGTCTAGGATTGATCACCTTATTTGGTCATGTTCTTCAGAGACTAACTGACCTTTTCAATAGTGGGGTCTTGACAAAAACAGTAGGAAAAAGATCGATCATAAATTAATAATTAGGTTATTAATGTAATAGTAATATATTAACTTTCCACATAGTCCTTTTGATTCACTGAGAGATTGAATCTCCTCAGTGAATCACTAACTGGCATGACAATTCAGGTTTGACTTACCAGAATATAATAAGACCTTTAGGGTATTAAACACTTCATCAAGGCCTTTTAAAAAATTATGAAGTTTAGATGTTTTAACATGACGGGGATAGTGTGTGTGTGTGTGTGTGTGTGTGTGTGTGTGTGTGTATGTATGTGTGTGTGTCAGAGACAGAGAGAGAGAGAGAGACAGAGAGAGAGAGAGAGAGAAAGAGAGAGAGAGAGAGAGAGAGAGACAGACAGACAGACAGACAGACAGACAGACAGACAGACACTGACCAATGCATTGATAGGGGACATTTTCTGGGCAGGCCTCCTTTGGCAAGTGTGCCTTACAAAGAATAATGGCACATGGGAAAGAAGTGAAAGGGAATGATACTTCACTTACACTGTGCATTTCATCAGTCTTTCTTATCTCAGAGCTCAATCATCTCATGAAGCTGTATGAAACTGTATGGTTTCTGAGAACTTTTCCTACTGCAGACATCTGGTCTTCTGGAAATCCCTCCTCCTAGACATTCCAGAGTAAGTAGGTTCTTAGAGCAGCTTTTTCTAGCAGATCTCCTTCTCTGGTTAAGGTCACTTTTAGAAATCCCTTTTCAATTAAAATCTCTTGCAAAATATATCTTAATATAATTCAATATTGTCACTTTAATTTTGTTTGTCAAACACTAGATCATGTGGCAAGAACTAGTTCAAATCTCATGTTTCTAAACCTGTTAATAATAGTTATATGAAGTATATCAAATTAGAAACCTCTAAATTAGAATATTTGCATTTTCTTTTATTCTTGGATTTTCCATTTCTTGTCTAAATTAGATTCTTGATTTACTTGCAAACAACAGGCTGAATTGAGAACCTAAAGTAATCTATGTGAATTGTGGTTGTAGACTGAGACCTTTTAATTAAAAAATTGATGTTTTCCAATGTAGTTATATAAGTTAAGATAAAAGAGCACTTTTTAAATTATTACTAGCACCTCCATCATTTAACTTCTGGTATTCATCTATTTCATTCACCTTGGATTTATGTCACAGAAAGGGAAGAAGCTTCACTTTATCTCCTATAACTGCCTTGTGGTACAAATTAGTAAATCGTCATGTTGATATGTTTAGTAATTCAAATAAAAACTGAAAAATCAAAAACAATTTGAAGCCACTTTTTATAACTTGTTATTAGAACATGCTAAGGACCTTTGTATCTCATTGGAAACATTTATATTTGATATATTTAGTTATCATATCTTATTTTCTCCCCCCACCCAAATTTTAACTCTAGCTATTTACTTTTATCTACTCATTTCTCTCTTAGAAGGATGAGATGCTACCAAGAATATCATTCTATTTACAATCACATTAGAAATGATGTGTCTTCTAAGAAGATGATTTCTGTGCCTAAGTTTAACAGTCGCACAAATTTATCTAAGAGATGCTTATTTCATTTTAATTATCACAACATGGCCTGTGATAGAGTGCATGAACAGATTAAGTAAATCCAAATTGTATCAATTGAGTTATCTATAGTAAAACATGTTCAGTTACTAACAAGTTAAAATAAATGGAATATCATACCTATATGGACCACTGCTCTCAAATCCTCTTTAGATTTTTGTGTAATTTGCTTGTATTCCAGAACACGCTCTACATAGAAGTGTCAGTTATAAAATTGGATGTCTCTCTCAGGTAGCACCAGAGAGACCCTAAGTCACTCCCCACTAAGATAATTAATTGTGCTAAAATTCTTTTCTCTAATACAGAGCAGAAAGTGCTTAGGATATTAACCTCACTAAATAACACTTTTATTTCCTAGTTTCACAAATTATTACATAATTATCTAATTATTCCCTTACTATTTGGAGATATTTAAAAGACCTTGGTTATACAGGAATACAGAACCATCAACAGGCAGATGACAAGCCCAAGTCCAAGCAATCATCTACTTAGTTGTTTGTGATATGGAAAGGACTAAAATTTAAGGTTGAATAGCTAAGATTTTATATACTTGCATCTTTTTATATAATTTAGACAAATTCCAGTATTACACTATTTGATAAAGATTCAATATTCTGTTCATATCTTCCACTGATCATTTGCCATGATTATAGATAATTTCCAAAAACGAGAAAAAAATAGGATTATAGGTATAGCAAGGAAAAAAATGCTTCCCTAGCTTGATGCCAATTCCTAGTAAGAGTCACTATGTATTAAGAAAATATAATAGCCAAACTTAGTGTCAATCAGATGGGAAAACTTTACATTTAAGAGGCAATGTCATACTGGGAAATTGAGTCAGGCGAGTCCTACCTCAGCCCATACCAAAAGTCACTCTTGAACTTTCCCATGAGGCAGAACTCTACAGATGTCAGCCCCATAGAGCTACTGGCATTCTGAATCATCACTCAGTAGCATTTCTTGAAAACCATAACTGGAATCAGAGTCAGAATAATACACTCCCATAAGCTTGAACCTTAAATAGCAAGTCTCACTAATCATGCATAGGGATGGACATAAATTACTCTCATGTTGTTATAATAAATTAGCTTACAGGTGAAAAAGTGCCTTTTTTCCAAAAGTCAGAAACCATAAATTTCTCCAGTTATCCAACTTCTCTAGCTTAAACTAAGTGATATAAAAAACAATCCACACACTAATTATAACCTGCAATTTCATATAGTGAAACATGAAACAAAACCCATTACCAGTCAACTGACCTCAATTTAGTTGAAAGTATCTTCAAATTACTTTACACAGAAAATCATTCTGAATAAATGTAAATGAAACTTACTTCCTAAGCATAATCATGCATTTAATTTTGCATTAACAATACTAGGGAATACATATATGGTTTTACTAGTGTGAATTCATGCCCGTTATTTTTAGGTTAGCTTAAAATATGCTGAGCTAAATATTATAAGGGATTACTTTAAAACTTCTCACTCTAAGCTATCTAGATAACTGATTTTTGGTCCAGGGAGAAAGCTTTAAGATCTTAGATGCTGGCAAAGTGTTACTCCTCTTCCTCAAGCAGAAATCTTTGAGAGCTTTCACAGAGCACAAAGAGAGTTAATAATTCTTAAGATGCAAAATATAGGAAAACACCCAAAGTATAATCTGTCATAACTAAATAGGATTGTATAAGATGGAGCAAACCTGATGCTAAGCACTGTAGAGACAAGAGCTTCTTATAATTCATCCTGAAAAGGGTGGGTGAGCATAGTTACTAGATACTTGTAACTTAACTTGTAGCTTACTATGAAGTCAAAGCTACAGAAAATTCAGTCTGCTGCCAGAGTCCAGCACTCAACACTATTTCTCAAACCTAATTTCTTCAAACACATAGTCAGGGTGCTGAGATTTTAGTATTCCACTTTCCACATAAAGGGAAATTTTGAGGGTCCTTTGCTACACCAATTTCACAGAAAACTAGTTCACTATATTTTTAAAACTTTTAAATTTATTTTAAACTCAAGTACAAAGTAATAAAAGAAAAAAAATGCCATATACACAGACGAACATAAGATATGATTCAATATAAAGCAATAGCTTTCCATTTCAAGAAGACTTATATAATCAATATTGCACATTGTTTTCAAAGCTGTTAAGCTCTTCTTTGCTTAGGTGTAGGTATTCTTTTGCTCTCTGCTGTGCATTTTTTGCTTTGAATTTTTTCCCTCCCTCACTACCCCTATGAAAAGCTATAATTAAGAGAGAATACATACATGCAGACACACAGACAGACACACATATATGTACACACACGTATGTATATATGCACACACATACATAAAATACACACACGTATATATATATACACACACTCATACACATATATGTAAGATTGTATTATGTTGTTACTACTTACTCTCTGCTTCTCTGAACCATCTTTCATAATTCCAAGTCTTTCTGTGTCTTTCTAAATCAACAAGTTTTTATCATTTCCTACAACACAGCAATGATCCCATTCTGAGAGATTGTCTATGAAAGTTTTTCCCCAATTTTCTTCATTGTTTCTATTCTTGGCTGCCTAGGGTTTATTTATAGAAGAAAATTTTAATTTAAAATAATCAAAATTATCTGTTTTATAGTTCAACGATGCTCTTATCTAATAATATGGTTTAAGGTCTGATATTACTGAATCTGCTTCCTTTACATCCCCCCACCCTGGTTTCTTTGAAGTTCCTGCACTTTTGTTCTTCTAAATGAATTTTGTTATTTTTTCTAATGAACTCAATAAGATAATTTATTAGCAGTTTAATTAGGAGGGCATTAAATAGATTAGTTGGATAAAATTATCACTTTTAGTATATTAGCTTTACCTATCCATGAACAATAAATATTGCTTCAGTTTTTAGTTTTGACTTTATTTATATACAAAGGATTTTATGTTTTTTATTCATATAATTCCTGTCTATTTTAGCAGGTTTACTATCAGGTATTTTATACTATCTAGTTATTTTACATGGTCTAATCAGGGGCAAGGAACCTGTGGCTTCCAGTCTGCAGCTTCCCTGCCCTTGGTCTAAAACAATATTGAATAATACGGCTGACACATATGTAGTTCCCCTATTTTTCTCTTTTGGTTAAATCTATTTTAGTTTGTACTTTGTCTGAAATCATGATTTCTATCCCTGCTTTTTATATAATGAATTCTACTCCTGACTACTATTTTATGTATGTGTATATTTCTTATTTTTGCAGCATTTCCTGAAATCAGCATGTTGTTGAATTCAATTTTTTTATCTGCTGTCAGTTTCCATTTCACAGGTAAATTCATCCCATTCACATTCTTAGCAACAGCTACTTGTATATTTTCTTCCTTCTAATTTTGCTTCACTATCCTTTTCACCTTGCTCCTGTTCTTCCTCACTCCTCTGCTTTACTGCTACCCAATACCTTGCCCTCCAGTTCCTTAACCTACTCACACCTTCAGTAATCCCTCTATTATCCTCTCTCCTATCCTCTTCCTTCTCATTTCTTTCTGAATATAGAAGACTTTTATACATGCGTATATGTACACACATATGTATATATGTGGACATACACATATATTTGTGTATATGTGTATGTGTAGTTCCCTCTTTCACCCATTCTTGATGAGAATAGGGTTCAAGCACTACCCACCTTCCCCCTCACTAGATTATTTTGTATCAGTTTCACATTTTTTGTCCCATTTGTATGGGATAATTTCTCCTTTTTGTCTCTCCCTACACAGTTTTATTATTTTTAGAATCACCCCATCATAGTCAGCTCAGCTCACACCTTTCTTTCAAACTACCTAAATAAAAATAAGCACCCTAATAGAACTGACAATATTTTTATATATAAGAAGTAAACAATTTGAACTTAATGAAACTATTATAATTTGTCCCTAATGTTTACTTAATATTTCCCCTGAATGTTGTCTGTTGAATTTCCGCTTAAGTTCTGCTGGTTTTGTCACAAATACCTGAAAATCCTTTTGTTCATTAAATTTCCATCATTTTTAAAATTCAGACTTATACTTAACCTTGCTGGGTGAGTTATCCTTGATTGTAACCTCAGCTCTTTTGCTCCTTGAAATATAGTATTCTAAGACATATGGTCCTTCAATGTAGGAGCTGCTAGGTCTTGGATAATTCTTACTGTAGCTCCACAATACTTAAAATATTTTTTCTTGTTGCTTCCAATACTTTCTCTTTAACCTGGGAGCTTTGAAACTTGACTATAGTATTGCTGTAAGTTTTCCTCCTGGGATCTCTTTCAGGTGGTAATTTTTTTTCTATTTCTCCTTTGCTTTCTTGTTCTAGAAGTTCAGGGTAAATTTCCTTGACTTTTTCTTGTAATATCACATCAAGATTCTTTTTATAATCATAATTTTCAGGTAGTCTGACTATTCTCATATTATTTCTCCTCAATCTGTTTCCAGATCAGTTGTTTTTTTTCTGATGAGATGTTTCATATTCTCTTCTATTTTTTATTTGTTAGATTTTGTTTTATTATTTCTTTGTGTCTTAGAATATCCTTAGTGTCCCTTTGTCCAGTCCTTTTTTCAAAGAATTGCTTTTTTAAATTTTTGGTTCTGTATTTCAAGGTGGTTGACTTTGTTTTCATAATTTTCTCGATTTTCTCGGATTGCTCTAAATTTTTTCTAATTTTCCTCAATCTCTCTTATTTGATTTTAAAGTCTTTTTAAAGTTATTTTAAGAAATCTTGTTGTGCTTGGGACCATTTCATATTTCTAATTGAAAAATTAGTGTCTTTTTCAAACTTCATTATCTTCCTCTGAATATGAACCTTCTCTGTGCTTATAGTAGCTCTCCATGTTTGAGTTCTTTCTCCTTTGCTTGCTAATATTTTTGCTGTTTTTAAAATTTTTTTGCAGCTATTAGTGTGATCAAGTTATAGTCTTGAGGTGTGGGGAATAAAGCCCCAAGTCTTAGGTCCTTCTTACTGTTATTTTCTGAGGTCTGTCCTGGGACTCAAGCATCAGCTCTCTTTTTTACTCTTAAGCCATAACTAGAGTCCCCAGTCACACTGTCCAGCAAATGATCTTACTTCCTGCAATCTGTCCTCTCTTCAGTGGAACTGAAAGCAGGGACTCTGCTCTCCTGCAGGAGCCCCCAGCCAGCAGGGTCCCTGTCCCTTGCTACTGTACTCACTAGGTGTGTATTAACTTCTTATATCTGCTGCAGCAGCTCAACTTCAGATGTATCTGGTGAGCACAGCTGTACTTTGCATCCCTGGACAGTGGAAAGCGCTTAAGTCTTCTCCTCCTCAGCTGTCAGACATCCACACTGTCCATGAGATGAAAATTTCCAAGACTAAAGCTGCCTCCTAAGTGCAACTGCCCCCAGTTTTTGTTGTTTGTTGATTCTGCTAATAAATGTGTAATGTTCACTACACACTGTAATGCTAGTATGTATTTGGCACCTATACACAGCTACTTGTCTTTCTCTATTTTAGTATCTTCATGCAGCTAATATTAGGAGCATCATTTCTCCTAGGAAAGCTGCTACCAGGGTTTACTCTATTACGCAGCTCATAGATTGCAGTCTTCTCTTCTGTGAGACTTTGTGAACCATAGTGATATCCAGTTTTGTTGTTGGTTGTGTGTCTCTGCTTCTAGTTAGATGCATTGCCTCTTACTGATTTAGTAGCTTTCTTGATATCTTGTTTTATATAGAAGAGTAGGGGGAGATGAAGGATAAAAAGTCCACTTCTTTTCCACCTTGCTTCCCTCTGCTATAGGCAAATGAGTCTGTCTCCATAGATCAAACCCAAGCCTGGATCCCTCAACTCTTAACTTAAGAATTGCAAAAATTCATCCAGTTATTTAAAGTCCCCCAGAATCATTGGTTTCCTGCTCAACCAATCACACTGCTCCCTTCTTGATCTAATCTATGAAGTTATAATCTCATAAAGCGATCACAGAGCACAGATCCAATATTGTTTATACATCAAAATTTCATTGTGTGACTATACTGTTAGGTGTTTTAAAAAACAATAAAATCTAATTTATTCCTCTTGATAACATTATGGTCTCTGAGATATATGGAGCTTTTGTTTCTGACTTTGGTTTCTTCAAGGTATATGTCTAATGGTGGAAGTTCTGGATCAAAGGACATGAACAAGTGGTTCATATTGCTCAAATAGTTCCAAAATGATTGGACACAGTTCCACTGACAGCAACAGCAACTAACAATTTGTAATATGGCTAACATCAATAGTGAGTAAGCTTTTTTGTGATAGGATAGAAGGATACAAGCATTAGCTAGTCATCTAATATTTCCAGACACAGTTCTTAACATCTCACTTTGTCCTCAAAACAGCCCTGCATGATACTTTCTATTATTACTCCCATTTTATAGTTGAGGAAACTAAGGTAGACAGATGTTAAGTATCTTACCCAAGCATCACACAGCTACTAAGTCCCTAAGGACAAATAGAAATTAAGATCTTTCTGAATTTCAGCTCAGCACTCTATCCACAGCACCAATTATGTGCTTCTAATAACTAGATGAGAACTGATAGGGAGTCTTCTTTGAATTAATTATTTCCTTAACTAAATACCTTTAAAAGGAGTTTTTTAATATACTTAACAATTTTAGGCATTGGTAAAAGATATCACATATTCCACATTCAAATATAATAAAACGATTCAGATCTTTTTCTATCTGCCTATAGACATAATAAGTTTTTTTCCCCTAGCCTTTGTAGTGAGATGGAAATGTCACTGAATTTGGATTCAGAAGGCTTGAGTTAGAATCCCCACTTTTCATGAAATCGGTTTTCTCATTTGCAAATCATAGATATTTACTAAGCTTATGACATGTCATAAAGTTATATGTGTATATTGTCATAATGTCAGGTTAAAGCATTCTGTCAAGTTAACCAAAGCCATCAGCATTTTCTCTCATGGTACACCATAGGTGGTGAAGTGAAAGAAGTACTGGGGATGGAATCAGAAAGATTTGGGTTCAAATTCACCCTCAGATACACAACTCACTTAACTTCTGCTTCAAATATAAAATGTAAAAGAAAAATGGAGACATCTAGGTGGCTCAGTGGATAGAGTGCTGGGTCTGGAGTCAGGAAGACCTGAGTTCAAATCCAGCCCCAGACACTTAATAGCTGTGGATTCCTGGACAAATCATTTTACCTCTGTTTGCCTTAATCCTCTGGGGAAGGGAATGGCAAATCATTCTAGTATCATTCCCAAGAAAACCCCATGGATAGATAGTCTACAATACTAACATGACTGAACAACAGCACACCATTTTTAAAAGCTACAGAATTATACCTCACTTATATTTGGTATTTTTATCTCAGTTATCTTATTGGACTTGTTTGTTTTGAGAGATGCTTACAAAAATAGATATTTAATAGCAAATCATTCATAGTCATTATAGTATGTAAATTTCTCTGACATAGAGAAAACTGCTTGAATTGGAGAGGTGAATTTTATAAAAATGGAAGAATCCTGTAATAGTACAACAATTCAGTTATGTGGAGATCCAAATCACATCCATCAAATACAATTTCTTAATATCAAAACCTGATGTAATATTCAGTCTGTGTGTATATCAGGTGTTAATCATGACACTGATTACCTGTGTCATAAAGGGATTTCACTTAATTAAAATTTCCAAAATAGTTTTAAAGCACCTTTAATTAGGGGCTGGTAGCATTCAGTTTGCTGATTCTAACTTACTACAAAGAGAACATATGTATATTTGGAACATAAATAACAGGGTGATAACAAATTTCAGACCATCCATAAGTACAGATTAACTTTAAGTTGTTTAGAATAATGTGACTGATAATTAAGAACTTCAAAATGCAACATTATCAAAAAATTTAGTCATTACTTAAAGCCAGTCCACAAAAAGGCAGATAATATCTGTTTTTATGATCATGTGCACAGTATACACATCCTCTCTCCTAGGATGGCAATAGCAATTAATCTTTGCTTTTCTTCAAAATCTAAGAAGTAACACTATCAGAATAGCCTTTTCTGAACACATTTCAAAAGGAGATACATCTACATCAGTAATAGATGTACTTGCTTCAAGAAACCTGTGAATGTGGCTCACATTTTTTCTTACTTTAATAAAGATGTCCTCATGGACAGATGTGACTAAAATAAATAAATACTTCCTAGTCACTGATGTTTTGGCAACAAGACTTTCCAAAGTTAGCTAAACTGATTCTTAAAACAAAACAAAAACACAGATACACACTCCACCATTTAATCCCAATGTAATATCAAGAGCATTGAAAAGGGTAGAGAAATATCCAGCAGGACCATATTCCCTACTAAGGCAATAATAAGATAATTTTTAAAAATCAGAAGACAAATAGGTTTATGAATCAATATCCCCAGAACAGACATAGGAAAAAAAGGGAAAAATTGAAAAAAGACAATATAACTCCTAAACAAAATGTGTAGCCATTTTAAAAAAGAATAACAAAACTGATAATCAACTTGATTTAAAAAGAGAAGAGGTAAGTAACTGAAATAAAAAAAATGAATATGAATGTGTAAGAAATGAAGGAAATAAAAAGAATTATCAGCCACACCAATATGGAAATTTTGTGCCAACAAATTGAGATGAAAATAAATTAGACATTATTTTCAAAAATTTATTAACAAAGTACCAAAAAAAAGAAAAGTACACTCTTAAACACTCCAGTCTCAGAAAAATAAATCAAACATGCTCCAAATTAACCAGAAAAAAAGATCAGTGTGCATAATAATAGAGCTTTACTCTAGTGACATCTGAACTCTTCCTCGGGACCAGTTTACATTCTACTAATTGCATGTTTAAAAAAGAAACTGCTTGGTTAATTAAATGTTTGCAAGTAGTTTAGGAAGCATTGTACTACTGTTTGACATCCCTCTAGTGTATGGCGGAATGAAATTATATGCCAGTAGAATAAATAATGGATCCTATAGAGGTGAGTTCCATTTTCCTACTAATTTCTGATAATTTAAAGGCACATTTGCACAAAGTCTTGGTTTTATATTGTGCTATTGAAGGAACAGAATTGAATATTTGATTCCTTAACATCCTTTGAGCATTAAACAAAATCCACAAAGGAGACTTCTTGTGTGAAAATAGGTTGAGTGCTTCACAGAGACCTTTTGTGTGATGTTTTAATTTTCCCCATTCAGTTTATTTGGTTGAGGCATTTTCAGTAAGATGACTGAATAAAAAGTTGTTTGTGAATCCAAATTTTCTTCATTATCCCACAATAACAAGCAAACACCACAGTCAAAACAAAACAAAAAACTCACAAAACCCAAAGGGGAGTCAGAAAAAAAAATATCAGAAGAAAGTTCACTGAAAAGTTATCAGAAGCTGAAAGTAAATAAACAACAACCAAAATGAGTCTTTAATAAAATGTTTTAACTATCGAATTAAAGAAAATTATCTGAAAACCTCAGGTAAGGGGAAAATCACACAAATAAAATGATATTCTCAAATGACAATTGAGTAACTGCAAGAATCTGCAGAATGATTCAGAAATCAATGAGTTAAAAGACAAAAACAAGAATGGAATAAGAACAAAAGAAGAGCTCTAAAATAAGAAACAAAAGAACACAGATACTTTAAAATAAATGAAGAACACCCACTTGAAAGCCACATATTCTCTGAAAAACAGCATATTTGGAACTCCTGTTTCTGAGGGTATTTAAGCTGAGATTGTTATTGAGAATTTAGGTACTATATGACCTCTGAGGTCCTTCCAATCCTTCCAACTAAGAGTTTGTGATTTCATTTTTTCTTGCATGTTGTACATCTAGCACTGTATCAGGATCATAAATGGTGAGGCAATAATTAAATGGTAGAAAAAGTAATTTAAATAATTTCTGGTATCAATGCAAAATTTAAATCTAAATTCTTCTTACTAAATTATTTAACTTCTTCAGTTACATTATACAGTATTTAATAATATTAAAAACCTCTAGGGCCTATTGTAGAATACTTCTGAAATTTACTATTATAATCATAAAATTTTAGAGGTTGTAGGGATCACAGAGAGTATAGAATGATAATAGATCTTGAAGGGACTATAAAAATCTCCTAATCCACACTTCTCATTTTACAGAGGAGTATACTGAGACCTTGGAAGGGTAAGAAATTTGATCAAGGTAATACAGGAAGGTTATTGGTATCAGAGCAGGGATTTGTACTTAAGATCCTGACTCCAAATTTATTTTTCTTTCACTGTACCATGATGCAGAACACAATGGAAATCAGAAAAGAAACCGGATGATATCCTGATTCCCAAATTGTGTACTTTTCATTGCTTTCTCACCACTAACAGAAAATACTTAAAAAATGTGATGCTGAATCAAATGGATATTATTTTCCTCACTAATAAGTTAAGAATAGGAAATGATCAAGTGAATAAAGCAAAATCTCATTTATGTTGCAATAGGACCCAGCATTATAATAAAATAATTCTTTTTCAGAACTCTAATCTTTGAACATTAGAATAAAAAACAGTAAAGATTTTGTAACCAGCATATAATGTTTACCTTTACTAAGGGGTGTCTGCAAGAAAAAGCATCTTTAGAGGAATAAAAATCTTTTTAATGTAACCTGTTTTTAAACAGTTTATTGGTTTTTAAAGGTAATATGGAAGAATATACCATGATTGATTTTCATATTTTGAAACTATTTTTTTGATTCATTGTCAATTAATTTACTTTTGATTGTAGATCATTGCTACACATGGTGGGGTGGGGAACTCAAAAGCAATGGAAGGCAGAGTTCCTCCATAGAGGGGCTTAGTACAGTCTAGTTGGTTCAGAGAGCTGTTTATAAGAAACAGGGAATAAAGCAATGCCATTCTACAAAGACAAAATGAATCAAAGCCTAGAAAAATACTGGAAACTGAACATTGAAAAAATGTAGATATTGAATCAAATTTCTTGAAAAACTGCAGCTATTAAATAGTCCACTTTTTTCACATTTGAGCCACTAATTTACTGAATCACTTAATTGACAGAACAAATTTAGTAAGAGATCATGGAGTTGTTTTTTTATGAATGAATGATGAAAATTTTCAGAAAAAGTAATGCATAAGAATCTTTTAATCAATAATAAATTATTAAGCACCTACTATGTGCTAAGCAAATGCTAGTTGCTTGAATAAACAAAATGAAAGAATAATCTCAAACAACTTACATTTTATTAAGGGGGAAAATATGTATACACATGAGAATGAATATATAAAATGAAGACAATAGTTAGGGAGGTAGGACACTAGTATTTGCTGGAATCAGAAAAAAAACAAAACTGTGTACAGAAGAGTGCTTGAGCTGCATCTTGAACAGAAGGGTTTTAAAAGGCAGAGATGAGAGGGGAGTGAAATCCAGGATTGGGGAATGTTCAAAGGCACAGAAATGGGAGAAAGCAGGCATGGGCGGGGGAGGGCAGAAACACTGTCCTTTGGCAAAATAAAGAAATGGGAGATGGGGGGCTATGTGTCAGAAATAAATGGATTATTTGGACCATAGCTTGTGGAAGGGGAGTAATATATAAGGAAACTGGCAAGATTAAGTTGGGGGCAGGTTGTAAAGGACATTTTAGGTGAGAAGTATTTACATTTTATCCTGGAGATAGTAGAGGGCCACTGAAGTCTGTTGAGTAGGCAAGTAACATGGCCAAAAATGTATTGGTGTTGTTTTTGAGTCATTTCAGTAGTGTTCAACTCTTTGTGACCCCATTTGGGGTTTTCCCTGCAAAGATGGTGGAGTTTGCCATTTCCTTCTCCATCTCATTTTACAGGTAAGGAAATTAAAGCAAATAAGGTTGGGTGACTTACCCAGGGCCACTCACATGGCTGGGAAGCATCTGAGTTTGGATTTTAGCTCAAGTTTCCCTGATTCCAGTCATGGCATTCTATCCATTATACTACCTTGCAAAAATGTACTTAAGAAACAAAAGACACTTTTGTCTGCTATATAGGGAATGGATACAGCAGGAAGAAGTTTGGAGAGACGAATTAGTAGACTATTGGAAAAGTCCAAGTGAGAGGTAAAAGGGGCTTTAGCTCAGGTTGTATCTTTATAAGTAGAGAGGGGAAGTAAAATTTGAGGACTGTTGTTGAGGTAGAAATAGAAAGATATGGTAATTGATTGTCTATAGAGAATGAGGGAGAAAAAGATAAAGGAAGGAAAAAATGAAAGAAAAAAAGGAACCAAGGAAGGAAGGGATGAAGGAAGGAAGAAAGATATAACATGATGGCCATTAGCAGAGTACAAGATAAGTAGGGAGAGGGCATTAAGAATCACATAGACTTTAGATGATATATAAATATAAACTCAGCTGTTGCTGTTCCAACTGTGTGTGAAATTTTTGTCCAGGGACAAATTAGTGATCATAATGCCAGAAGAAAAAACTCAATCTTAATATTCTCATTATCATCAAGACTAGTGGATGGTTTTTCTAGATGAATAGAAAAAGAAGATAGCTTTCTCTTCATGTCACATAAAGAGAGTGAGGGATAAATTATAGATACCCCTGTTCTCTATAGTAATCATCAGGATGTCAAGAAAGATCAAGGAAGGCATCCAGGTATCTGGTTGGATACCTGTACTAAACTAATGACAGGATATGCATAAAAGTAATGAAGAGCAAGTCTGAATGTGCTATGATTTATATCACCAGAGAAATTATCCATACTTACTAGATTTTAGTTTTTGTTAATTTATCCTCAGTATTAAGCACATAGAGCCAGGTAAGTGATAAAGGGCATGGAGTCAGGAAAACTCAGCTTCCAAAGTTCAAATCTGGCCTCAGATATTAGCTGTATAACCATAGGCAAGTCAGTTAACCCTATTTGCCTCAGTTTCCTCATCTGTGAATTGAGCTGGAGAAGAAAACGACAAGGTACTCTAGCACCTCTGCCAAGAAAATCACAAATGAGATCATGATATGACTGGGAGTGATGAAGCAACGCCAAATGTGCATAATATGTACTTAATGAAGATTTGTTTATTTGAAATTGAAATGAATCGAAATCATAGGTTCACTTGAATATATGATCATTTGCTTATTTTGAGTATTGAGTGGAATATATTGGAGAAGGCAGAGAATGGAAAGAAGGAGACAGAATAGGAAAGGTGTTGAAGGAGATCAGTGGATGAGAAAAAAATGATGAAGATCAAAAGGGCAAACATCTGGAGGAGAAAGAAAAGAATAGGATTAAGATTTCATGGGGAGAGATCTACGTTGGATAATAGAAGAGATCCATAAATTTAGAGGTAAAGGGGAACTTAGTGGTTATTGCCCATCTTCTTCATTCTACAAATGAGAGGTTAAGTCACTGGCCCAACGTCATAGGGCTAGTAATTGTCTAGGTGAGAGCTGAGCCCTGACCTTCCTTCATATCATCAGTCTATCCACTACACCATGTTGCCTCATTCTTTTTGGTGCATAAGTTAACTTCCTAGGAATTATTCACCAACTTACAAATGTGTTATGAGCTATGTAAATGAAGGGGATTCCCATACAGACCTTTCCCACACTTACAAAATCCCAATTCTTCAGTGTGCTCATATAATATATAATAGAATAATCATTTTAAAATGATAAACACCAAGATATGACACAACGAATAGAAATGCCATATTATATTCTTTTGGATGATGAAGTAAAATAATTTCAATTCATGTGATAGAATTGCAAACACTATATATTTAGTAGATTGAAATAAGAAAATAAAATTTAAAAACACTTTAACTTCTGAATCACATTATCTTAAATGTGTAGATTTATTTTTTAAAAAGCAGACCTCAATTTCCATTCAACAAATAATTTTGAATAATTATTGGATTAAAAAATTAAATAAAATATTCTCCTTAAGCATTCATTTTCTTTGTAAGGTATTTAATAATGTTCTAAATTTAATGCTTTTAGGCTAGAGGCTACTTTTCTGTCTCAGAGCTAAGATTTCAGCACTGTGAAAAATATACCCCAGCCAATTTTAGCAAGATTTCTGCCTTGTTCATGTCACATCATGTATGCAAAAAATATTCAAGGCCCTAACTGTTAAATTAGTCTCACTTAAAAGATAGTGCTAATTTTAGTTTTAGAGCAGATAATCTAGTATAGTGAAAAATGGGTAACGTAGCTTCACATTTGAAAGACTTAGTTTCCAGTGACCCAGATTTTTGGCTTATCTCACTGTCATGGTTTATACTTTCTCCAAATACTGTCTCAATGCTGATTGACTCAGAGATAACATATTCAACTATATCAATTCCCATTTGTCTGATGTGAAGCCACAATAGTATATGCCATTTTCTACTCTCTGTAGAGAAAATGATAATATGTGAAAGTATTAATACTTTAAGGAAAATTTAAGCAAATGCATTTATTTCTATTAATTCACTTCAAAATCTTGGAGTATGTTTTGAATTTATTTCATATCTTTTCAATTTTTCCAAATTTTTTGCTCTTATTTTTGAATTTATTTACTATTTTATTCCCACCAGTTACATTTCAAGACAATTTTAACATTACTTTCTAAAACTTTGAGTTCTAAATTCTCTCCCTTCCTTCTCCATTTCCCCTCACAGAGAAGGCAAACAATTTGATCTAGGTTATGCATGTGTAGTCATGCAAACCATTTCTATATTAGTCATGTTGTGAAAGAAAATATAGACCAAAAAAAAGAACCTCAAGAAAAAAAATAAATGTACAAAAGTATATTTCAATCTGTATTCAGACAGCGTCACTTCTTTCTCTGGAGACAGATGGTCTTTTTCATCATAAGTCCTTCAGAGTTGTCTTGGATCATCGTATTGTTGAGAAGAGCTAAGTCATTCACAGCTGAATATCTTACGGTTTTGCTGTTACTTTGTACACAGTACAGTTCACTTTGCATCAGCTCATCTAAGTCTTTCCAGGTTTTTCTAAGAGCATTTTGCTCATCATTTCTTATAGCACAATAGTATTCCAAAATGACTACATACCCCAATTTGTTCAATGATTCCCCAATTGATAGACATCCCCTCAATTTTTAATTCTTTGCCTCCAGAAGAGAGCTGCTGTAAATATTTTTATGAACATAGGTCCTTTCCTTTTTCATTTTTTATGTCTTTTGGGATACAGACATAGTAGTAGTATTGCTAGGTCAAAGGGCATGCATTGTTTTATAGTCCTTTGGGCATAGTGCCAAACTGTTCTCTGGAATGGTTGAATCAGTTCACCATCATTAATGGATTTCATATTGTACATCAGGAGAAGCCTCATTTCTAAATTAAAATGAAATCTATGCATTAATTTATAACATGTTTTTATTCACATTATGTGTATATATAACAAAATTATTCATAATACCATTTTGTTTTGAGGATGAATTGTCAATTCTTGCTTAAATGATGTGTATACTTATAAAGTTTTTGTCTTAATGATATCACACACTGCACCTTTCAATTTTGTTCAAACTCTCAGGGACCTTTGTAATTTTAAATCTTCTCCCTTCTTCCCACCCCTGCCCGCTTTTATAGCTAAAGAAATCTTCCCCTCCCCACATCCTTTTTTTCACCCTAGACTCCGTCTCACCTTCCTAGCCAGGTATAAGTTTTCCTATAAGGCAGTTAGGGTGCAATTTCTTTGCAAAATTATCATTCATATTCACTCAGCAATTAGCAACATATTCTTAGCTATATTTTACATTTTATTTTCTTTCTAGTACCCCTAAGAACCTTCCTCAGATACGTGTAATTTTCTGATAATCTGGCTAATCTATTGTCACTGAAATCCCTGTATGACTCTGACGACCACATCACAACTTTATCCCAACATTATTTTCCCATTCCATTCATGTCATACTTAGTAATTTAATATCACAGCGTTGCATGATTTCATATCTGTGGGTGACACCCACATGAATTCAGATCACAACTTCTCTATGGCAAATTGCATTCTAGATTGGCCAAGGTTAAGAATTTCATTAGGCTATAGAGAAATTTAGCTAGGCTTGATCTTAAAACAGCAGGCATTCAATTTAGTATGGAATCATATTTTTAAAAACATTGATTTTAAAAAAATATCACTGTCACTTTCCAATGATTTTTTTTTCTTCCTGGAAGAAATCTACCTACAAAAAAAAGCACAACTAAAATAAATCAGCCTATTTGCTTCTTCTAATATTATATGCCTTATTGTGTCCCTACAGTCTATTACCTCACTGAAAAAGTCAAGAGACTTGATTTATTTTGTCCTCTCAAGACATGATTTGGTTATTGAATTAATCTAAGCTCTGAAATTTTTCAGTACTTTTTTTCCTTTGTATTATTGGGGTCATCACAGAAATCAGTTTCCTTGTTTCCCTTACTTTCCTCTCCACTTATTCATCTAAGTCTTCTCAAAATTCTTGGAATTATATTCATGATTTCTTAGGGATCAACACGTGACATTTACATGTCAGAATAGACAACCACTTTTCTTACAGTTCTTTATTATAAACAGTGCTACTATAAATATTTGTGTTTTATATATAACCTTTCCCTCTGTCTTTGACTTCCTTGGTTTGTTGATTGATTGGGTCAGAGGATATCTCCATTTTGTCATGACTTTTCTAGTATAAATTATAATTCTTTTCAGAAC
This sequence comes from Notamacropus eugenii, assembly GCF_028372415.1. Lineage (NCBI taxonomy): Eukaryota > Metazoa > Chordata > Mammalia > Diprotodontia > Macropodidae > Notamacropus > Notamacropus eugenii. The sequence goes on from NC_092878.1 coordinate 129,547,526, forward strand.
AAATGAATGAATTCACAATTCCACAAGAATATATATTCCCACAGTCCCCTCATCATTTGCAATTTTTATTTCTTTGTCATCCTCAAAAATTTTGTAACTTGGTGGAACTTTTCAAAAATTATATTTTAATGGCAGGGCCAACAAGAATTCTAGGACATATTAACAGTTGTATTTCTTGCTTTATACTGCTGCACACTTTCTGGAATGTTTTTGATTTTCTTTTTTTATATGATGTTATATATTCAAAGTCTAGCTCAAATCTTACTTCCCTGATGAAGCAATCCGTGAGTACTCAGTTTCTCTTTCCTTAGAACTCTTATGTCAGTAGCTGCCTCTTCTGAGATTTATCATATAAGTACCCATAAGGCACCTGTTCTATGTAGCTTCTCTGGCTCTAGTGATTTTCGTCCTCCCCCATTAACCATCTAGTGTTTGTTGTCTGTTCTTCTCATCTGACATTTAACACATATTGGTTTATACTATGAGTCATTAATTGATGATATAACATTTTCCTTTTCTTCCCTCACATAATTCCCTCGATCTAGACTACAAATTCATAGAAGTCAAGAAAAATATCTTTGACCTCTTTGTATTGCCTATGGAAATCCACAAATTGTTTTATTCATAGAAAATGTTAAATAAATGCTTGTTCATTGACTGATCATTATTGAACTAAATAGAAAATTTGAAATACTACACTAATCAGGCTTTGTGTATATTAGAGAGCCCTGATATTGTTTTTCAGAATTTGAAAGTCTTTGGTATGAATGTGGAAAAATAAAGTGCCAAATCCGGTTGTGAATATAGAGTACTGGCAATGGAGCACTTTCCTCTTAAACCTTGTCACTTAAGTTCACAAAAAGTGCTATTATAAAAATATACGTTCAAGCTTTGTTTCTGATTTTGACGACTGTATTTCATATGCTCAACAGGAGAAGCAATGCACTGACAGAAGCTCGAATCACATTTCTTACATACATGTGAATTATTATCTAGAAACTTTGTACCAATTCATATTACCTCTAACAGTTTGTGTTTTTATATTTCTCAGAATTATCCCAAATCAACTATTTTCTTTTTTAATCTTTTCCTTTTTCTGTGATTGAAGTTAGATAGACAAGTTATCTGGCTTATATTTCTTTAATTTTTAGTCAACTGAGTTATATTTTCATGGTTATTTGTTAATTACAACTATTTTGAAAATTTTCTGTCCTTTTGCCATGTATCTACTGGGAAATGGCTTGGGAATTTATATTTGTGCTAATGACATATATTTAGATTTCTGATTTCTTTATGCTTTCATTTTAAGTAAAAAATATCACCGCCATATAGTTAACAATTTATGGGTTTTATTAGTTATTTCACTTCTTTTCAATGAATTTGTCTTAATAGGCACTGTGATTTTCAACACATGAAAAAATGATTTTGTTATTATGGGTGTGTATTATATATTATAATACGTGTTTTCCTTCTAGTTTTGACTTTTCATTTTTCATTTTCTTTGGTTTCACTCTGGTTTCATTTAGATAGCCTCTGTTAGTGGTTGAAATTGACAAAAGAAAGGGTTCTTTTCTTTCCTGTTGAAATGAAATGCCTAATTATTTTTTAAAATCAGAAAACATTATAGAAGAAAGAATACCCAAACCATCCTCCAAGAAAAAGAAGTATCAAAAGCCAGAGCCAAGTTAGGAAACTAAAAAAAAAAAAGCAGGAGCCAAAGAAAAAAGCAATCAAAGAAGCAGCAGCTGAAGAGGAGGAGGAGTGGTAGTCTATTCATTTATATTGTATCTGGACAAATTTCAATCAATGAGGGGAAAACAGAACAAGAAATCTGGTACAGTTGTATAAATTTCTTATTAGAACATAAAAAAGAATAATTGCTATAATTAGTCTAATTAGTAGTACATAGCTGGAAAGGAACTCCTATACCATCTAACACACTGTCATCATCCAGGTGAGGAAACTTAAATCCAGGGAGGTTAGTTTTAAGTGACATGTCCAAGGTCACAAAGTATCCATCGGTACATAAACCATGTGGTCCTTAGATGACACAAAGCCAGTGTTCTTTCTATTGTACAGCTAAAAGGCATTGATTTTTTTTCTATGGTAGCCTAAAGTGAGAGTTCATGTTAATATTTGTTTTTTCATATCTCCATTCTTAAGCTTTCTAACCTTGTATATAAGGCAACTAATTGATGTGTAATGGATAGTGTGTTGGACTTGAAATCAGGGATGACGAGTTCAAATCCTGCCCAAATGATTTACTAGCTGTCTTACCATGGTCAAGTAAAACGGCCAACTTCAGTTTCCTCATTTAAAATAAATGTAAGTGTGGTCCTTTTTAAATCTTAAGGTGCTATATAAATACTAGTATGTGTACACATATAGTATCAAAAGTATATATACACACACATATATATGTATGTAAATAATATGATACAGTACATGTGTAACCTACATTATAAGTTAGGAGTTTAATAATGGATTTTTCACCTAACAACTAACATAGTGATCAGCATATGCTGAAGAATGGTTTTTTTTTTTTTTTTTTTTTTTACTTAATAAATGCTTTTGGAGTGAAGTTAATTGAATGATGGAGTGATCAAAGGGCCAAGAGGGTATCTTCAGTCTGATATAGATTTAGGTAAAACATGACTTTTCCTCACATAAACAAATAGCTACAAATTATGAGAAAAAGCATTGATTTAAATTCAGTGAGAGTACATAGATGAAGACGACCTGAAATATCTTATAATTGTTCTACAGTTTGAGGAACTGAAATTTGTTTTCTTTCATCTGGACACAGATTTCTTTTGCCTGACTGACAAAATATTCCGAAATGAACTAACTTTCAATGAGTTTCCCAGTTTCCCTTCTTTCAGACAAGTGGTTTTTAAGGCCCCACCCCAATTTTGAAATCCCTCAGGGAATTTTTTTCACTTTTTCTGCTCAAGAATGTCCACAGCATAAAGACTTGTTTGTTCTGGACTGTATTCCTTTTCTGAGACACAGAACAGTCTGATTCATTGAGGAAGAGATGAAATTGAGTCAGACTGAAATTTTAGGCTTCATAATTATTGGAGCTGAGAATACAATAATTACAAAAGACCTTTGGTTACCAATTGAAATTGATGAATATCTCCTGTATTTTGGTAACATGAATTAACAGACCAAACCCTACCCCAAATTTTCAAGCAGGCAAACTTTATTTTCTCTAATCTAGCTTCCTCTTTTTGGACCCTCCCTTATTTTACTCCTATCTATATATCCATTTTCTATACGTTTTCCTCTCTAATAATGCCATCAAACATTGCTCTCAGGAAAGGATCAGTTAATCTATACTGAGATGCTAATGACTTGTAAACTTTAAGGTATTACCAATAAATGTTCATGCTTTAAAGTGGAAAACTTTCTTAAGATTGAGCTAGAAAGGGAAGCTTTCAATGTGAAATTTTAGACATCATCAAGTTGTGTGTAGGGGGTAGGTTCTGGATAATGGAGAATTCCCACAGCTCTTCAACTCATACCAAATTGACAATTGTCTACTCACACCTACTTATAAATTGTATATTAGTATTGAATGGAAAAAGCAGAGGCATTTAGTGTATATTTATAGGAAGTAACAAAAGTGATTTAGACTTTAATATATTGATCATAACATTGACAACTGAATTTCCCCAAGATACTTCAATTCAACCAACATATTTAATAAATAAATATCTACTAAGTGCTATCTAAGCACTGATACCACATCAAAATTGTGTGCTCTCAAATAACTTTATTTTTACAAAAATATTACTTTATGCACATAGATAAGTAAATTTAGGATACATACAAAATAATTTTGGTGGACAGAGAGGGGAACAGTAATCATGGGGGAGTCAGGAAAGGCCTTTTGTGGGAGATAATAGTTGAGTTAAACCTTAAAGGAATGAAAGATTCCAAAAGGTAATTGTGAAAAGGGACAGAAATCTAAGAATGAGAAAAAAACAACCGTTGATTAGATTCAAAGACAGGAGTTGAAATGTCTTGAAACAGGACCAGCAAGTAGGAGAGTTTGGTTTGTACTTTGTTTGAAGTATATGAGAGGGAATAATATGAAATGTATAGAAAGAAGTGTTGGACCTGGATTATGACTGATTTTGAATAAAGTAGAAAGTCACTGGAGTTCCATGAAAAGGGAAATACAATGTTCAGACCTTTGCTATAGGAATGTCATTTTGACAGATGTATGGAAGATACATTGGAATGAGGATTGCCTGGAATCAGGGAGACTAATTAAAAGCCTTTTGTGGTATTCTAGAGGAAAAGCAATAAGAGCCTGAACCTGGCTGGTGACTATGTGAATAGACAGATAAATAAGAGATAAAGGACACGTGAAATATGTTGTAAAAGTATAAATACAAGGGAGAAGGAAGAATTAAATATGAGTGAACTTACAATTCTGCCACCCTCAACAGAAATAAGAAAACTAAGAAGAAGGTAGTTGAGGTAGAATGGGTACCATTTTGGATCTATTCAGTTTGAGATGGAGATGTGCCCAGGGATGTTGATGAAGTAGGATTGGAGAGAGATGAAGGATGGACATATAGCTTGGAATTCACCTATTTATAATAAATGTAAACATGAAAGTAATGAGATAACTTAAAATGAATATATAGAGAGAAGATAAGAGGGACGAGGATAGAGCTCTAATATGCAACCACACATAGGCATAGACATGGATGATGGTCCAATATACTCAAATGGAGTTGTCAAAAAGGGATACAAAAACCTAAGAAGTGTTCAGAAAGAGGCTGTGGTCAATAAAGTCATGTTCTACACAGCTCAAGAAGGATAAGGAGTGAGAAACTGTCATTGGATTTAGCCATTAATAGAGCTTTGGGACCCTTGGAAAAAGGAGCTTTACTTGAGGGTGGCAATGGGATGCAGAAACCCCATTACAATAAGTAGAAAAATTACTGTGAAATGAGGCTGTGGAAGAAGAGAATATAAACAACTTTTTCTAGGAATGTGACTACTCATTCAAATTGCTACCTTTATCCAATTTTTTTTTACATTGTAATATGAATTGGCTATGCCAATTACTAATGCCATCTGACCTCCTCTCCATTTTGTTCATTTAGTGATAATCTAGGGAAAATTAAGGCAGCTAGGTGGTGCAATGATGAGAGTGTTAGAACCAGTCAGAAAGACTTATCCTTCTGAGTTCCAGTCTGTCCTCAGACACTTAACAGCTAAGTGGCCCTGGGCAAGTCACCTAACTCTGTTTGCCTTAGTTCCTCATCTGTAAAATGAGCAAGAGGAGGACATGGCAAACCCCTACAGTATCTTCACAAAGAAAACCTCAAATGGACTCACAAAGTCAAACACAAATCAAACAATTAAACAGCAACAAAGGGGAAATTAATTATATGCTTGTAGTTATTCCCCCCACGAACAAGCATTTGTATTTAATTTTTAAAACTATTTGTAAAAACAGTTTAGACATTCACTTAACATTTTTCGAGCCTCAAATTCTTTCCTTCCCTCCCTCCTCACCCTCCTGTTTGAGAAGGCAGTCAATTTCATATGGATTATACATGTGCAATCATGTGAAACATATTTCCACATTAGCCATGCTGTAAAAGAAAACACACAAAAAGTATCGAAAAAGGTTTTAAAAGGAATGTTTTGTTCTGCATTCAAATTCCATCAGTTTTTTTCCTCTGGAGGTAGATAGCTTTTTTCATCATAATTCCTTCAGAACTCTCATGAGTCTTTTGGAATCTTCTTGGATCATTGTATTTCTGAGAATAGATGTCATTCACAACTGATCATTGTATTGTACAATATTCCTCTGGTTCTGATAACTTCACTTTGTGTCATTTCATATAAGTCTTCCCAAATTTTCCTGAAAGCATTCTGCTCATCATTTCTTATCACAATAGAATTCCATCACAATCATATACCATAACTTGTTCAGCCATTTCCCAATTGATGGTCATCACCTCAATTTCCAATTCTTTGCTACCACAAAAAGAGCTACTATAAATATTTTGGCAGCTAGGTGGCACAATGGATAGAGTACTGGGCTTAAAATCAGGAAGAATCATCTTTATGTGTTCAAATCTGTTCTCACATCCTTACTAGCTAGACAAACAGCAACAGATAGTAAAGGAAATAGAAAAGGGTAATTAGACATCAAATTTCTTATTTTTTAAGTTTTGTAACTATAAAATTATCCTATTGGATGGTTAGTCTTCTTTTCTTAGGCATTGATCAAGAATTTATTTTTGCATCTTTTAAAAATCACACTAAGTCATGATTTAGAGATGATAGTCTATTAAAAAAATCTTACCAATGATACCGTTACCAACATGCTATTGCTTCATGTCAGAGGTGTTCACAGAGAAGTCCCAAGGTTATTTGAAGATTTTTCCTAAAAAAGAGCTAGAAGAATGGAGTACAGACTAAATAATGGATTATTTGGTCTGCCAAAACACATTTAGCAGCTGGTAACTAATTTTCATTTTAATGAAGCTAATCTTTTCAAACTAAGATGCCATAAGGTTTTACCATCTGTGTGTAACCTGTTTGGTTTATCCAGGTTATGTGATTTCTAAAAGAAGTTCCGTGAAACAAAAATCAAAATCCATACAAGTCTTACACATGTGAAGTTATTATTTTTAAGGAAAAATATATTCTGAAATGTATAAATATCTTAGTTGACCTTCATATCCTTACTTTGTCAGACACATTATTCTTCAAAAGCTCAGTTCAGGCAGACGGTCACATTAATCTTAAAGGAAGGTCATTGTTTTTGGAGTTTTTTTGAAGGGGGCAAAGGAGGAAGGTAAGGTTTAGCTTTTTTTATTTTAGTCTTTGTATTTCAGTCTGGATCATGAAAATGCTTTGACTCTAGTGATTTTCACATCACTAGGTGTATCAGCAATGACCCTGACAAACACAGCAGGGCCTGATGTACAGGTTCTTAGATCCGCGTTTCTAAAAGGAAGCAACTTTTGAGGGGTCAGCAATCACTTTAATCAAGCACACATATCAATCACTTAGTTCAGTGTAAAAAGTCAGTACCCTGAACTTCACAGAAAATACAAAGAAATAATAATCAACAGACAGGGCTTCCAACTGTCCGACCATTAGCAATATGGACATCACAGATCGGCAGGGAGCCTCAACTGTCTGACCATTACATACAGACATAGTTACCAGAGAGAGAAGCACAAGCATGTGGATTTTCAAAGCCAGGGGAAGGGGGGACTCCTTAGAGGCTGCCCAGAGTTTCCTCTGGCCAAGGAAACATTTCCAATGAATAAGCCCCAAAGTAAAACCTCACCTCAGAGTATTTATACACTTTTCAGAGCCCAAGAGCATCACAACCCTTGAGAAACCAGTGCATTAGAAATTAACAAAAGGTATGCTCCCCCCCCCCCCAATCAAGCTTTCCTTAATGGACAGGTTCAATAACGAGTGGGGAAGATCTTTAACTTTCTGATTAAAATTACATTTCTTGAAAGGAAAAGAGTTCTGAAAAATAGTTAACAGAAATGAGTGCTGAAAGCCCCCAGTAGTTCCAGTTACTGACTTTAAACCTTATAATTTCCTCTCCCTTTAAGCCCTTTCCATTTTTTCTCCTTGTTAGTCTTAGGAGAAACAAAAGAAAAGTCTCCCCCTTTGCTTACATGAAAATGGATCTAGAGGTTTTGGATGGGAAATAACATCAGACAAGAAATGCTTTTTACATTTCTGAAGTCAGTTTTTGAAATCACCAGTTAAATTATATTCTTTGCTCTTGATTAATATAGTTGTAAAAATAAACACTGATGCACACTCTCAAAATCTAGAGTAAATCAGGGTAGACCGAATGAGAATTACTGAGTAGAATCTAAGAAACTCAATTGACTTTGATTCTCCAGTCTATATTTTTCTGAAGTTCTTATTCTTTTCAAAAGTAGGGAAAAGAGAGAAAGTCAGAGAGTCAGGAATCCAAAACGTGTTTGTAGAAAGGATCTGTGTTCATTTCATATAAATGCCCAGAAAAGTATTTAAGAAGGATAGTTTTAGTTAAAAGAAGTCTTCTATTATTAGATTTACTATAATTCAAATGTTGAGAAGGAACCAAAGATTTCAGGAAACTATTTGGAAACTATTTAGAAATGCAATAGTCATATGTTGTAGGAGTCCTACTGGCACTATACGTATCTGAAGTAACAGACCTAGAAGGACACTTCCAACATGTTAGATAAATCCAATCTAGAGCCTTTATGGAAGGTTATGGATAAATATCTCATAAGAAAAGAAAATGCGTAGTGATTTTAAATGGCAACAGGGCAGAGTGCCTCTCTAGATAAGAACCTAGCAAAATTTACATATACACACATGCATATGCACAAATACACATACATATATAATACTCACATATGATATATATATGTAATATGAATGTTTTATTCCTTCTACATGGAAAACAAAATAAAATCTAAACATAAGAGACAGACTAAGATTAGGATGATAATTATAATACATTAACAATAATCATAATAGCCAGCATTAGAAGCACACTTAAGGGTTTGCATAGTTCTTCATATTTTTATTTCATTTAATCCTTATTAACCCTCCAAAGTCGATGTCATTATTGTCATTTTACAGATTATGAAACTAGCCTGGGAAAATGTAAATGAATTATACAGATTCACACACCAATCATGTTAGAGGCAGGATTTAATCTCAGGTCTTTGGTCCAATCACAACACTTTATCAACTACATCACCTACTTTCCCCTATTATTTCTTTTGCAACAAGATATTTTTTCAAAAGTATTCAGTGATTTTTTTTAGACATTCCTTGTTATCTAACCTGCCCCTCTCCAAGATTGTGGGCACATATGGACCATGTACAATCCTGGATGTTGACCTCATGAGTATCATTTTATCTCTACCAGGAGTTAGTCTTAAAAAAAAGAACTCAAAACATCCCTCACATTTGGTTCATATCTAGATTTCCCAAAATGTGGGCACTGAGGTCCTTGGTCCTATGTACTTGCTCAAAGTTAGAATAACATTTATTTAACCTCACAGATAATCAAAGGCTGCAAGGGCTCACAGGATCCCATAACCAGATACAAAAGTATAGAAATATGTCAAATTATCAATTGCTTTTCAAAGAGAACTGAATCTAAGATTGTCATCATTGTAAACCCTTGACATTCTTTTTGATCCCAGCCCTCTGAAAGGTTGCTAAATCCTCCCTTCTGGACTCCTACTGTCATGTCTTAGCTTGTATTAAACACAAAAGGCAAATTTACTTTGGAGCAGTTGAACAATAAACCTCTTTCCTATTAGATTTTGTACTGTCTGCATAGCTTATTGGCCTTCTGCTTAAGTAGGATGCTTCTTAAGAGCTTTAAGGATAACTGTCTTCTGTTATTGGTTTTAGGAAATTTCATTCTCCATCAGATTTGGTCTCTCATACTTGGGAACTTTTAAGCTCATGGTCACATATGAGGCAACATCTGTAGACTGAATTCACCTCTTGAACCAAGAGAGTGAGGCATATTTATTTCTGCCATGTGCTTCTGCCATGTGCTTCTCTCAGTGTTCTAGCTTCTGCCATTCCTTGAACTGGAAAAGTCCATTCTCTAGTTTTCTGCTGTATTAGCCTACCTGCATCCACGTGACATTCTCTCATGCCTCTGTTTCAAGACAGCCTTTTCTTGTACATTGGAAAGGAATGACTATATGAGAGTAGAAACTTCTCTTTTTAGGACAAAGTGAGACAGAGAGAAAGAGAGAGGGAAAGAGAGAGAAATCACCATCTGTTAGCTCATTTTTCCAGATCACAGATGGGGTGTCACCTATGTTAAGGATTAGTCTTTCTGAATGCCAGACAGTCAGTCATCTTGGAGGCGGATCTGAATACAGGCTTGTTCCTCTGCACTCTACAGTGAGGAGTCCCAAACAAGGGGTCACACTATATAACTTTAGTAAATTGATGGTAGAACTTAAAAATTAATGACATTATCTTACTTAAGAGGAATTACTCTGTTGAACTTGACTGTCTTCTCAACCATCAACTGCTAGAGAGACTTGAGGAAAAGATATTGAAAAGCAAGGAATTTTAAAATATTTAATACTGCTAATTGAAACTCAATGAATAGTGCTGTTTCTGCTTTTTAACTTTTTCTTGAAATTCAAATCCCATTCTCAGACCAGTTGTTCTTAAACTAGTTTGTTTTTTACTTTTGCCTTCTTTCCCTGAGTTACTTGCCTCTGACAGAAAAGAGTGATGAAAATACCACTCATTTCCTTGAGGTCTTCATTTTCCTTACTATTATGTCCTAATATTTAATAAAATTTTCTGTCATTATCTTTTGTGCCCACTGAAAGTGCAGTCCCAGAAGTAGATAGCATCCATCTAATAAAATCCACATCATCATGCTACAGAAGTTAAATAGTCATTTATGAGGCATATTTTAAAGGTGATGACTAGATCTGATCTGAGTCCCATTCCAACTATGAGATTTTGTGACTTTATGCTGGTAGCAGCTGACTTTTTACCTCTGATTTTTCATCCAAAGCCTTTCACTATAAATGTGATTACCCTCCCTCACTACGTTTATAGATATTGAAAACTGACAAAATTCCTAGGAAGAGGGGAATGACTGACAGTAGATTATGCTAGAGAGAATTGTGTAATTGGAAATTAATGACAATGAGACTTCCCTTTATCTTATGGACATTTAAAAAAATGATCTCATAATAAGTTATAAATACATAAACATTTATTAAGCACCTGCTATATGTTACTTGTTATGTTGCAGTGGATACAAAAGCAAAAAGAAACAGTTCCTGTTCTCAGTTTTACAACTAAGGAAGATAATATTAACATACATATGTACATACAAAATTGAAACAAAAATACAAGAATTTCAGTGTTGATTATTAGGACGCTAGAAGAAAAGAAAATCATATGAAATATTTTTTTTTTCTTACCAGATTGTATTTTATTTTATTTTCTGATGCATTCAATATTTTATTTTCTCCAGTTAAATATAAAGACCATTTTTAATATTTTTAAAAATTTTGAGTTCCAAATACTCTTTCTTCTCCTCCCCTGCTCATTGAGAATGCAAGTAGTTTGATGTGGTTTATATATGGGTAGACATGCAAAATATATTTCCATGTTAATCACATTGTGAAAGAAAGCCAAAGGACGAAAAACCAAGGAAAATAAAGTTTTAAAAGTATTTTTTATTGTGCAGTTCTTGCTCTGAGGTTGAGTTACATTTTTCATCCTATATTTTTCAGAATTTTCTTGGAATAGTGTATTGCTGAGAACACTAAATCACTCATAGTTGATCATCTTATAATATTACTATTACTGTGTACAGTGTTGACCTGGTTCTACTAATTTCACTTTGCAACAATTTACGCCTTTCCAGGTTTTTTGGACAGTATCCTGCTCATCATTTCTCATATCAAAATAGTATTCCACTATAATCAAGTACCACAGCTTGTTCAGTCAATGCCCAATGGATGGGCGTTCCCCCAATTTTCAATTTTTGTCACTAGTTAAGAACTACTAGAAATATGTTTGTGCATATAATTCCTTTTCCATTTTTAAAAATCTTTTTGTGTTACAGAACTAACAGTAGAACTGCTGGGTCAAAATGTATGCAGGGCTTTATAGATCCTTGGACAAAATTTCAAAATCCTCTCCAGAATAGTTGGATCACTTAACAATTTCACCAACAGTGCATTAGTATCTCAATTTTTGCACATGTCCTCTAACATTTGCCATTTTTCTTTTTTGTCATATCAGCCAATCTGATACATGTGACTTGGTGATACAGAATTCTTTTGACTTGCATTTCTCTAATCAATAGTGATTTGGAACATTTTTTTTTGTTATGGCTATAGATAGCTTTGATTACTTCATCAGAAAACTGCCTGTTTATATTCTTTGACTTTATCAAGGAGGGAATGGTTCATATTTTAAGAAATTTGACTCACTTCTCTGTATCTTAGGGAAGTGAGGCCTTTATCAGAGAAACTTGCTGTAAACAGTTTTTCAAGTTCTGATTACTAACTACATTTTCCTTCATCCTATTTTCTGCCTGTTTATCCAACTATCCCTCTTTTCACCCTCTGTCCTCAAAAGTGTTTTGCTTTCAAGTACTACTTCCACCAATCTGCTCTCCCAAACTTTTTTCTAACCCCTTCCCCTCCTACTTTCCTGTATAGTAAGATAAATTTCTATGTCCAATTGTTTGCATATTATTCTGTGTTTGAGCCAGTTCCAATGACAGTAAGCTTCAAACATTCCCCCATCACTTCCTTTTCTTCTCCATTCACTGGAAAAACTCTTGTGCATTTTTACATGACATAATTTATTCTAAATCTCCCCTTGCATTCCCCTTTATTACCTATTTTCTAAAGATATCATCCCATTATATTCAATTCAAACCTGTGTCCTCTATGTACACTCCTATCTAGTGAGAAAGCTTTTAGGAGTTACAAGTATCATCTTCCAATGTAAGAATGTAAATAGTTTAACCTTATTGAGTTCTTTTTGATTTCTCCTTCCTGTTTACCATATTATGCTTCTTTTGAGTCTTGTATAAGAAAGTCAAAATCTCTATTTAGCTATGGTCTTTTCTTCAGAATTGCCTGAAAGTCCCAATTTCATTTAATATCCATTTCCCCCCGGAAGGATTGTATTCAGTTTTGCTGGGTAGGTGATTCTTGGTTGTAATCCTAGTTCACTTGACTTCTAGAATATCTTTGTTTTTTTGGGGGGGTTCTACACATACATTATTATTAAAGACATTTCCACATTAGTCATGTTGCATACAAGAATTATAACAAATGGGAGAAAACATGGGAAAAACCAAACAAAACACAAGAGAAAATAGTCTGCTTCATTCTGTGTTCCAGTTCCATAGTTCTTTTTCTGGATGTGGATGGCTTTTTGCCTTAAGAGTCCTTTGGGAATCTTTTACATCCTTGCATTGCTGTGAAGGGATAAGTCTATCAGAAACAGTCATTGTACACTGTGCCTGTTACTGTGTATAATGTTCTGGTTCTGCTAATTTCACTTAGCATCAGTTCATGTAAGTCTTTCCAGGTTTTTCTGAAGTATGACTGTTCATCATTTCTTATAGCACAATAGTGTTCCGTTACATTCATTTACCACAACTTGTTCAGCCATTCCCCAATTGATGGCCATTTCCTCTATTTCCAATTCCTGGCCACCACAAAAGAGCTGCTATAAATATTTTTGTACATGTAGGACATTTTACCATTTTTTATGATCTCTTTGGGATATAGCCCTGGAAATGATATTGCTGAGTCAAAGGGAATGCATATTTTTGTAGCCCTTTGGTCATAGTTCTTTTCTAATATCTTATCCCAAACCCTCAGATCCTTTAATATAGAAGCTGATAAGTTTTGTGTTAGCCTAACTATGGCTCTATGATATTTGAATTTTTTTCTTTCTGGTTGTTTGCGATATTTTTTCCTTGATTTGGGAGCTCTGGAATTTGGCTATAATATTCCTGGGAGTTTTCATTTTGGGATCTCTTTCAGTAGGTGATCAGTGGATTTTTTCAATTTATATTTTACCCTCTTTAAAGATAATGTTTAGAATTCTTTTTTTAAACATACCTCTCAGGTAGTCCAAGAATTCTTATATTGACTGCCCTTGATTTTCCAAGGCACTTGTTTTTCCAGTGACATATTCCATATTTTCTTCTGTTGTATTAATCTCTTTTTATTTCTTCTTGCTATCTCGTAGAGTCATTAGCTTCTACTTGCACAATTCTAATTATTATGAAATCATTTTCTTCATTGACCTTTTGTACCTCCTTTTCTATTTGGCTAATTTTACTTTTTAATGAGTTCTTTTCTCCAGTGAATTTTTGCACATCTTTTTCCATTTGACCAATTCTGCTTTTCAGTGCATTCTGTTCTTCATTGGGTTTTTGTCCTCTAATTGGTATATTGTCTTTTTAAGGTTTTATTTTTTCAGTATTTTGGGGCCTCTTTTTCTATGCTGTTCACTCCTTTTTCATGATTTTCTCACATCACTCTCATTTCTCTTTCCAACTTTTCTTCTTTCTTTCCAACTTCTCTTACCTGATTTAAAAAAAATGAGCTCTTCCATGGCCTGAGATGAAGTCATATTTTTCTTTGAGCTTTGGATGCAGGAATTTTGACTTTGCTGTCTTCTTCTGAGTTTGTATTTTGATCTTTCTTGTCATCACAACAAATTTCTATACTCAGCATCTTTTGTCTTTTACTCCTTTCCAACCCCTTACGTTTACTCAATGTGTGTCCCTCTGCCTCTAGTGTGTTCCTCATAAACAGTGTACTATAGGATTCAGTTTTTAATCAATTCTGATATTTCTTTCCATTATATGGGTGAATTCATCCTATTCACATTTGCGTTTATGATAACTTATTGTATATTTCTCTCCATCCTATTTTTCCACACTGTTCTTCTTTCTCTCTGCTTTCACCCTGCCTCTCATGAAAACATTGTTTTGCTTCTGAAAACTACCTCTCCAATCTGTATTCTGTCCTATAAGCTTTCCCTTCTCTTATCTACCTCACTCTTACTTCCTTGTAGGGTAAAATAGATTTTTATGTCCAACTGAGTGTGTATGTTACTCCATCTTTGAGCCAATTCCAATTAGAGTAAGGACCAAATGTTGCCCACTACTCTTCATGTACCTTCTCTTCCACTGTAAAAGCCCTTTAAACCCTTTTTGAGTGAGATAGTTTACCCTATTCTAACCTCTCCCTTCCACATTCTCCCAGTAAATTCCTCTTTCTTACCTTTTAATTTCTATTTTTAGATAACAATCTCATCATATTCAACTCATACTTGTGCACTCTCTCTATGCATGCAGCTTTTAACTACCTTAAAAATGACAGCACTCTTAGGGGTAATAAGTATCATCTTCCCATGTAGGAATGTAAACAATTTGACCTTATTGAATCACTTAAAATTTTTCTATCCTGTTAACCTTTTTGAATGTTGTATTTGTATTTCAAATTCAACTTTTCTCTGAAAATATTCTTTGACTCTTGTATTTTCTTTGAATTTGAATCAAATTTGCTCTTTGTCTCTGGTTTTTCACTAGGAATGTATGAAAGTCCTCTCATTGAATGTTCATTTTTTTAACCTGAAGGATTATACTCAGTTTTTCTGGGTAGGTGATTCTTGGTTGTAAACTTAGTTCTGTTACCATGGAGAATATCATGTACTAAGCCCTATGATCCTTTAATATCAAAGGTGCCATATCCTGTATTATCCTGACATTAATTCAATGATATTTGAATTATTTTTTTTCCTGGGCACTTGCAAATTTTTCTCCTAGACCTGAGTATTCTGGAATTTGGCTCTAACATCACTGGGAGTTTCCATTTTGTGATCTCTTTCTAGAGATGATTAGTGAATTCTTTCATTTTTTATTTTGCACTCTGGTTTTAGGATATTGGGGCAGTTTTCCCCTGATAATTTCTTGAAAAATGATGTATAGACTTTTTAATTTGCCATGGCTTTCAGGTAGTCAAGAAACTTCTAAATTATCTCCTTTTGATCTATTTTCTAGGTCTGTTGTTTTTTCGTTGAACCTTTGCAAATTTTCTTTTTTTGTTTTTAATTTACTTTATATTTTTTGATAGATTTACTAGTTTTTGCTTACACAGTTCTAATTTTTAAGGAATTATTTTCTTCAGTGAGTTTTTGTTCTTGCTTTTTTATTTTGACAGACTCTAGTTTTTGAGGAATTCTTTTCTTCAGTGAATTTCTGTATATCTTTTCTCATTTAGTCAATTCTGCTTTTCAAAGCACTCTTCTTTTCATTGGATTTTTGTGCTTCTTTTACTATGTGGCCTATTGTGTTTTTAAGGTGTTGTTTTCTCAGTAATTTTGATTCTCCTTTTCTAGTTCCCTTCACAATTTTCTTGCTTTATTTTCATTTCTCTTCCCAATTTTTCCTCTGTCTGTTTTATTTGATTTTAAAATTTTTTATGAACTCCTCTAGAAATTCTTTTTTGTTTCTGAGCCATATCACATTTTTGAAGGTTTTAAATGTAGCTTTTGTTTTTGCATTGTTTTCTTCTTCTGAGTTTGTGTTTTCCTATGGCCCAGTTCGTTTTCATTTCTTCCTCATTTTCCAGTCTGTTTCTTGACTTTTCACTTTGTATTGAAGTTGTATGCCACTCCTGAAGTTGATGGGGCACTATCCCAAGCTTCAGGGATTTTGTGTTGCTGTTTTCAGAACTAGTTCTGGGTATCTGTAAATTTTTAGTTCTTCCAAGATGGTATGATTTAATTAAAGGTGTGGATGCTTCTCCCCTGGAGTGTACTCTGGTCTGTTAGTGACTACACATATTCTTTTCCATCCTGAAACTGTAACCAGGGTCTCTGTTCCTGCTAGTACTCCTCCTCACCCTGGGATTGCAACCCAGAACCACCAACAGAAATGCAACAGAGTCTTATTTCCAGTGATGGAAACATATCTGCTTTAATCTTCTGATCAGTTGTTCAACTCCTTTATGGTCTGTTGTTTGAGACCTCCAGAAGCCACTTCTGCAGATTCAGTTGCCCCTAATGCCTACTGCTTACTTAATGGGATGTGGCCTAGGCTGGACTGTGCTGTACTCTCACCTCAGTGAGACAGACCTTTTCTGCCAAGCTTCTAAATTGTTTTGGGCTGGAAAATTGTTTTGTCCCATTATTTTTTTGGTTCTGCCACTCCAGAAATCATCTTGGCTTCATCCCAGCATGGGAGTTTTGACCTGTTTCATTTTTTCCAACCTCAGCCAATTCACCCTTCCAAGGGCCACCTCAATGCTCTCCTCTCACAGCCATTCATCATATTTGGGCTGACTTAATAGCTAGCTTTAACCCCACTATATCTCATATTCCTATTCTCAAATGATCCACTAGCCTTGGCTTCTCCTTGTAGCATGGATTACAAATGACCTCTTTTGAGGCATTAATTTTCATAGTCTTTGTTTCCTCCCTCATAGTGTTTTCATATTTCCAACATATGTTGATCCTTAGGACTGAGAACCCAAACTTTCTTAAAATTCTTTGGGATTCTCCAAATTATGTTATTCTATGTTTTTACTTTTTCTTTACATATTTCAAATAATATGCAGCCACAATAATGAATAGCGAATAATTTTATGTGATAGAGTTATAATTAAAATTTCAAAGGTTTTCCTCATCAAAAAAATAAGAGGTTGGAACTAGATCATGCCTCATTTCCCTTCTAGTTTTTAAATGATATCTTATAATTCTAGCCATGTTGTGATTCACTTAATCTGAGTTTCAGTTTCTTCATCTGGAAAATTACTTTGCACTACTTACCCCCTCAGGGTTATTGTGAGAAACAAATTTAGATAACGCATGGAAGCGTGTTGCTATTATTATTATCAGTTGTAGTGATACTAATATTTCTTTCTTATCATTAGGTTTAATGAAACTTAACCCCCCTCCTCCCAATGTCACTGTCCTGCCGTACTTTAATTCTGTGATCTATTTCATAGGTATGTAAAAAGACAGATTTTATTATTAATAATGTTAATAATGTATATATATATATAAGATTTTAAAAGTTTATGAATATATTAACCCATTTGATTCTAACAACTACCCTGAAAGGGAGGTACTAGTATTATTTTCATTTTTCAGATGAGGAAGTTAAGATGAGATGTAAAAAGGTTAAGCAAACTACTTACGTTCATGAACCTAATAAGTGTGTTGGGCCTGGGATGTCTTTGGAATGATGCTCACTACAGTGGACTCTACAGGGTAATTCAAACAGCAGAATGGACTACAGGCATGATAGGTTCTTCTGGCTCCTACATGGTTTTGGCTTCTTTTTTTTTTCCACAGTAGATCTCTGTTTTGAAATTTTGGCTTGTTCCACATACATCAGAGGTCTTGAATGCTTAGGACTTCTTATGGTTATTCACTTTTCAGTCATGTCCTTCACTCCTTGATTCCTATGTGGGGTATTCTTGACAAAGGTACTCATGTTGTCTTTCACTTCCTTGTTCCTTGGGTTAAAGCAAACAGAGATTAAGTAAGTTGCTCAGGGTCACACAGCTAATGAGTGTCTGAGGATAGATATGAACTCAGTTTTTCTTGATTTCAGGCTCAGTCCTCTCTCCACTGAGTCATTTAACTGCTTTTGAATGTTCAGTATACTAACATCTATAAAAATCCTCTTCTGATCAGAAATCAGAGAAGGTACACTTATAAGAACATATTGTTACATTACATTACATTATGTTACATAGTATTATGTTATGTCATGTCATATCATACCATATTATATTACATTGTATTATATTGTATTATATATTATTTTATGTTATATTATGTTGTATTACTTCGTATTACATTATACTGTTATGTTATACTTTGGTCTGTTACACTACACTACCGTATGCTACATTATATTACATTACATTACATTATATTTATTATATTATATACATCAGACAATTCAGCATGTAGGAGTGAAGTAGCTCAGCTCAGCCAAGAGAAACAGGCTTATTTATCACCCAAAGGGAGGTTCCCCCAAGTCTATAGTGTATTAAGTTGGAGTAGGGAAATGATGTAGATGGCCAGCTCCTCTCATGACTTCTTGCAACAGTCATTTCTTTCAACACCCTAAAATAGGTTTGACTGCTTTCATTTTCCTTCCTGAAGTTGGAAACCATAACCGTTCAAAGTCACTGTAATGCCTAAAGTGACCCAAAACTTGAAGAGAATTCAAAGAAGACCAGCTCAGGAAGAACTGAAGAATTTGAGCTCTTTTCTCTCATGAACTCTCTGCTTTCCCTCACAGAGGCAGGACATTTATCTCTGCTAATGAGAAAATGTATTACACCAATAGTCTTTGGGACTGTGTTTACAGAGAGTTGTAACTTGCTTTGGTAGATGGAAGACATACCAAGATTGATGGTGATCTCTCTGATGGCAATCAAAATAGAATCTTTTGCTATTTTTGTTTTAGTATAGTCAAGTGCCTCTGGTTGAATCTTGCCTTTATCAATCAAGAGTCTTTACAAGGAGTAAAGTACAGAAACAAGAGTTTCTTTAACTAGAAACAGTATGTATTTGTATTATTAATTATTTTAATATAATTAAAGATCTTTCCTGCCTATTTTGGGCAGCTTGATTAGGGGAGTGGTTTTTTAGGAGGGTCCCAAGTACCTTTTCTTTTTCTGTTGAGACACTGTTGTGTCTCAATAGGGTTGTGATGCCCTCTGGCTCTAAAAAGGTATAAATACTCTGAGTTGAGCTTTTACTTTGGGGCTTAGTTTTTGGTAAGAAGGTTTGAGTGCCAGGTGAGGACTCTGGGAAGCTGCTAAGGAACCCCCTGGCTTTGAGAACCCAGATGTCTTGCTTCCCTCTCTGGTAATTATGGTCAGACAGTTGGGGTCCAATTGTCTGTTGAATTCAGGCAGAGGAAGCCATGTCCGGTGATCTTTTGATTTCTCTGTATTTTCTTTGAAATTCAGGGTGCTGACTCCCTGAACTAACTGAATGATATATGTGCTTGGTTAAAGGAATGATACATTGCTTGATTAGAGTGATTGTTAACCCCTTGAAAGTTGCTTTCCTTTTATGAATGCAGATCTAAGAAACTGTGAGAGCAGGTCCCCCTGTATGTGTTGGGGTGGCTACTGATACAATATCATAGATGATTGGAATAAATATATTTTTATTGGGGATGAGTGGAGGGAGGGGAGATGGAATTTGAGTGAGGATGGTAGGAAAATGTCTCTTGCTTTTATGTTTTGAAAAAGTAGGAAAGAAGAGAAGCAAAAATCATTCTTAATCATAATTTTCTTCCAGAATTCTAGTAAGACTGATGGAATATGGCTCAAATATAGCAAGCACTAATTGGTTAATTAAGTTGATGAACAGGAAAGCAAAGGGGAAAAATTGAGATTTTAAGAAAATAATAAAGCTAGTCTTGAAGACTGGATATTTTAAATAGAGTAGTTTTTTGAATAACCTCAATAAAACAGTGTCATGACCATTCCATTCAGGATATTTGAATTCTTCTTTTAGCATACAGATAATTAAAGCTACTTTGGAGAAATTAAGTAATTTGATCCCAAATGACTCAGTCAATGCCTGGACTTGAAGGAAAAGCTATTTATGCTACAAATAAGATAGTGCTTTATACATTAGTACTGTATACTTTATGTAAACTCGTGAAGAACATAGTATCTGACAGGCATTGAAAAATTTTTATATGAGAAATGATTAAGATACTTAGTAAGTAAGTGCTTTTTCCATGCAAAGCACTCTGTTATATCCCTGGGATGCACATGGAAAAGTTAGGCAGCCTTTGTTCTCAAGGATCTCGCAGTCTAACAAGGAAATCAACAGATATGCAGGTTTAAACTGTAATTCTGGTGGTACTTGGTTTGCAGCAGCAAACCATGTATTAATGCCTCTATTTTAATGTCATCTCTACTAATAAAATCATATCACTTTCTGGTGTTGAGAAGTTCAATACTAAGCTAGATCTACTGCTCTGCCAAAGTCTCTTGGTTTAGAGTCCTGGGTTGTCTCTCTCTAGGTCTGAAAGGAGATAGTGGTCAAAGTAGAGGTGGTGGTTTTATCCACCTAGTTCTCGTCGCTTACTGCTTTATCTACCCTGGATCATCTGTCTTGTAAGTGTTCATTGCTTGACTGCCCATTGCCAGTTGGTTGGAGACGGTTGGCCCTTTCTGAACAGGAAGGGCCTCTTCAGATGAAGGCTGTGAGGACTGGGCCAGTGGTCTGGGGGGTGCTGCCATTTCCAGGGTTCATGTGCCTCTCTCTGTGTTGGTGGCAGTTGGTCAGCAATTGCTGCTGCCAATAATAAGGAGGGTAGAACATTTTTTCCCATGGAAATGGAATCATGCTTGAAGATGGATGGAAAAGTTTGGGAAAGTTTTTCTGGTGGTTAGCACAATGAATTTATTGAAGAGTATGAAATTATTTCCTTGCCATAGTGAGAGTCCTGTTGACGTTACATACCATAAATATGTTGTGGACCAAGTTAACCTTGTATCATGATTTTCTCTGACTTTGGTCAGCAGTAAATAATTAGGAGAGAAGGCAGCAGAGAGTAGGACAAACCAACACTGAGCTTCATCAGGAAAGGATTTGTAGTAGGCTATGGAGCAAGGGACCTGAGATGAAGGACATGTAGATTTAACTGTGTTTACCAAATAGTCAACATGGGGGAGTGAAGACTCCAAGGCTGTTGGTCTAGGGAAGAATGGAAGGGTAGAGCATTTTCAGGTTGCAGAGAAGCTAAAGAATAGGTTTTAGCATTGTAGGGCAGAGGGAGAGTTAAAATGTCAACAGACTGTTATCAGAAGAAGGGATTTCAGAATCATTTCAGAATCATTTTACCATACTAGTGGTGAATGTGTTGATAGCTGTATGTGGTTGCTGTGGGGTGGAGAAGTAGATCATGGCAAATGAATAAACTGAGAAACTGGGAAGCAAGGGTGCTTGAGGATAAATCAATATGTAGGTCAAAATCTCCTAGGATGATGACACATGTTAAGTAGGAGAGAAAGACTGCGAGTCAGGTGCTCAATTCATTGAGGAGGAGAGTAGTGTTTTGCAGGTAGGAAAAAACCATCAGAATCTTGACAGAAATAAAATGGTGTCAAATAGGGACTATCTGATATTTAGAATTATAGATAGCTTCAGAGATTATTTAGTATAACCCCCTTATTTTACAGATAAACAAATTGATAAGCCAGTAAATTTATACGTTTTGACTCAAGTTACACAGCTAATTAAAGGTAAAGCCAAGAAAATAATTTTGATTACTTGACTAAATTATGTTTTTGTTCTCTGCACACAATGTTTCTCCTAAAATAACCTAGGTTATTAATTTTCTATTCCTCTATGTATGTTCTTTAGAACTTTTGTATTTCTACTCAAGTCCCAGATATTAGAATAATGAAGATATACAGAATGCTGAGAAGTGTATAGCAGGCACATAACCACTATGTAGGGCATGGTTATATGCTAACTACTGCCATAGCTTCCCAACTAAATATGTTTATTTAGTCAATCAGATAAATTAATGGACAGAGAGAGGCTGTAAAATATAACCATTCTCCATGAGGGAAGTTTACATATTATTTAGAAGTTTAAAAAAACTCTCAGAAGCCCCTCAGTTCTAAAGCAGCTGTACACAAATGTTCCATTCTGAAATATCATCAAGATGAATGCATGGACATATGAATGAATGCATACACACAAATATGCATATACATATTTTATTGAGAAAATATATCAAAAATAAATTTGGAAAGTAAGACATTTTATTTAGAATGATTGATGGGTGAAGAGAAATAAGGGGTAAAGCACAGTGGAAGGAGAAATTTCAGGTGATTTATAGAATATACACAGAAAGAAGAAATCGCCAAAGTGGCACTTTGCCATCAATAGCAAAAGCAAGTGTCATGAGAAGGCTGATGATTTGTGTGTATGTATGTGTGTATGTGCATGTGTGTGTGTGAGTGCATGTGTGTATGTGTGAGTGTATGTGTATCTGTGTGTATATATGCATGCATGTGTGCATGAGAGTGTGTGTGTATGTGTGTGTGCATGCGTATGTGTGTGAATGAGTGTGTGTATTGATTTAGGAAAAGAGAAAGGCTACCTTAAATCCATGCACAGTGCTACAGTTAAGGAAATGTGTTGATTAATATCTTGGAGTAATTAGAGAAATTGAGTCTTAGTATTGGGTACAGATCTAAAAGTATATATGGGCAAAAGATTGGGAGAATATAAAGAAGTGCTGCGTACGGTATGACACAGAGCATGGGAAATCCATTTTACATAGTGACCTAGAGGCAATAAGAAGAGCACTGAGTGTCTGAAAGTTCCTCAAGATTTTGTTTCAGGTAAATGAAGATCAGGTTAACACGATCTCTGAACAATAAAATATATAACATTGTTGAACAAAAGCTGTATGGTATACTGGCTCACTAAGGGCAATTAAAGCAATCATTTATGCTAAAATAAGTGTTGTTCCAAATGTGTGTCTAATGAAAGAAAGAGATGAAAAATGACCTAAATTTTATGTGCATATTTTTTATTTCTTTTTTCTTTTGGGAAGAATCTGTTATTCCACTGACAAAATTTACATGAATGTGATAACACAAAGTTTTATTGAGGTGATTGTTTTGATTATAAAAAAGTTCTTATTAGGGAATTTGAGGACCTAAAAGATAAAATAAAAAGATTAAAATGCCCCAAGCAATATAAACTCTAAGCATTGAGATGAAATGTTAGATGTTACCAATTTGGCTCAAAATTTATTTTTGTGATTACACTGATGAGGCTACAGGACCAAAGGTACATGGAGAGATACTGTCATTCATAAAATCTCTCTCTTCCTCTGTCCCTCTTAATCTTTTCCTCTTTGTTGGAAGCAAGGTGGCATGGTGGATAAAGAGAGAGAGCAAGAGTCAGGAAGGTCTTAGTTTAAGTCCAGCCTCAGATCCTTACTAGATATGTCATCTTGGGCAATTCACTTCATTTCTATTTGCCTCATTCTTCTCATCTGAAAAATAAGGATAAGTTGTTGTGAGGATCAAATGACATAACTTGAAAGCACTTGGCACAGGGCCTGGCACATAGTACTGTACAAATGTTAGCTATCATTATTATTGTAATTATTTTGTTTTTTCTTCCCCTTTATCTCTTTGTACATTTTTGTCACTTACATTTATTTATTTTATAAGCATTCATTATTTTTCCTACCCACGGCTTCCCATTGGACAATGTAAAAAGAAAAATGATACCCTCATAATAAATATTCACAATACAGTAAAATAGATCCCCAAATTGGCCACATGCAAAAATGTAGGTCTCTTCTGCACTTGGTAGGTTGTCTTTTTCAGGTTTTTTTCTTTTATTTTCTTTTATATTTATTTATTTATTTTTAGTTATTGACATTTATTTACACCAAATTATGTGTTGCAATTTTTCTCCCCATCTCTCCCCTCCCCACACCCCAAAACGCTGTGCATTCTGATTACCCCTTCCCCCAATCTGCCCTCCCTTCTATCACACCCCTCCCTTCCCTTACTCAATCTTCTCTCTTTTCTTGTAGGGCAAGATAGATTTCTATGCCTCATTATCTGTATTTCTTGTTTCCCAGTTGCATGCAAAAACAATTCTGAACATCATAGAGTCTGATCCCCTTAAACTTATAGGAAGGGAAACTCAGAATTAAAGAAGTGAAGCAATACAATTATTTAAAGAATTTTAGGCTAATCTTTGAGCATACCTATTCTGAGTCTAGTCCATGTGGCACAGTCTTCTCCTGTCATACATCTCGATCCCACTCTGGCTCTTTGGATCAAGCTTTATGCTTCTCAGGTTCTAACAATCACTTCTGTGTCCTTACTTTTTTTTCCATCAAATTTAGTCAATTTCTCCAGTAACTTTTTTTTCTGACATTAATTTTTCTAATTTATCTAGCACATTATTATTATTTTTTTTTGGTGGAGCTGAGGAAGGTTTGGTTTCTAACTTTGTCCAGCAAGTATAGGGAAGTTCTTAGTACTTACTTCTATGACTACCTTGCAAAAAACAGATATACCAGAGCCATGATGATCTAATAACCCACCAGGGAAATGTTCTCCAAAAGGTGACATGTTGGCACAGGTTGCCAAAGCACAATGACTCATTCAGGGTTTCCAATCAGACAATCTTACTGGCTCCTCAGTATTTCAATTCAGTTCATATATTAGCAGTTAAAGCCTATGTTTTGCCTATTAAGACTTTCTTTTAACAATGATTTTTAATCCCTAGCTGTAATAACAAATACCCCAGCATACCTGCTAGCACAGGTTCTTTGATCTGCTTTTCTAAAAGAAAACCAACTTTTGAGGGGTAAACAATCTACTTTAGATTGAAATACAAGCAGAGAAATAAATACCAACAGACACGGCTTCTAACTCTTTGACCATAAGCAATACATACATCACAGATCAGCATATAGCTCCAACTGTCTGACCATTACATGTGTACATAGTTACCAGAAAGAGAAGCACCAACATCTGAGTTTTGAAAGCCAGGGGGCTCCTTAAAGGCTACCTAGTGTCTCATCTGGCACACAAACCTTCTTCCAAAGAGTACTCTCCCAAATCAAAACCTCATCTCAGAATACACACACACACACACACACACACACACACACACACACACACACACACACACACACACGCTTCCCTTAATGAACTCCACCCGAGGCCAATTAATGGGTGGGGAATATCTTTAACTCTCATTAACTTTACACTAGTATAGCTATCAAAACAGGTTATATGATCAACCTAAAGGGAAATTTTCCAATATTAAGATTAAAGAAGTTTTCATTATTGATATTCTGGCTATAGACTTGTGTGTATCTTAGCCTCTTGAATTTAGCCTCTTGAATTTACTTTGTTGATTCCCAATTGTGTGGGAATAAATTTGTGGCTATATCATGAAGGATGAAGAAATAATTAATAAATACTGAACTTGGTATCCCATGTGTTCATGTACAAAAATTGTAAGTAGAACATTAGTAAAAATTCTCAAATCCAGAAAACTGTGGAAATGTATGTGTGCATTTGTGTGTCTGTGTTTGAGTGTTTGTATGTATATGCTTGTGCTCATATACATACATATACATATGTATGTATATACATACATATATACACACATTATATATACACATATATATATACATACATGTACATATGAAAAACAGAATTATAATTGCCCTGATGTAGGGAACTTCTGGTGAGGATGCTTCTTCTGTCAATGCAGATCTGTGAACTCATAGCAATCTATAGTGTTTTATTAGAGAATAGACAGCAACATTGAGACTTTACATAACTTGCCTAGGGTTACACAGTCAATATTTGTCAAATGCTGGAATTTAACTCGCATCCTTTTGGCACCAATGTCAGCTCTTTATCCAGTATATTATGGCATGTGTGTGTGTGTATGTGTGTGCATGTATTTCTGTCATTAATAGTTTTTTCTATCAATAGAAGTAATTTTTTATCTAGCCTACTGCTTTTTCTTCATCATTGTTTAGCATCTGCAACATTTCCATTAAGCTTTATGAAATTTAGTTATTATAAAATTGGGGCATTAGGAAATGAACCATTTAGATAAAGATATTGAATAGGGAAGTGAGCATTTTTGTTTGGCTTCTGGTTATCATGGTGATGAAGACATATAAAGGAAAATTTATGGCATAAGATAGGAATATCTTCTAAATTTGAGGAATAAGTCCTCTGCAGAGGAATGGCATGAGTAGTCTAAAATAAAGTACTTTATTTCCCTAACGAAGGGATTGAAAAGAAAGTCATGGCCAGTTGCCCAGGAAATAAGGTCACGCTTTGAAGATGTATACCAAATTTTCTCTCAAAAAGATCCCCAAATTTGAATTTGGGTATTATAAGAAAAGTAGAGTCTAAATGCAAGAGAATCTAGGGGAGTTGGATTAATGGACAAATCAGGATAAAGTAACATGTTGAAATTCCCGACTGTCTCTTTCCCAGTCTCACAACACATATGTAAAGCTAATATGGCACCAGGGATACCTTCTCTAATTCTAGACAAGTGTCTCCATGGCAGGGAGTGGAGAAATGACACTAGAACATTACAAGCTTATTGATGAAAGTTATCTCAAAGCATACGTGAAGAAACTGTGGAGACTCTTCAGTTTGTAGCATATGCAAAAGTGTACATATGACAATATTAAACTACATATAACGTTTTTGTGTGCATGTGTTTGCAGATTTTCTTCCCCCCATTAGAGTACAAGCCCTCCTCACCTGATTTCCAGAATACTTCAACAATCTATGGGTTTTCCTACTTGACTCAAATCTCTCCCCAGTCCAATCTACGTGCCAGTCCACTGTCAAAAAGACCTTCCTAAAGCACGAGTCTGACCATGTCATTTCCCTGCTCAGTAAATTCCAATGGCTCCCAATCACTTAGAGGATCAAATATAAAATCCTCTGATTCATGTTAAAAATGCCTTTATAATCTACAACCCCCTTACTCTTTTAATGTTCTTGTATCGTTAAATATGTTAACATTCTAACTTTCACCTTCCATCACATTTATGCTACTAACCTATGACACTGACCTCTTTACTGATGCTCAAACAAGACAATTCATTTGCTGACTCTGGGCTGTTTTAATTGCCTGTCTCCCATACTTGGAATGCTCTCTCTCCTCATCTCTCTCTATTGGCTAATCTGGTTTCCTAGAAGTCCCAGCTAAAATCCCCTTTCTTCAGAAAGCCTTTCCTGATTATCCTTAATTCTAATGGCTTCACTGTCTTATTTCAAATTTATCATGAATATAGTTTCTTCATACATAATTATTTTACGCTTATTCCATTAGATCTTTTCATTATGAACTTTTCAAGAGCAAGAACTGTCTTCTACCCTTCTTTATATCCCCAGTGTTTAGCATAGTATCTGACACATAGTAGGTACTTAATAAATGGTTGTTAATGTGTGTGTGGGGTGGGGTGGGGGGTGGTAGCAGTGTGGAACAGGTTGGGTTAAGGAAAACTTGGAATGAAAATTAGTTAATATTCACCAAAATATCATTTCACCTGGATACTCTGACCTGATAGTAACACATAATTAGCAGAATGTCTTTAAGTCAGTCATAACCTGGATAATAGCGGTTATCTCCACAGTCACTCACCCCACTTGTGCACACACACACAAAACACTTTTCCCAAAGAATTCCCAGGAGAGCTCAATCTCTGGATATCACATAATTCCCTCCAAGTAGAGGGTGCTTGACCCTGAGTTCATCTTGTAGCCATAATTTCTATTGACATTTCTTTCTTTTATAGAATTCTCCTCCAATGATTAGCATAGCCATTACCAGAGCAGATGCTTAATAAAAGTTTGGTGAATGAATGCTGAGTGAACTCATCTCTTCACCTGAGCAGCTGCTTTGGTACCACGTCAGGATCCCCAGAGGTTTGGATAACACAAATAATAATTTACTCCTTACTCGTTTGTTTCTTAAAGAGCTGCAGTGAATCCCCAGTCTATTCATATCCAGCAGGTAGGAATGGGTACCCCAATTAACTTACGTTTATTTCTAAACTCCCAAACTATGACATTAACATAAACATCACAGATATCATACAAAATGTGATTGAATAACCAAATTAGCAATAGCATTTGCTTGTCTTCTGTTAGTCTCTAATTAAACACAACATAAAAATCATACCCCATTACATATTAAGTCCCTCAGGATTTTTCACTCCATTTCACTTCTTGTTCTAAATATCTTAGCTAAGGGTATTTCTATAAAATAGACTTTTTGCAGTTCTACAAACATGATAACTTCCTAATATAAATAGGATAATCTAATTTTTTCTCTATCTTGATATTTTATCATGTAACCAACTTCAACTTACTCCTTAACTCCTAAGACATATTGTCACAAATATGTGTGTGTGGGGGGAAGGGGTACATACAAATACACACTAATTGAAGTGTCTCCAAAACTTACCTTTGTCACATATGGTCTTAGATGGAGTGTGCCACCATAATGGTAAATTCATAACCAAGTCCTCATTACACTATTCAGCGTATCCCAAACACTTCCTCTTTCCAATCTGAAGATTCAAAGATGTAAAATTTTTAGGAACCCTTGGATACTTTCTTGAAGAATATTATGAAGGTCACAATTCATATACAAAATCTTTGAGTTACTTTGCACTATATAATAATCACAGAAACATGAAAAGAAAAAAGTCAACCATTCTCATAAGGTGGCGATAACCCTAATCAGCTTCATATATGGTAAGAGAATTTATGCCCACAAATAGTTTCAGAGCTGATCAGTAAACAGTACAGTATATACAAGTGATAAAATATTTTCTTCTGCCTTTGGAAATTTGTTTCTTTCTGTCGTCCTGCTTCTTTTCCCTTCTGGCTTTAACATTTTCTCTGATATTCTTTTTTAGGTTCTCTCAGTTTCTTTTATAATTACAATTTATCTCAGAAGTATTTAGGTTATCTATTTCTAACCCAACTTTTTAAGTATTTTTGAAGTCAACTAATTTCTTAGACTTTCCCACAAATTTCATTGTGAAATTATGTGTCCACTTCCTAAAACAAACAAACCACCATATGCATCACTTTCTCTAAAGTAATCAAATCAAACAAATTTAAAGATGGTCCTTAACCAGGAAAAGACTTATAACGAAATGCCTGGCTTGCTAGTTCTTACTTGAAACAGTACATGTGTTGTCCTGGTGCATCATTATTACTGCTGATTGTAAGACATTTGTCTGTAAAAACCTTCTTTTCCTGTAATAAAAATAAGCAATGAATTTATTCTTTTGATTATAATCAATGATTGCCGAGGTTGGTGTGATACAAAATATTAATGGATTTTCAATAGATATTCTCTTATTGTTTATGCTGAAGTTATAATAATAGCATTTGTGAGGCTTTAAGTTTTGCAAAGTGCTTTACAGACAGTAACTCATCATATTTTCACAATAACCTCAAGAAGTAGCTGATTATATATATATATATATATATATATATATATATATATATATATATATATATATATATTTCCAGATGAGCAAATTGAGGCAGACAGAATTGAAGTGATTTACCTAAAGATCACACATCTGAGTGTCTGAGGCCAGAATTGAACTCCTGTTTTCCTAACTTCAGGTCCAGAATTCTATGTCGTGTGACACAGAGGTTGTAGAGTATACAGATGAAGGGTTAGAGCTTGATTTAAACAAAGTAGGATTCTGTCTAAGGGATGGCACTCAGGAAGTGCAGTGAGGGATATTTCTACAGATTTTGAAAATAAAAATAATTAAATAAACAATTTAGTTTAAAATAGAAGAGAAATATTTTTGATTTTTTTTAAGTCTCTCCATAATTTCCTCCAGGATCACTGCTTCTTTCCCTCCCTCTTCTAGAGACATACCATGTTGCAAGTAATATTTTTAAAAAGAAAAAAATAAAAGAATTTTAAAAATGGCAAAACTAATTAATACATTGATACAGTCTGAAAAATAGATGGGAAAGGAGTATGGAGGGAGGTTTGTATGTTTCATTTTGAGCCATACTTGTTCTTTATAATTTTTCAGCATTTACTTTTGATTTGTGTAGTATATATTTTTGGTTATTCTTTTCCATTTACATTGCTTAAATCATTTTGCATATTGTTTTCTTGGCTTTGTGTGTTTGACACTGTGTTCATTCATGTAGATTTTTCCATAAGTTTATTACAATATAATTTATTTTTATAATTTTTATAATTTGTTTAGTCATGTACCAAATGATGGTCATCTACTTTGTTTCTAATTCTTTGTCTTTATTCCATTTTTTGGGCCATTATTGCCAATTTGAAGGGTGTGAGATGAAATATCAGGGTTGTTTGAAGTTTCCAAAGAGGCTATATTTTCTGAGGTGGCATTTCAGTGTATATTTAAATTATTTCATCTGTTTATTTGCATCTTTTCTATTTTAGCATACCACACATCAGCTACTTTTTTTTGAATGAATTATTTTCTTAGTGAGTTTTTGGACTTTCTTTTCCATTTGGCCAGTTCTGCTTTTTAAGGCATTCTTCTCCTCATTGGCTTTTTGGACTTCTTTTGCCATTTGGGTTAGTCTATTTTTTAAAGTGTTATTTTCTTCATTTTATTTTGGATCTCCTTTAGTAGGCTGTTGACTTATTTTTCATGTTTTTTTTGCATCATTCTCATTTCTCTTTCCAATTTTTTCTCTAATTCTCTTACTTGATTTTCAAAATCCTTTTTGAACTCTTCAATGGCCTGCAACCAATGCATATTTGTTTTTGGAAGCTTTTGATGTAGGAGCTTTGACTTTGTTGTCTTCTGGTTGTATGTTTTTATCATCTTTGTCATCAAAATAAGATTCTGTAGTCTGATTTTTTTCCTCTGTTTGCTCATCTTCCCAGCCAAATAGTTGACTTTCTGTGTTCATCTTTTGTTGCTGAAGAAGACCATGCCATCAGAGAAATAATGACATGACTTGCACTTGACTTTGTTTTGAGTGAGAGAGGGCTATGCAGGTCACCAGCCTCACTTCTCCTCCAGAACCATCTGAATCCAGTGACCAGACATTCATCAGGATGACTGGAGATGACCCAGGATGAAGCAATTGGGGTTAAGTGACTTGCCCAAGGTCAGACAGCTAGTGAGTGTCAAGTGTCTGAGGTGAGATTTGAACTCAGGTCTGCCTGACTCCTGCACTGTACCACTTAGCTGCCTCAGTTGACTTTCTGACTCTTTGTCAAAGTAGGACACTTCTTCCAGTGTAGTAGAGGTTGGTGTACTGTCCCAGCCTTCAGGCATTTTGTATCAGCTGCTAGATTCCCCACTGTATGTGACCCAGAACTCCTGGAAGCTGCTGCTGCCCTTATTGCTGCTGGTGCTGCTCCTCCTCCACATTGGGGGCTGGGGTCAGACCCCAGCATGACCAAGCCCCTCATTTAGATCTGATAGAGTTTTCCCACTGACTTTCTATACTGTCTTTGGCATTTGTTGGTTAAGAATTTTGGAAACTGCCACAGCTGCCAGTGATTTAGTCCCCTGAGGCCAGTTCTGGTCCTGTCTGTGCTGGAGTACTCCAAGCTGGATTGTACTCTGTTCTGAGCCTGGTGAGACAGATGCTTCCTGTCAACTTTCTAGGCTGTCTTGGGCTGGAGATTTGTCTCACTCCCTCACTTTGTAGGTTCTGCAGCTCTAGAATTTGGCTAAAGTAACGTTTTACAGGTATTTTCAGGGATTTGGAGGAAGAATTCAAGCAGGTCCCTGCTTGTACTCTGCCATCTTTTCTCCAGCCCCCATCCCACCACACACCAGCTAGTCATGGTCTAATCATCTCTCATAGAATCAAAGAGAAAAATCAAGAAGACACTATAGAGGTCATCTAATCTAGTCTCCTTATTATATATAGGGAAATCAAGGTACAAAAAGGTTAAATGATCTGCCCAGGTTCACATAGCTAATAAATGTGTTAAGTGGGATTTAAATTCAGGTCTTCCTTTGCTCCAAGTCCCTATACCATGCTTTCTCTCTACCAATATCTGAGATATTCACAAATAAGTGTCTGCATTCAAAATATTCACTGTAATTGATCACTACTAACATTGTTGCAAGAGGTGATGTTTTCACTATTAACCAACTTCCTGTATTCCAGGACTTTTTTTGGTAATGTTGCTGCCTTACTATGTAAGTTATTATCACCATTAAAGTGTAAACTGCTCAGAAAGACTTGTTTGACTTTGGAATAAGTCTGATCTTAGTCATGTAGATTAACCCAGTTTTCAGGACTGTAGGTAAAATCCCATCATATCAGATTTTACTACAAAGAGAGACCTTTTAAAAGTCTGAATAGTCTAGAAATTTGATATCCAGTCCCAGAGTAATTGTGTTAATTATGTTTGACCTTGGGGAATTAGACAAACAGGTGGTGTGGTCCTCAGCCATAGGTGTGGACTTAGTATATTGAATCAGGGTCCTTCAGACTCACAATGCAATTTCTCTTTAGTCCCCCTTGGGCATTGAGTCTCCTTAAAATGAATTTGTCCTCCAGAAAATATGTACTTTGAAAGCTACTTTCACTTTCTTCCTTGAACACAATGAGATGGGATGAATACATAAAAATCGAAAGAAATTTTAGATCTGTACTTGCAGGAGTTGAGTGTACCTTCCCAAGTGTCAACATTGAGGACAATGCTTTTCATTTTGAGAGAGAGAGGGACAGAGGAAAAGAAAGGAGAGAGAGAGAGAGAGAGAGAGAGAGAGAGAGAGAGAGAGAGAGAGAGAGAGAGAGAGAGAGAGAGGTTGAAGATGCTTCCTTTCCTTCAGATTTTTGTAAACTAAGAATGGAATTTTTTTAACTATAATCCTGTATTTTTAAAAAGTGAGTAACAAAGGGATATTTGCTTAGAGCATGTGTTCTTAACATTCTTTGAGTCATATATGCCTTTGGCAGGTTGTTGAAGCCTACAGAGCCTTATTGAGAATAATGTTTTTAAATATATTAACCAATTATATTGAAATACATTTATCTTTTTTTGGTAAATTCTTGGATCCCAGATTGAGAAACTCTGGTCATTCTTGTGGTACCTTATTATTTAGAACTAAATCCAGTATCAAAGAATCAATCAGTCAACAAATCTCTACTACGTATCAGGTGGCAGCTAGGTGGTATAGGTCAAACATCAGGAAGAACTGAGTTCAAATCTCACCTCAGACACTCACTAGCTGTGTGACCTTGGGCAAGTCACTTAACCCCAATTGCTTCATCCTGGGTCATCTCCAGTCATCCTGGTGAATAACTGGTCACTGGATTCAGGTGGCTCTGGAGGAGAAGTGAGGCTGGTGACCTGCACATCCCTCCCTCACTCAAAACAAAGTCAAGTGCGAGTCATGTCATCATTTCTCTGATGGCACGGTCTTCTTTGGCAACGAAGGACAAACATATTACATAGCAGAGGCTGCTGTCTGGGTACACAAACACATGTGTATTACACATAGATAATGGTGGTGAATTTTTAAAGTATTATGTCCATATTTCATTCTTTTTTTAGTTATGTAATTTCACATAATTAGCTGTTTCTTGGCAAATACTTTCAAGCACTGACTTCTTTTTCTGGTCCCTATCTGTCTATGCTAGGCACTCTATTATCATAATATCATGAGGAAATAGACTGTCTACTTAAGCCTTCTTATTTTGCAGGAGAGAAAACTGAGGCATAGAAGGAAAAGAAGAGCCAGAAGGAGTAAGCTTCACCTGAGAAATTGAAAAAATGTCCTCTGATCTTGGAGCCAGTGCTCTTTTCACTATAACAGCTTAAGTAGAGGGTTGTGGGAATTTCTGAAATCTCTTTGATTCTGATTTCTCATCGGTAATATAAGGGACTCAAAATTATTTCTGAGACCTCTTCCAGGAACAAAATGTTTTGATCTCAATCAACAAAATACTTACTGTTGAGGGGTTTGTTTTTGTAAATTAAGGACAAGGAAATAGAAGTCATCTAAGTTATTTTGTGTTTGAACTGTTCATTCCACTAGTTCACTCAACTTCAAAGGAAAAAAAATGTACCTACACAGCCAAATCACCCATCCAAACAACACAGAACACATAGAGAGCTCAAAGAAATCGAAAAGGAATTGCTGTCTTGAAACTTTTATGGGACAGTATTAAAGATTCTAGTTCCATATCTGAATTCTCCTGACTGGATATGTAACTTTGGACAATTTGGATTCTTTTCCTTATAAAGCCTTCACATGCTATAGAAATAAAAGTCTTATTGTTATTATCTCTTTCTCCAGCTGAGTTCCTTTTTCCCTTTAAAATTAGAACAAAAAGGCTGGATAATAGATCTGTTTTCTTTCTCTCTCGTACAAAAAAGAAATATGATTTCTAGGAATTAAAATGAAATTTCACAGCAAAAAAATATATGAAAGCCTGGAAATTTAGTATGTAGTAAACTCCTAAATTTAGAGCTTATTGCTTATAGTCTTAACTCCAAATTTTGGTCAACTTCATATTTTTATTGAATTCTAAAATTTATTCACAATTCAGTTATTTGTCAATAAGAATAAAATTTCTCAAAAGATTAGTTGTCAGCTCAGGTCACATAAAACTATCTCATAGTATTCAAGAATCAAGCTTTCAATTGTAAAATTGTTTCTGTGGGACAGCAATGGAATCGAGGACTTCTCTCCAATTTGTGGTAACTCCCCAACTTCAGAGCTTTAGTATTTGCTACCATGTCCTATAGCAGGGCTAGGAGCCTTTGCATCTGATTACATTTTCTGCCATTCCTTAACTCACAAGAGAGCAAGATCCTCAGAACCAAATAGCTTCTTTAAGATTTTCAGTTGATTTTTATTGCTAGTAACAAATGAGAAGAGAGGCATTGAGATGTAATAGGTAGAGTTTCCTCTTCCATCCTCAAAGAAGGAAGACTTGAGTTCAAGTTATGCCTTTGAAACACATGAACTGTGTCCCTGGGTATGTGCTTAATCAACTCTACAAGGCTACAGTTCTAGATACGA
This sequence comes from Notamacropus eugenii, assembly GCF_028372415.1. Lineage (NCBI taxonomy): Eukaryota > Metazoa > Chordata > Mammalia > Diprotodontia > Macropodidae > Notamacropus > Notamacropus eugenii. Next base: position 129,582,696 of record NC_092878.1, read on the forward strand.
TGATTATCTGAACTGGAAGATGAAGTTTCCTCACTAGTAGCATAGTGTGAAAACAGAGGAACTATAGTTAAGAAAACTAGGTTACAATTCTGATTCTGAAAGCAGAAACTTCCTGTGTAAATGAAATTGCAGGTTCAAGCCTCCCTCTTCAAAGTAATATTTAATAATAATAATGATAGTAATATTAACAAATTTTGAAAAAATTAAAGACAGGTTGTAAAAACAATCTCTCCAGTATTCCATCAATAGTAATCACTTGTACTTATTTAGTACTTTAAAAGTTATGAAATGATCTCCTCTTGACAAGCTTATAAGGAACATAGTTTAAGTCCTATTATGCCTATTTTACAGGTGAGAAAAGTAAGTCTTGATACTGTTAAATGAGTTGTCCGTGATCACATAGGTATAAATTTCAAAATCACGACTTGTGGCCAGATTTGTTGACTATAATTCTATTATTTCTCCACCTCACCAGACTTTCTCTTTGTCCTGTAGATCTAACTTAAAATAGTGATTTCTAAGTTTTCCGCCAGTTTTTAACATGATAATTTAACACAAAAGTTTGAAATGAAATTCATCTGTTATTCAGAGAAAAATGATTCAACATTTTTTTTGGTTGGTTCCAGAGAGTCTAGGACCAACATGGTGTCCATATAGTAAAGATAAGATTTGGAGCCCATGTGAAAGATGACTGATAGAAAGTGGTGCCTAGAAATGTAGCCTATAAGACCAGTATCTGGTGTAAAGGATGATGGCAATCATTGATAAGATGAAGACAAGGATATGGGGAGGTGATGTACGGTACAAAACAAACTTGTTTTGAAGTCAGTGAGCTTTTGGTAATATATTGCTTCTGTCGTTTGTTACTTGTGTGCTCTTGGAAAGTCCTCTCTGGACCTACTTCCTCAGTTTTAAAATAAGGTAGTTGTACCAGATCTATGTCTATGGTCTTTTTTTTTCTTCTTATACTTTCCAAAATTAGGTTTGTTTGTTTTTACATGTAATTTTTATGTTTTCCTCAATTACATGTAAACAGAACATTTTAACATTTATTTTTTAATTTTGAGTTCCAAATTCTCTCTCTCCATCTCTCCCTTCCTCCACCCTCATTGAGAAGGCAAGAAATTTGTTATACATGTGCAGGCATGCAAAGCATATTTCCGTATTAGCCACGCTGCAGAAGAAAACATAAATTGAAAAAATAAAACAAAGACTAATAAAAAAGTTTAGAAAGTATACTTCAATCTGCATTTAAATACCATTAGTTTTTTCTCTGGAAGTGACAGAAATTTTCAGCATAACTTCTTTAGAACTGTTATGCATCGTTGTATTACTGAAGATAGCTAAGTTTTTCACAGTTGATCAGTTGGTCATCATACAATATTATTGTTACTGTGTACAAAGATCTCCTGGTTCTGATTATTTCACTTTACATCAGTTCATGTAAATCTTCCCAGGTTTTTTATGAAACCACCCTGCTTGTCATATCTTATGTCATAATAGTATTCCATTAGAATCATATACTACAACTTGCTTAGCCATTCCCCAACTGATGGTCTTTCCCTCAGATTTCAATTCCTGGCCACCACAATAAAAGTTGCTGAAAATATTTTTGTAAAAACAGGTACTTTTGCTTGTTGTTTGATCAGTGATATTGTTTGGTCAAAGAGTATATATGTAGCTTTATAGCCTATTGGGCAAAACTCCAGATTGCTCTTTGGAATGGTTTTAATGGTTCACAACTGCCAGCAATGCATCAGTATCCAAATATTTACACATCCTGTATGACATTTGTCATTTTACATTTCTGTCATATTAATCATTCTGATGGATGTGAGACGGTACTTCACAGTTGCTTTAATTTGCATTTCTCAAAAACAATAGTGATTTAGAGTATTTTTATGTGAGTATAGATACCTTCGATTTCTTCTTCTGAACACTATCTGTTCATATCCTTTGACCATTTATCAGCTGGGGAACTCTTGATATTTTTTAAAGATTTGATTGAGTTCTTTATATATTTGAGAAATGAGATCTTTGTCAAAGAAATTTGGGGTATATTTTTACCCAGTTTCTTGTTTTCCTTCTAACCTTAGATTCATTAACAAAAACTTCTTAATTTGAGATTATCAAGATTATCTATTTTACATTCTGTACTGCTTTCTTTCTCTTGTTGGGTAATAAATTTTTCCCTTGTCCTAAAATCTAACAGATAAAATATTCTACGCTCTCCTAATTTGCTTATGATTTCACCCTTTATGTCTAAATAATGTGCCCATTTTCTTTACCTTCTCTCTATATACAGTGAGAGATGTTGGGCTATGGCTAATTTCTGCCAAACTGCAAAGATCCAAATCTTGGATCTTTTGATTTGTCAAACAACAGACTATATGAAAATTTACTACTGAGTATTGTGTACCTAATCTATTCCACTAATCCACTACTCTCTTTCTTTTTAAAAATTATTTATTTTAGTTTTCAACATTCATTTCCACAAGATTTTGAGTTCCAAATTTTCTCCCCATCTCTCCTCTCCCCCCACCCCAAAACACCATGCATTCTGAATAGGCCCTTCCCCCAACCTGCCCTCCCTTCTATAACACCCCTCCTTTCCCTTATCCCCATTTTCTCTTTTTTCTTGTAGGGCAAGAGAGATTTCTATACCCCATTACCTGTATTTCTTATTTCCCAGTTGCAATTTTCAACATTGGTTCCTAAAACTTTGAATTTCAACTTCTTTCCCTTTCTCCCTCCCCACACATCCCCACTTTGAAGGTGAGCAATTCAATATAGGCTATACATGTGTAGTTATGCAAAAGACTTCATAATAGTCATGTTGTGAAAGACTAAGTATATTTTCATCCATCCTATCCTGTCCCCCATTTATTCTATTCTCTCTTTTGACATTGTCCCTCCCCAAAAGTGTTTACTTCTAATTATTCCATGCCCTCATTTGCCCTCCCTTCTATCATCCCTCCATACCCCACTTATCTCCTTCTCTCCTACTTTTCTGTAGTATAAGATAGATTTTCATGCCAAATTGAGTGTACATGTTATTCCCTCCTTAAGCCAAATGTGATGAGAGTAAGCTTCACTTTTTCCTTCTCATCTCCCCCCTTTTCTCTCCATTGAAAAAGCTTTTTTTTGCCTCTTTTATGAGAGATAATTTCCCCATTCCATTTCTCTCTTTCTCCTCCCAATATATTCCTCTCTCACCCCTCAATTTTATTTTTTTAGATATCATCCCTTCCTATTCAACTCACCCTGTGCCCTCTGTATATATATATATGTGTGTATATAATCTTTTCAACTACCCACATACTGAGAAAAGTTTCAAGAGTTACAAATATTATCTTTCTATGTAGGAATGTAAACAGTTTAACTTTAGTCAGTCCCTTATGATTTCTCTTTCCTGTTTACTTTTTCATGCTTCTCTTGATTCTTGCGTTTGAAAGTCAAATTTTCTATTCAACTCTAGTCTTTTCATCAAGAATGCTTGAAAGTCCTCTATTTCCTTGAATGATCATGTTGTCCCAAAATATTACACTCAGTTTTGCTGGGGATGTAATACTTCATTTTAATCCTACCTTCTTTGACTTCTGGAATATCGTATTCTAAGCCCTTTGATCCCTTAATGTAGAAGCTGTTAGATCTTGTGTTATCCTGATTGTATTTCTACAGTAGTTGAATTGTTTTTTTCTAGCTGCTTGCAATATTTTCTCCTTGACCTGAGAATTCTGGAATCTGCCTACAATATTACTAGGAATTTTTCTTTTTGAAACTCTTTCAGGAGGTCATCAGTGGATTCTTTCAATATTTATTTTACCCTCTAGTTCTAAAATATCACAGCAGTTTTCCTTGATAATTTCCTGAAAGATGATGTCTCTCCTGGATCCGTTTTCCAGATCAGTTGTTTTTCCAATGAAATATTTCACATTTTATTCAATTTTTTCTATCTTTTAGTTTTGTTTTGTAATTTCTTGGTTTCTCATAAAGTCATTAGCTTCCATCTGCTCCATTCTAATTTTTAAAGAACTATTGTCTTCCGAGCTTTTGAACCTCCTTTTCCATTTGGCTAATTCTGCTTTTTAAAGCATTTTTCTCCTCATTGGCTTTTTGCACCTCTTTTGCCATTTGGGTTAGTTTATTTTACAAGGCATTATTTTCTTCAACACTTTTTGGGTCTCCTTTAGCAAGTTTTTGATTTTCTTTTCATGATTTTCTTACATCACTCTTATTTCTCTTCCCAATTCTTCCTCCACCTCTCTTACTTGATTTTCAAAATCTTTTTTGAGCTCTTCCATGACCTGAGACCATTTTAAATTTATTTTGGAGGTTTTGGATGTCTTTGATGTCTTCCTCTAGTTGTATGCTTTGTTCTTCCTCATCTGAAAGGATGGAAGAAAATACCTGTTCACCAAGAAAGTAACCTTCTATAATCTTATTTTTTTCCCTTTTCTAGCCATTTTCCCAGCCAGTTATTTGAGTTTTGAGTCCTTTGTCAAGAGTATACTCTAGGGACTTATAAGTTCTCAATTTCTCTAAGATGGCGCAATCAAGGGACAGGAATTTACTCCTCTCCTGGCCTCTGCTCTGGTCTAGGAGCAATCACAGGCTTTTCTGCCTAAGGTTTGCAGGTAGGATCGCCTCTCCACAACTGTCTTCAGGTCTACCATAGCAGCAGTCCTCCTCACCCCAGGGCCACCACTCAGGGCTGAGATCCAGATCAATGGCTCAGTTCCCTCAGGGTCTTTAAGCCAAGGGCTCCAAAAATGGATGCTGTGCCTCAGTGATTTCTGCCCACCCTGAGGCTAGGGCCAGACCCTGCTCCTGTCTCACCCAAGTGAAAGAGCTTTCTCACTGACTTTTGAAGTTGTCCTTGGCTTTTGTGGGGTGAGAGATCTGGGAACCACAGCTGGTGCCTAGGATTCTGCCTGTTCCAATGCTGTCCCTGCCTGACTAACTGGCCAAGGCTGGGCTGCACTCTGCTCTGTGCCCAGTGTGATAGACCTTTCCTGTTAGCCTTCCAGCTTGTTTTGAGTTGTTTTGAGTCAAATCTCTTTGACTCTGTCGTTTTGTGACTTCTGCTGCTCTAGAATTTGTTTAGAGTCATTTTTTACAGGTATTTTATGGGCTTTGGGGGTAGAGTTAAGGGTAGGACCATCCTTCTACTCCACCATCTTGGCTCCACCCCCCACTACTCTATTTCTTAACTAGTACCAGATTGTTTTGATGATTACCACTTTGCAATACAGATTTTGGAAGAAGGTTGATGGCTCAGTAAATTGAATGGTTGGCCAGGGGTCAGAATGAACTGAGTTCAAATGGAGACTCAGACACATATTAGCAGTGTGACCCCAGGGAACTTATTTAATGGTTCTTTGCTTTAGTTCACTGAAGAAGGAAATGGCAAACTACTGCAGCTTCTTTGGCAAGAAAATCCATTATAGGGTCTTGAAGATTTGGAAATGATTGAACAATACAATTTGAGATCTGGTACTGATAGACCACCTGGGTAATGCCAGGCCTGGAGTCAGGAATACTCATCTTCCTGAGTTTAAATTTCATTTCAGACAATTAGTAGCTGTGTGAATGGCAAATTGCTTGAACTTGTTTTCCTCAATATCCTCATTGAAATAAGCTGAAGAAAGTGAAGAATTGGGCAAGATTGAAATGACAGCAACAATGGAAAACATTTCTTGAACAATATTAAATAATAATGCTGACAATGGCCATCTTTCCTTCACTCTTATCTTACTGGGATGGCTTTTTAGCTTATCCCCATTATAAATAATGCTTGCTGATGGTTTTCGAGAGATACTAATTATTTTAAGGAAAATCCATGTATTCTAATGTTTTCTAGTGTTTTAATAGTAATAGTCATATTTGTCAAAAGCTGTCTCTGCATCTATTGAGATAATCATGCATTTTTTGTTGGTTTTATTGTTATTATGGTCAATTATAATGATAGTTTTCCTAATGTTGATCCAGCCTCATGTTTATGGTATAAATCTGCTGGGGATGGAAGCTCAATTCCAGGTGGACAGTCTCGGGCGGGTAAAGGTGGGAACTTCTAAATCTTAGAGTTCTCACGAGGCCCCCCCAGGAAACGACTGGGAATCGAGGTGAACCGAGCTATCTCGTGTATTTCCGCCTCTTCCCGTGAGAAATGTGATGGGAGAGAGCTCTCCTCGCCCTCGAGATTGTCCCGGATCTGGGCACACTATTGTTATCTAACAGCACGGTATTCAGATGCAAACTATGCTGCTGGAGAGTTTAAGTAGGATCAGGAAAGCCTGAAAGCTCTCTTGGGCGGAGGGGCGCGGAGCAGACAGGACAACAAGGCTCCACTTTTCCTCTCTCCTCTCTCCCCTCCCCCTCTCTCCCTGCTTGTACTTCTACTTCCAATCTCTTATTGTAAGATCTTTGCCTCCTTGGGAGATTCTTCGCTCCCTCCTAAGGAAGAATTCCCCTGCACTTGTAACTAGACCCTGAAATAAAGCTCAACCCTTGTTCGACTCTGGAACGTCCTTTCTCTCATACGAGCATCCGGTTTGGCCAACCGAAGACCTCCGATAGAGGTAAGGGAAGACTCGGGTAGCCCTCAGGCCTCTAGGCCTGGCAAAATCTTACCTGGTCACAGTAATATTTTTGTGATACATTGCTATATTATATCCTTATTATATTAATATATATGTATATTACAAGCTATGCAAGCTTGAATCTTATTTACATTTTAATATTGATTAGAGAAATCAATCTATAGTTTTCTTTCTCGGTTTTTGCTCTTCCTAGTTTAGGTATCAGCACCAGATTTGCGTATTAGAAGGAATTTGGGTTAAACTTCTTTACCTTATTTCTTAAATAGCATACATAGTATTGGAATTTGTAAGTCTTTAAATGTTTGATAGAATTCAATTTTGAATCCATCTGGCCTGGGGAATTTTTCTTAAGGGCTTATTAATGGCTTGTTCAATTTCTTTTTCTAAGATAGGCTTATTTAAATATCCTGTTTCCTCTTTTGATAATCTGGGTAATTTATATTTTTTGTAAGTATTCATCTATTTCACTTAGATTGTCATATTTACTGATATATCATTGGGTAAAATTGCTTCTAATCATTGTTTTATCATTTTTTCTTTTTAAAAATTTAATTAATTTATTTGTTTTCAGTTTTCAGCAATCACTTCCATAAATTTTAAATTTTCTCCCCCTCTTTCCTGCTACCCCAAGTTGGCATGCAATCTTATATAGGTTCTACACATACATTCTTATTAAGTACATTTTCACATTAGTCACGTTGCACAGAAGAATTAAAATGAATGAGAGAAACCATGAGAAAAACTAAACCAAAACAAAACACAACACAAGAGAAAATAGTCTTCTTCATTCTGCATTTCAATTCCATAGTTCTTTCCCTATATGTGGAAAGGTCTTTATCATCTTTATTGCTGGTACATTCACCTTTTTCACTTTTGATTGTGTTTATTTGGTTTTCTTTATTTATCAAATTAATCAATAGTTTTATCTATTTTATTGTTTTCTAAACAAAACCAGCTTGCATTTTTATTAAAGTTTTATTAATTTTAATTTTATTAGTCTCTCCTTTGATTTTGAGGATTTTTAATTTAGCATTTAAGGATCTTTCATCTCTTCAATTTTTCTATTGTTTAGTTACATACTCAATTCATTGATCTGCTCTTTCTCCATTTTATTGATGCAATTACTTAGAGATAAGATTTCCTCTAATTGCTGCTTTGTTTGCATCGTATAAATTTTGGTATGTTGCTCATTGTTGTCATTCTCTTTACAATTATTTCTGTGATTTATTCTTTGACTCACTTATTGTTTAGGATTAACTTATTTAGTTTCCAATTATTTTTTAAATCTCTGCTTCACTGGCCCTTCATTGAATACATATTTATTGTTTTCTGATTGGAAAAGGATGCATTTAATACTTTTTTTCTGCATGTCGATGTGAGGTTTTTATGCTCTAATAAATGACTAATTTTTGTGATGGTTACATGCGCTACTGAGAAAAAGATAGACTCCTTTCTATTCCCATCCAGTTTTCTCCAAAGGTCTATCAGGTTTAAGTTTTCTAAGATTCTATTCATCTTCTTGACTTCTTTATTTTATGGTTAGATTTACCTGTCTCTGGGAGAGAATATTTAAGGTCCTCCACTTATATAGTTTTACTATCTGTTTCCTCCTATAATTTGCTAACTTTTCCTTTAAGAATTTGGAGGCTATGCCAATTTTTGCATATATGTTTAGTAATTATATTATTTCATTATTTTTAGTTCCTTTTAGCAAAATGTAGTTTCACTGCATATCTCTTTAAATTAGGTCTAGTTTTGCTTTTACCTTGTCTGATATTACGATTACTTTTATTATTATTTTTTTGCCTCAGCTGAAGCATAATAGATTTTGTTCTAGCACCTTATTTTTACTTTTTGTGTTTCTCTGTTTCAAATGTGTGATCAAGACTGGTCAAGTGATTCAAGTGTGATCTGGTTCAAGACCTGTGATCCTTTCATGTGGAAACTGCTAAATCTTATGTGATCCTTACTCTTGACCCCACAATATTTGAATGGTTTCTTTATGGCTACTTGAAATATTTTTTCCTTGTCCCAGAACTTTGGAATTTGGATGTAATATTCCTAGGAGTTTTCATTTTGGGCTCTCTTTCAGGAGGTGATCAGTAGGGTCTTTCAGTTTCTATTTTACTTTCTGGTTCTAGAATATCAGGGCAGTTTTCCTTGATAATTTCTTGGAAGATGATGTCTGGGCTCTTTTCTTGATCATGGTTTTCAGGCAGTCTAATAATTTTTAAATTTTCTTTACAGAATCTGTTTTCCAGGTCAGTTGTTTTTCCAAGAAGATATTTCACATTGTCTCCTAATTTTTTGTTCTTGTGATTTTGCTTTATGATTTCTTGATTTGTCATAAAGTCATGAGCTTCCATCTTCTCCATTCTAATTTTTAAAGGACTGTTTTCTTCAATGAGCTTTTAAACCTCCTTTTCCATTTGGCTGATTCTGCTTTTTAAAGCATTCTTCTCCTTTGGACCTCTTTTGCCATTTGGGTTAATCTATTTTTAAAGGTGTTATTTTCTTCATCCTTTCTTTGGGTCTCCTTTATCAAGCTGTTGACTTGCTTTTCATGGCTTTCTTTCATCACTCTAATTTTTCTTCCCAATTTTGCCTCCACCTCTCTTACTTGATTTTCAATATCTTTTTTGATCTCTTCTGTGACCTGAGACCATTGCATATTTTTTTGGAGGTTTTGGATGTAGAAGTCTTGACTTTGATGTCTCCCTCTGATTGTATGCTTTGTTCTTCTTCATTGTGAAGGATGAAAGAAAATACCTGTTCACCAAGAAAGTAACCTTCTATAGTCTTATTTTTTTTTCCCTTTTTGGGCATTTTCCCAGGCAGTTACTTGACTTTCGAGTCCTTTTTCAGGTGGAGGGTATACTCTAGTGTCTTGTAAGTTCTCAGTTCCTTCCAGGTGGCACAATCAAGGGAGAGGAGTTTGCTCCCTAGCCTGTGCTCTGTTCTATAAATAACCACAAGCATTCTTATCTACCCAGGATCTATGAGTATGACTTCTTCTCCCCAGTCTCCACCAGCTCCACCATGCCAGTGCTCCTCCTCACCCTAGGACTGCCACTCAGGGCTGAGATCCAGATCAGGGGCTCAGTTCCCTCAGGGTCTTTAGGCAGAGGGTTCTAAAAGTGGCTGCTGCTGCCCTCAGACTGTGGCAGCACCCATACCCCCCTCTCACCCAGGTGAAAGTGCTTTCTTACTCACCTTTGGAGCTTTCTTTGGTGTTTCTGGGTTGAGAAATCTGAGAATCATGGCTGCTACCCCTGATTTAGTGCCCTGAAGCCTGCTTCAGTCCTGTCTGAGGTGTGCTTCCAAGACTGGGCTGCATCTTCTCTGATCCCCTGGGATAGACCTTTCCTGTTGGCCGTCCAGGCTGTCTTGGGTTGGAAATCTCTTTCACTCTGTCATTTTGTGGCTTATGCTGTTCTTGAATTTGTTAGACTCATTTTTACAGGTATTTTATGGACTATGTGGAGAGAGATAGAGCAGGTTGGTGCTTCTACTCTGCCATCTTGGCTCTGCCCCTCTTATTTCATATTTTAAAGCTTTTCAAAGCTATTCTCAGAATTCTTTTTGGGCCTGAGACCAGTTCACTTTATTCTTTTAAGTTTTACTTGCAGGATGTTTTCACATTTTCCTCTTCTTCTATGTATATGTCTTGATCTTCCCTTTCACCACAGTAGCTCTTTATAGTTAGGAATTTTCTTTCTTGTTGTTTGCTAATTTTTTTCTGATCTGTTTCTTGACTTTTAACTTCATGTTAAAGTTGTGTTCTCTTGAGCTTCAGGGCTTTCATGCTGCTGTTTTCAGAGCTTCTTCTGGGGGTGTGTAGGTTTTTGGAGTTTCCAAGGTTGTATGATTTAAGAAGAGGTATATTCAGTGTTCTCTTTGCCTGTGTTCTGGTCTTTATGTAGGAAGAGGCTTTGTTCCTTTCTAGCCACCAGTGCTAATCCCCCTTACAGCACTGAAACTATGACCAGGTTCCCCATTCTCTTCCAAGGACAATTGCTAGTGCTCATCTCCACCTTAGAATTGATAACAGGGTCCCTGCTCCAATTTGGGTGACCCTGTGTATTTCTCTTCACCCTAGAATTGAAGCCATGATCTCTACTTCCCCATGACAGCAAATGTTCTTTCCTTTTCGCTCTGGAACTGGGACCCAGACCTGTGTATGGACAATGCAATAATGTCTGGAACACAGAACCAGCAAAGGGTCCCCTGCAATCTTTTTTCAACCCATTGTTCAAACTCTACTCACCCCCAGCTATCCATGGACTGAGAGATCCCAAAGCTGTTGCTGTCTTCAATGCAACTGTCTCCCAAGTCTCACTGCTGCTCCCACAATGCAGCCTGCTTGTCAGTTTGAGTTTCATTCCAGGCCTTACCCCCACCTAGGTGAGACAGACCTTTCCTGTCGACTTCCTAAGTTATCTTGCATGAGAAAGTGTTTCACCTGAATTTTTGTTAGTTTTGCCCCTTCAGAATCCAGTTTGAGATTATTTTATAGTTCTTTGGTGGGGGATTTGCAAGAATTCAGCTGAGGGCTTCTTTCTTCCACAATCTTGTCTCCTTCCCATTCAACAAAACTGGTTTTGCTATTGAAAACCTCATTTGTGACTAGTCCTCGATAGGTAAGTAAGGACAGACCGGGCATTTGGCATGTGTTCAAAATAGAAGAAAGGAGAAAGTGTTTTCCCTTATTCTCCTTACCAGTGAATATCCTTCATGTTCTCATTCATATGTAAGTTGCTGTTCACACATTTTCAGTAATGTCTGACTCTCTATGGTGACTTCTTTTTTGCAAAGATATTGGAGTGGTTTGCCATTTGATTTTCCAGCTCATTTTACAGATGAGGAAACTCAGGCAACATTCAATGATTTGATCAGGGCCACACAGCGAGTAAGTGTCTGAGGCTAGATTTAAAATTTATATCTTCCTGATTCCACATCTGTAGCTTTTTTCACGGTGTCACGTTGTAGTTCGTAGACCTTAGGATTTCATCTTCTGTGTTTTTAACTTAAGACAATGCAAGATAGTAGTTTCAATGCATGGTTTTGACTTACTAGTTGCTAATGGTATTGAAAGACTATTCTGACATGAACTTTTTTTTTTGCTTACTGTACTCTTAAAGTAATTTGTTAAGCACATAGCACTTACAAAATACTATTCTGCAGGATCTACACAAGGGTAGAATAGTTCTTGAGAATGGTTACCAAGGAATTAATGAGTACAAAAAAAGTACTTATTAAGTACTGACTACATGCCACCCCATTGGATGTAAATGCTTGGCATTCAAAGACAAAAACAAGATTGTACTTACACTCAAGGAACTTATTGCACAATGTGAGAGATAACATATATAAGAGATTAATAATATATGACATATAGCTTATACTTTTGTCTCCACAACAATCCTGTATGGTAGATGCTACTGGTATTATCCCTACTTTTAGAGTTTAGAAAACTCAAACTCAGAGTTTGCAGCTTGCAAGGCAAATTTCAGTTTTTATTCATGTTGTTATTACACATATTACACTTTGTTCTACACTTATTTCACATTACTATTTGATCTAACAACCCTGTGAGGTAAGTCGTACTATCTCCATTTACATATGAGGAAAGTAGGGTCCTGAAATGTTAAGTGACCTACTTGGGATCATACAGTTAGTACATGTTTGGCACCAGATATGAACTTAGGTCTTCCTGACTCCAGGTCAATGTTAGAGAGGCTATGGAAAGACTGGCACGCTAACATATCATTGGTGGAACTGTCAACTGGTCAAGGTGTTCTAGAAAACAATTTGTAGTTATCAACGAAACTGTTTATAACTTTTGACCTACTACTTCTAACATATACCTAAGTAGGTCAAAAATGAAAACAAAGTGCCGGTATACATAAAATATTTATAGTAACTCTCTTTGTGTTAGCAGATAACAAGGAACATCGTGAATATACATAAGTATTAGAATGACCAAAAAAAAGACAAAAAGGTAAAGAAAAAAAAACTTTGGTGTATGAATACCCCACCACACTTGTGATTTAATAAGAAATGAAAAATGTGGCAACTTCAGAGAAACATGAAAAGCTATTTATAAACTTCTAAAGAAATAGAAAATGAGCACAAATAAAAACAAAGTAAATGAAATATCATTAAAAGGAAATTAAACTTTGATTTATTGAAAAACCAATGATAATAGCAGAGAACAGATAATGAAACACATATCCCTTTTTTTGAAACAGAAAGGCAAGGGACAACAAGGAAAGATTATCACACACATTGCTAGCTTTGGTCACTTTTTCTTAACTGTTTTTATTTGATACAAGAGGTAATTCATTGGATAAGAGGATTACTTTCAGAAATTACTATAATGCCCAAAATAGTATGGATAATATTTATTTTTAAAGTAATAGTGGTTGCTGTTTGTGTTGCATTCTCGAAGAGGTCCATGACATCAAGATAATGGCATGACTTGCAGTTCACTTTGATCTGAGTGAGGGAAGGCTGTGCAAGGTCACCAACTTCACTTTCTTCTCCTGAGTGAACTGGATCTAGAATACAGCTCTGAACATAATGTGTAGCATTTATTATATGGACTTTCTTGAAATGGAAATTTGTTGCTGTATATTTTGAATCCTTGCCTGCTCTGCTGTGCACATAGTAATGCCTTTTTTCTTTTCTTATTTTGTATTTAAGTTTTAATATTTAAGTTTATAATATATTCCTTTCTCTTTTGTATTGGGTATTTAAGTTTTAGTATTTAAATTTAAAATAAAGCAATTAAAAATAATAGATTATGCCAGACTGGCCTCATTTCCTTTCTTTGTGTAGGATAATTAAACTGGCAGATGAGGGTAATGGGGTAGATGTAGTTTACCAAGATTTTAACAACTTGTCTGACAAAGTAAATTTGGAATTGATTGCATGGATACACATCTCTATGAGAGTGAACCAGGAACTCTGTTTAGTCTTACTTGTTTAACTCCTTTTTCAGTGGGGCTGGGCAAATCAAGCCAATAAGCATGTACATGCATTCTATGGGACAGGCATTGTGTTAGCATTACAAGGCATGCAAAAATAATCCTTGACTTCAAGGTGTTTACAATCTAATAAGAGAACATGCAAAAAAAAAAAACCTATGCATTGAGTAAATATGTAAAAAATTGGAGATAATCTCAGAATGAAGGGGACCAAGAAAGACTTTTTGCAAAATGTGATTTTATCTGAGACTTTAAAGAATCCAGGAAAGCCAGGAGACAGGGACATAAGGCAAGCTTTTGCTCAGTCAGAAAATGAAGTGTCTTGTTCAAGAATCAGAAAAGAGACAAATGTCCCTGGATTGTAGAATAAGTGGAAAGAAATAAGTACAATGTTGAAACTATTTTCTATAACAATAAGTTATAAAGGATGGCTGTGTTAGATGAAAGTCAGGACTCTAAAAGATGTAAGATTAAACTTCTTTTAGTAATATAAAAAGATGAAATTTCATCCTCCCATCAAAAACCAACTTCAAAAGTGCAAAATATGTTTGTATGGCTATTTTACACCTTTAACTTTCATCTTGGGCCAAATATGGATTGGTTAAAGTGTCTAATGCCATCTTTCCTGAAGATCAGATCTTGTTTAGTTACTTGATGGCTGTTCATGTGGGAGAGGAATTCGATTTATCTGGCTTGGCTCTAGACCTGCACAGTCCTCACTCACTCAAAACAAAGTCAAGTGCAAGTCATGTCATCATTTCTCTGATGGCGTGGTCTTCTTCAGCAATGAAGGACGAATGCATACACAGAGCAATACGTTGAAATTACAAGGAAATAGGCAATTTGCAACTAATATAAAGGCAAAGGAAAACGTTAATAATTACAGTTACAGAAAAATAGAATGAACTGCCTTTGAAGGTAGCAGGTTCACCTTCCTTAAGGAAGACCTCTACATCTCTGAGTCACAGCTTAGAGAAGACCACACATGGGGGATCATTGTAAGAGATGTTTTTGTTTTAGTATGAGTGAGGACAGCTGGACTTTGAAGTCCATTCTAAATTCTGATATTTTATAATTCTTTAACTCTCTAAATTCAATAACTTTCTCCACTTTAGCTTACAGAGCATATTGGAAAACCTAAGGACAATAAAGTAACCCTTTGTTGTTTTATAGTTTGTAACAGGAACCCTCTTTCATTACTGTTACTGTATTTCATTGCTTAACATTGTAAGGATGAAAGTTACTGGAAGTCTGGTTGTTATTTTTTTTCATCATAATGAAAATGAATCATTAGAAATTACTTTAGATAAAACAGTCAAAATTTGCTTCATTGAGATAGATTAACTGATCCTACAGAGACCAATTAGGTAATTTAATATATCTCCACAAATTCTATATGAGTTGCTGAGAAAATTCAAAATTATCATGACTTTTTAGGTTTCTTTCTGTCACTCATTTTGAATTTCTTTTTTTCAATTTCAGGGCAATGCTAATGAATTCCAAACAAAATATAATAATAGTTTTCAATTAAATTCTTAAAGTATCAACTAAAGTTATTATGGAATCATGGGGGTGGAGGATGTGAGGACAGAGCTTCTTAGGATTGTATGAAATAACAAGTCATTTCAGTTTTTACTTAGTTTTGACCTAACTTCTTTGGTAACGGCATTCCCATAGTTTCATATGGCAATCAACTGAGAGCCATCATTCTGATGCTATCAGGTTAAATGAGAGCCCTTTGTGATCTGACAGCTGAGCTCTCGATTAAGGCTCTGTTAAAGCTTGCTTTCAAGCAGCATGTCTTTTATAGTTATGCGACTTTCTAATGCCATGATATGTCCATGATTCCATGCATCAATCATATTGGCAGAATGCCTCATTCTACTTCCCTAGGAGGAGACACTGTGTTTCTTGGCTACAGAACCATTTTTACTAGCTTCCAGCCACAGAAACCTAAATTGTTCCTATTTTGTGTCAGTGTTTCCTCTTTGTATACTAGGCAAACTACTGACATTTTTCTACAACATCAAAAAAACCTGAAAATCTGATAGTTCTACTAAAGTAGGTGTATTTAATTGTTTTTCTGCTCTGGATTCAGAGAAATTAAAAAAATGTCACTACGAGGTTAAAAACAAAAAAGAAATTGTGTTAATCAATTCGTATTAAAACTGCTCCCAATCAAATGCATATAACACTTATTGAACTTGGTATCTATCTAGGCAGGAATTTTGGCAAGTGTCTAAACCACAAGAAGATCAAGTTTCCTTGTCTATAAATTCATAATAGTTGTGATTACACTGTCTGTTTTGTAAACTGTAAAGTGTTATTATTATTAGAACAATTATTAGTGCCATACATAAGTGTCTCCATATGTAAAAGAGAGTGCTTCCTACTAGTCAAAGTACCTTCTCAATGTGAATGTTTCTTTCTAAAAGAAAGCAAAAATGTTTTACCATCTTTTTCATGGAGAAGGTTGGGTAAAAACTTTAAATAAATCTAATATATTGTTATTTTCATTGTGTAATGGTCTGCACTATGTGGAGATGCAAATTTTGTGAGATGTTGAGTTGAGAGATATTCCACTTATTACTAAAACATCTTTCCTTAGTGATCTGTCAGTAGGATTTTCAAATAGAAGGAAGTAGTCTTTGGCTCAGAACTGGTGCCTGAACAATAAATTTCCCAACTTTGTATTCTTTCCTAACCAGTATTATTTTTACTTTATTTGTTTTATTTTTTTAACTTAATTTTCTCTCATAAAATTCCAGAATACATTGATGGATTTGAAACTCTCACTGTAACTCTTCAAGTTAGAGTTTAGATAGTAACACAGAACATAGGAGGTTTCTCTTGGAGTCCAGAAGGCCTGGCCTCACGTCCTCCCTTTGATAACTACTAGATGTGGGACTGTGATAAAATTATTTAAAATTTCACTGGTCCTTCTGAGACTGCAAATTGTTAATATATATTGTTGGATAAATTCTTTATTCTGAGAATTCCCAAGCCTATAAAAATACTTAATAATAAAGGACTGCTCAGATCAAACAACATCAAAAATTTTCATCATGGTTCTATTGAATTAGATAACTTCGATGCCAGTTTGCTTCACACAGAATTAAGAGAAAATCCCCAGATCTTAATGGCGATTAAAACTTGCAACTACTTATTGAAGTAGGATATCAGATATCTATGAAAATAGGATAGGTAGCTTTGTCTGTCTGAAATGGCTTAGGTGAAACCTTTTTAAAAGTCAGAATGGTTGACTAGATTGCTTAAGAAGAGCTTTTCTAGTTTCAATTATCTGACATGAATTTATACTTCCCATGGTATTCAAGTATAATATTAAATTGCATCTTATCTAAAATGGTTATAGAATTTCTTGCTGGTCTGGAATTCAGTGGACAAGAGAGGTATTTCACTTTCCTCATATATCAATGCAGCATGATTTTTGCATTCTTTCTCTATTTATTTGTCAGCCCCTTTCTTCATGTGATTCCAGTGAAATTCTTGCCTCCCAAACATTGCATCCTACATATCATTTTACTGAATCTTGAAATTTCTATAAGAAGATACAAAGCCTTCAAATGCCAGAAAAACAAAATAAAACCTTTTAAAGTTGAAAAGGATTTTAAAGGATATTTAGCCCAATACCTAGTAACTTTACAGATAAAGAAACTGATGCTGAGAGGGATGAAGCAACTTGCCCAAGGGTTGCACAAGAAGTACTTGCAGAACCAGGCTCCAAATCCAGATCATGATCACCTGTCTTCAAAGCAAGTGCTATTTTCTAGTATAAATATCTCTGGGTAGATGTATGTTTGCCCTTTGTTGCCAAAGAAAACCATGCTATCAGAGAAATAATGACATGACTTTGTTTTGAGTGAGGGAGGGCTGTGCTGGTCACCAGCCTCACTTCTCCTCCAGAGCCATCTGAATCCAGTGACCAGGATTCATCAGGATGACTGGAGATGACCCAGGATGAGGCAGTTGGGGTTAAGTGACTTGCCCAAGGTCACACAGCTAGTGAGTGTTAAGTATCTGAGGTGAGATTTGAACTCAGGTCCTCCTGACTCCTGCACTGGTGCTGTACCCACTCCACTACCTAGCTGCCCAGAGGGTCAGGAGTAGGGTAAGAATACATTTCTGACATGGTAGACAGGCTGTGTAAAGACACAGAGGGAAACAATGGGGTGCCAAATGCTCTAAACTATGGCAAATAAAGGTTTAGTGATTTGCTCAAGTCATACAAACATAAGTTAATGGGAAAAGATTTGAACTTAACTCTTTCTACTCCAGAATTCCATCTATTGTGCCACCTAGTTGTCTCATAGTTTGCTATGCCAACATAGT
The DNA here is from genome assembly GCF_028372415.1 of Notamacropus eugenii. Classification (NCBI taxonomy): domain Eukaryota; kingdom Metazoa; phylum Chordata; class Mammalia; order Diprotodontia; family Macropodidae; genus Notamacropus; species Notamacropus eugenii. The sequence goes on from NC_092878.1 coordinate 129,600,637, forward strand.
GAATAGAGAGCCAGCCTAGAAGTTATGAAACTTGAACTTAAGTCCTGCCCCTGTCCAATATTAGCTCCTTGGATCTTGGTAAGGCACAACTTCTCAAGGCTCAAGGTAACACTTTAAGCTTACAAATTGCAAAGAAAGTGCCAATCTGAATTACTAGAAAGAGTTTACTCACCCGGGAGTTTACTGCTAATGGAATCATCAATCTCAGACCTAGTCTGATCCTTAGTGAGTTTATCATGAGGAAATTCATTCTTACCAATGCAGATCTTCACTTCTTTTGTAACTTTTGATCTTAAATTTCTAAAGATCTAGGAGGTAAAATGACTTGACCGACTTGTATGTGTCAGAGATGGTGAGGCTAGGTTTCTGGTCATGTTGCCAGGCTCTCTCTCAACAAAATCTTATTTTAACTAGTTGTTTTGGTTATTATTGTTAACTAGGGTAGTTATGTAGTGCCTGAATAGAGTGCTGGGCTTGGAGTCAGGAAGACCACTCTTCTTGAGTTCATATCTGACCTTAGAAACTTACTAGCTGTGTGACCCTGGGTAAGTCACTTAACTGTTTGCCTCAGTTTCCTTATCTGTAAAGTAGACTTGAAAGGGAAATAACAAATCCCTCTAGTCTCTTTGCCAAGAAAATCCCAAATGGGGTCAAGAAGAGTTAGATGTGACTAAAATGACTGAATGAGAACAAAAAGAAGGTTAGACTTGGCTGGTCCAAGATGGTGGGAGTGGAAGATGGGGAGATAAGATACATATCTCAGCCTTCCGGCCTTTCCCTTTCACCACTACCCTGTTCAAATGCAGATATGATCTGGAGCACACACCTCTCCTTTTTTGAGCTAACATTGTATGAGATTCAGCTCCAGTGAAGGGCTCACAAAAGTCTGAGATCCTCTATCCCTGTCTGAAAGGCAGTGAGATTGGTAAGCTTACCTGTCAGTCTATCCCAGGCCAAACAGATAAGGTATGGTTGTTTTATCCCTTACTGTGTCTAGCAAGGGAATAAATTGTAGGCCATATGTGTAGCTTAGGTGACAATGGAATGCTCAGGTAGGAACTAGGAAGGTCAGGGTTTGAATCCTGTACCAGATACTAACTAACAGTGTAATGTTAGGAAATTTTATCCTTTCTGTGTTTCAGTTTCCTCTTTTGTAAAATGAAGGGACTCTTCTTGATCTCTCAGATCTCTTGCTTCTATAATTCTGTGACCCTGTGGTTAATAAGAATCCTTGGCCCATAGGTGCTTCATCATTTTTGTTGGAAAAGTGTAGTCCTAAATGTGAAGGGACAGTATCTGGAATCTCAGGAGGTGCAACTATGTCGGAATAGATGGGAGCTTATGGCAACCAATCCCAGATACTGATAGGATCCCTTGTTGCAAAGGCCAAAGATCACTGTCAAGATGTGATTATTGCCCATTTATCCAGTTGATCTCACCAATCAGGCTTAAAGATTGAGGGTGACCTAGTATTTCTCTGAGAAGGCACCTATCTTAGAGTTGGATTTGGTAGGAGTCAAATAGAGAGTAGAACAGTATAGAAGATGAAACACATTTAAAACTATACATAGGTGTGTTGTCTGTTACACTTTTGAAGATATAGAAATAAAAGGGATATTCAAAGTCATTTAGTCAAATCCTGTTTTTATAGTTGAGAAAACTGATGCCCAGAGAAGTTTAGATGTGACCAAAGTCAAGGAGGCAGAAGGCAGAAGAGTCAGGGTACAATTATCTCTTCTATATTGTGAAGGTCAGGGACCCAGCCTCCATCATGATCTAGAAATTCTATGAAAAAATTTTTGGCTCTCCCTTTGTACTGGACAAAAAGTCTGAATAAATATGGTATTCAAAGATAAAATATGTTAATATTATACAATACAATACATACATTTTATGCATTTCTGAATTTCTGAACCTATTCTGTGTTGTATGCTGGTCTTCATGTGTCATCTGTGGCTTCTGCAAAACTCCCCCGAAATTCCCATTTAATTTCTTATGCCAACACATAATACATCAAAACTGTGATGGAGAAAGTCACAGTGTGAAAGGGAGAATTATATGAACTCAGTCTTTTCATTCCAAATAGAACACTCCTACTGGGCCATTCTGCTTCTCCTTACCTGTGTCTCTTTCCCATGCCATCTCTCAGTTTCTTGTCCTCCCCATGCCTTCAGTGTCTATTTGGCGTCTTCTAACTTTGCCCACCCAGCAAAAGCTTTCCCCACCATGATCTATGTCTTTGAAGTCATTAAAATTCTCTGAACATCAAGGAACTCTCAAACTCTAAGTCATAGTTATAGAAGTCACATTGGAATGAATTCTGGTTCTGATAACATTTCAGGTCATTGTTATAATATTGGTCATTCAGAAACAACTCCACGCTCTTGTACTACTCTTGGAATGATCTCTCATGTGTTCAGGTGGCTTGGATTATTATTTTTTTTTGTTTTAATCAGAAATGACTTTTAGTTTGTTTTTAAAAATATTCATAGAAATTGTGACTTTCCAAGTCAGGAAACTTACTTTGTTATGATAAATAATGTATCCTCACAATTATGATATAAATCAATTACATATAAAGTGTTTTCATCATTTAGTTATATGTTTTATTTTTTTTATTATTAATTAATTTATTTAACTTTTAACATTCATTTTCACAAAATTTTGGGTTCCAAATTTTCTCCCCTTTTGTCCCCTCCCCCCACTCCAAAACACCAAGCATTCTAATTGCCCCTATCACCAATCTGCTCTCTCTTCTATCATCCCTCTCTGCCCTTGTCTCCATCTTCTCTTTTGTCTTGTACGGCCAGATAACTTTCTATACCCCTTTACCTGTATTTCTTATTTCCTAGTGGCAAGAACATTACTCGACAGTTGTTCCTAAAACTTTGAGTTCCAACTTCTTTACCTCCCTCCCTCCCCACCCCTTCCCTTTGGAAGGCAAGCAATTCAATATAGGCCAAATCTGTGTAGTTTTGCAAATGACTTCCATAACAGTTGTGTTGTATAAGACTAACTATATTTCCCTCCATCCTGTCCTGTCCCCCATTACTTCTATTCTCTTTTGATCCTGTCCCTCCCCATGAGTGTTGACCTCAAATTGCTCCCTCCTCCCCATGTCCTCCCTTCTATCATCCCCCCCAACCTGCTTATCCCCTTATCCCCCACTTTCCTGTATTGTAAGATAGGTTTTCATACCAAAATGAGTGTGCATTTTATTCCTTCCTCTACTGGAATGTGATGAGAGTAAGCTTCATGTTTTTCTCTCACCTCCTCTCTTTATCCCTCCACTAATAAGTCTTTTGCTTGCCTCTTTTATGAGAGATAATTTGCCCCATTCCATTTCTCCCTTTCTCCTCCCAATATATTTCTCTCTCACTGCTTGATTTCATTTTTTAAAGATATGATCCCATCCTCTTCAATTCACTCTGTGCACTCTGTCTCTATGTGTGTGTGCGTGTGTGCATGTGTGTGTGTGTAATCCCACCCAGTACCCAGATACTGAAAAGTTTCAAGAGTTACAAATATTGTCTTTCCATGTAGGAATGTAAACAGTTCAACTTTAGTAAGTCCCTTATGACTTCTCTTTGCTGTTCACCTTTTCATGCTTCTCTTCATTCTTGTGTTTGAAAGTCAAATTTTCTTTTCAGCTCTGGTCTTTTCATCAAGAATGCTTGAAAGTCCTCTATTTCATTGAAAGACCAATTTTTCCCCTGAAGTTTTATACTCAGTTTTGCTGGGTAGGTGATTCTTGGTTTTAGTCCTAGTTCCTTTGACTTCTGGAATATCCTATTCTATGCCCTTCGATCCCTTAATGTAGAAGCTGCTAGATCTTGTGTTATCCTGATTGTATTTCCACAATACTTGAATTGTTTCTTACTAGCTGCTTGCAATATTTTCTCCTTGACCTGGGAACTCTGGAATTTGGCCACAATGTTCCTAGGAGTTTTTCTTTTTGGATCTCTTTCAGGCGGTGATCTGTGGATTCCTTGAATATGTATTTTGCCCTCTGGTTCTAGAATCTCAGGGCAGTTTTCCTTGATAATTTCATGAAAGATGATGTCTAGACTCTTTTTTTGATCATGGCTTTCAGGTAGTCCCATAATTTTTAAATTGTCTCTCCTGGATCTATTCTCCAGGTCAGTTGTTTTTCCAATGAGATATTTCACATTATCTTCCATTTTTTCATTCTTTTGGTTTTGTTTTGTGATTTCTTGGTTTCTCATAAAGTCATTAGCCTCCATCTGTTCCATTCTAATTTTGAAAGAACTATTTTCTTCAGTGAGCTTTTGAATCTCCTTTTCCATTTGGCTAATTCTGCTTTTGAAAGCATTCTTCTCCTCATTGGCTTTTTGAACCTCTTTTGCCAATGGAGTTAGCCTATTTTTCAAGGTGTTATTTTCTTCAGCATTTTTTTCTGTCTCCTTTAGCAGGGTGCTGACCTGCTGTTCATGCTTTGACTGCTTGTCTCTCATTTCTCTTCCCAGCTTTTCCTCCACCTCTCTAACTTGATTTTCAAAATCCTTTTTGAGCTCTTCCATGGCCTGAGCCCATTGAGTGGGCTGGGATATAGAAGCCTTGACTTCTGTGTCTTTGCCTGATGGTAAGCATTGTTCTTCCTCATCAGAAAGGAAGGGAGGAAATGCCTGTTCACCAAGAAAGTAACCTTCTATAGTCTTATTTCTTTTCCCTTTTCTGGGCATTTTCCCAGCCAGTGACTTGACCTCTGAATATTCTCCTCACACCCACTTCACCTCCTGATCCTCCCAGCCAGTACTTGGGGTCTGAGATTGAAATGCTGCTTCCCAGCCTCAGGGCTTTGGGTGGGATGAGGCCGCTATTCAGTGTGAGATTAAGTTCAGGTGCTCAGATAGGGGCAGGGCTGCCTCACAGGGCTCAGTTCCCTCAGGGGGTTTATGCAGAGACCTTCAACAATGGATCCAGCCTGCTTGGAGAGCCCTGGTCTGCTCCCACCTCTGCTGCTGCCTCCCTAAGGGGCCTGAGTTATGGGGGCACCCCACTCCTGTCTCCACCTGCCAAAGAGATGCTCTCACCGACCCCCATCACCTGTGGGTGGAGGGACCTGTGTGGCTGCTGGAGATTCTGTCCGTGAAGCCTGCTCGGATCCGCTCCTTTCAGTGCTGCAGCCGTGGCAGGGATGTGCTTGGCTCCCAGTCCACGGCACCCAGTCTGCAGCGCAAAGGACCTTTTGCGAGAGGTTTGCAGGTCCCTCTGGAACAGAAATCTCCTTCGCTCCAATGTTCTGTGGCCTCTGGTGCTGCAGAATTCGCAGTGAGTTGCTATTTACAGATGTTCTATGGGTTGTGGGTTTGGAGCTATGTGTATGTGCGTCTTTCTACTCTGCCATCTTGGCTCCGCCCCCCTGGTTATATGTTTTAAAAAGAACAAAAAAACCTTCCAGGTTTCTTAGGTAAGACATGAAGGACTAAGACTGCTACTACGTAAAGGAAAAATATTCAGACTTTAGCAATTTCTGCTGTGAGCTTTGTCTCCTCTTTTCTCATCTCATATAACTATATGAGCCTTCTTCCATTATTTCCTCCTTTATCCCTGTTTTTCATGATCAGGTGACCTTACTACTTGCCATGACAAACTCCTTTACCAGCTCAATCAATCTCATTCCATCTGGTCTCCTTCAGCAGATTGCCTCCTCTGTTATTCAGATTTTAGTATTTATTTTCAATCTCTCATTGTCTATTGGCTACTTCCTTATTATACCTACATATGTGCCCATGTTTCCTTCATCTTTCAAAATTTGTCACTTGGTTCTGTCAATATTGTAACCCTTGTCCTATAACTCTTTTGACCTTTATGGATAAACTCATTGAAAAGTCAGCACTGACTTTGAAAATTTATATATGATATATAAGTATAACTATATATACTTGCATATATGCTACATATGTATACACACATCACACACACATATATATATGTACATATATATATGTATATACATTTATTGGATTCACAGTGAACCTCAGCTGTCATAGTCCTTGTAAAAAGATGAATTTTAAATGCCTATGGTCCCATTAAGTCAATTGAGTAAGGAAACTGCTGAGGAAACAATTTCATGATATCCCCTTGTTTTTCCATATGTATTGAAATATTTGTGTTTGTTGGTGATTGTCACATACATACTTTTTTAACTCATGAAAATATTAGAGGAGGAAAGTTTTTGTCCAACTTTAGAAACTGGAATTCAAGATTGCTTCAGTATTTTAAAATATTTTTCTCTTTCATGAGTTCATATGATCATTAGATCCTAGATTTAGAGCTATAAGAGACCTTTGAGACCATCTAGTCTAATCTCATTTTTTTAATAAAGAAAAAGAGAACAGGGAGGTTAGGTAACCAGCTTAAAGTTCACCAGTTAATGAGTATCAGAATTGGGATGAAAATTGTAGCCAAGTAACTCAGCATCACTTGACCAGCCTGCTATAGAGAAACCTCTACATACTTAGCTAGACTTGTCACTTAAAAATTAGACCAAAAATATTGTTAGAATTATACTTTAAACCTTTCCATTATGGAGAATCTGTCAGAACTCATTGTTTGTTCACTGACATAACCTTTGACAATCATAGGTAACATATATATCTTACATTAATGTATCCCAACATACATGTATATATGCACACATGTGTATACATGTATATGTATATGCACATATATACGTGTACAAGAAATTTGATTCTCACAACAACTGTATGTGGTAGGGACTATTATTCTCATTTTATAGATGAAGAAACAGAAGCTGAGAGAAGTTAAGTGATTACTAACTTAGGTTCGCACAGCAAGTAAAATTCTGAGGCATGATTATAGACTAGGTCTTCTAGACTCCACTCTGTTCACTGTGTCACGTGTCTGACTTTAGGGTTTCCTTCAAGTAGGAAGGAGACATCAAAATAGTAAGGTGAAGCTATGAATGTTATAGAATATAATATTACATATAACAAATTGTTTTCAAATATTAATTGATCAGAGGATAATTAGATATATTTAAAAAGTGTAGAACTGTGGAATTCAAGAGATTTAGATATGTTGAGAATTTTTTAGGTCTGCATTAGAAGAGGTCAGAGGAGGAGAAAGATACAATATTACAAATCATAATGGGAAATGTAGTCATCCAAGATACTAAAATAGCTGAAGCATTAAATGAATATTTTCAAATACATTTACAAGAGAGGACATTTATGATTCTAGATTCTATATCAGGATCACCAAGACTGGTGAGGTAAAACTTTTAATTCTCTGAATTATGGTAATCTAACAAATCTGATAAAATAAAACTGGAATGAAGAGGAATGATGAGTTCTTTAAATCTATAAACTCTTTCAAGAAGCAACCTCTTTAAAGAGGTTATATATAAAGAGGAGATGGAAGAGTCAATTATGAATTTAAAGAAGTTCTTTCTGTCTTTGACCTTAGCCTTCCAGTAAAAAGGAGCTGTCCAGCACATTTAGCACTATTCTTTTGCTATGCCAAGTAGGGTTAAAGGTATAGTCCTGTAATAATTTTTCTTTGTCAGAAACAATGCCCTTTAATTGACCATATTATATTTGGTTTTAGTGTTTAAGGGAAATATGAATTTTATTGTGTGTGTAACTCTAATTTACTTGTCACAAGAAGACTAAGGAAAAGAAAAAAGAAAGTTAGAGTAATCTGACTCTGTCTGAAAGAGCCTTTTGAATACTTCAACAGCTTACATAGATAATGGAAATAATAATCACTTAGTAAACTGGAAAAGAGAATAAACTGCCTAACCACCCTGAAATTCAATTAGACAAATTTCTATTTCACAAAATTAGATTTTGTTTATGTCCAGGAAAATGATAAAATTTAACGCTTCTAAAGAACAAAGTTAATGTGTTGAATTTTGAGGTTTAAGGGGACATAAAATAAGAGAGTAGTCAGAAGAATGGTAGTCATTTAAGATTTCCTGGAGAAGTTCATTCTTTCTTGTTTTATTAAATTTATTTATTTTTAGTTCTCAACATTCATTTCTACAAAATTTTGAGTTACAAATTCACCCTAAAACACTGTACATTCTGATTGTCCTCTCCCCCAATCTTCCTTCCTTTCTATCATACCCCTCCCTTCCCTTCCCTCAATCTTCTCTCTTTTCTTGTAGGGCAAGATAGATTTCTATGCCTCATTACCTGTATGTCTTATTTCCCAGTTGCAAAAACAATTCTCAACATTCATTCCTTGATCTTTGAGTTCCAACTTTGCTCCCTTCCTCCCTCCCCACTTATCCCCATTGAGAATGCAAGCAATTGAATATAGGCTATGTATGTGTAGTTTTGCAAAAGACTTGCATAATAGTCATGTTGTGGAAGACTAACCATATTTCCCTCCATCCTATCCTGCCCCCCATTTATTCTATTCTCTCTTTTGACCTTGTCCATCCCCTAAAGTGTTTACTTCTAATTACTCCCTCCTCCCATTTGCCCTTCCTTCTATTATCCCCCCACGTCACTTATTCCCTTCTCCCTTACCTTCTTCTAGTGTAAGATAGATTTTCATACTAAATTGAGTGTACATATTATTCCCTCCTTAACCCAAATGTGATGAGAGTAAGCTTCACTTTTTCCTTCTCACCTACCCCTTTTTCCCCTCCATTGAAAAATCTTTTTCTTGCCCCTTTTATGAGAGATAATTTACCCCATTCCATTTCCCCTTTCTCCTCCCAATATATTCCTCTCACCCCTTAATTTTACTTTTTCAGATATCATCCCTCCCTATTCAACTCACCCTGTGCCCTCTGTACACACACACACACACACACACACACACACACACACACACACACACACACATGTATGTATGTATGTGTATAATCCCTCCAACTACCCAAATACTGAGAAAAGTTTCAAGAGTTACAAATATTATCTTTCCATGTAGGAATGTATACAGTTTAACTTTAGTCAGTCCCTTATAATTTATCTTTCCTGTTTACCTTTTCATGCTTCTCTTGATTCTTGTGTTTGAAAGTCAAATTTTCTATTCAACTCTGGTCTTTTCATCAAGAATGCTTGATAGTCCACTATTTCATTGAATGAAGATTTTTTCCCCTGAAGTATTATATACTCAGTTTTGCTGGGTAGGTGATTCTTGGTTTCAATCCTATCTCTTTGACTTTTGGAATATCATATTCCAAGCCCTTTGATACCTTAATGTAGAAGCTGACAGATCTTGTGTTATCCTGATTGTATTTACACAATACTCAAATTGTTTGTTTCTGGCTGCTTGCAATATTTTCTCCTTGACCTGGAAACTCTGAAATTTGGTTACAATATTCCTAGGAGTTTTTCTTTTTGAATTCTTTTGAATTCTTTTGAATCACTTTCAGGAGGTGATCAGTAGATTCTTTTTATTTCTATTTTACCCTCTGGTTCTAGAATATCAGGGCATTTTTCCTTGATAATTTCATGAAAGCTCATGTCTAGACTCTTTCTTTTTTGATCACGGTTTTCAGGTAGTCCCATAATTTTAAATTGTCTCTCCTGGATCTGTTTTCCAGGTCAGTTGTTTTTCCAATGAGATATTTCACATCATCTTCTATTTTTTATTCTTTAGGTTTTGATGTGTAATTTCTTGGTTTCTCATAAAGTCATTAGCTTTCATCTGTTCCATTCTAATTTTTAAAGAGCTATTTTCGTCAGTGAACTTTTGAACCTCCTTTTCCATTTGACTAATTTTACTTTTTAAAGCATTCTTCTCCTCATTGGTTTTTGGACCTCTTTTGCCATTCGAGTTAGTCTATTTTTAAAGGTGTTATTTTCTTCAGAATTTTTTAGGTCTCATTTAGCAAACTATTGAGTTACTTATCATGATTTTCTTGCATCACTCTCATTTCTCTTCCTAATTTTTCTCCACCTGTCTTACTTGATTTTCAAAATCTTTTTTGAGCTCCTCCGTGGCCTGAGACCATTGCATATTTATTTTGGAGGTTTTGGATGCAGAAACCTTCACTTTTAGGTCTTCCTCTGATGATGGTATGCATTCTTCTTCCTCATCTGAGAGCATGGAAGAAAATACCTCTTCATGAAGAAAGTAACCTTGTGTAGTCTTATTTTTCCCCTTTTTGGGCTTTTTCCCAGTCAGTTACTTGACTTTTGAGTTCTTTGACAAGTGAAGAGTATACTCTAGGGACCTGTAAGTTTTCAGTTCCTCCAAGGTGGCAGAATCAAGGGAGAGGGGTTTATTCCTCTCCTGGCCGCTTCTCTGGTCTGGGAGCAACCACAATCCTTTTTGCTCAGGATCTGTGAGTAGAATTCCCTCTCAGGAGCTTCTACCTGCTCCACCAGCCAGTGCTCCTCCTCACCCCAGGACCACCACTCAGGGCTGAGACTCAAATCAGTGACTCAATTACCCCATTATCTTTAGGCCCGAGGGTTCAAAAAATGGATGCTGCCACCTCCTGGCGCTAGAACTGAAGGGAATTTCCTTTTCTCCCAGGTGAAAGAGCTTTCTCACTGACCTTTGAAACTGCTTTTGGCATTTGTGGGGTGAGAAATCTCAGAACCTCAGCTGTTGCCCAGGATTTCACCTCCTCCAATCCTGTCCCCACTACAAAGATCAGTCAAGGTTGGGCTGTGCTCTGCTTTGAGCCCAGTGAAATAGAGCTTTCCCGTTGATCTTCCAGGCTGTCTTGGGCTGGAAATCACTTTCACTCTGTCGTTTTTTTGACTCCTGCTCCTCTGAAATTTGTTTAGAGTCATTTTTATAGAGGTGTTTTATGGGCTATGAGGGCAGAACTTCTACAGGCCCATCCTTCTACTGTGCCATCTTGGCTATTCCCATGGGAAATTCATTCTTGAGCCAAACTTTGAAGAAAATCATTCCTAAGAAGAAGAAAGTAAAGAAGTCATCTTATGCCAGGACCAGCATACATTTAATGCTAAAAGCAAACAGGATAACATGTTGACAAGGAGATCTGTTTAAATAAGAAGCCACATTAATTATCAATACAGATATGTGAGGGTATGATGGTGAAAGATCATATGATCCTTCCCACTTATTTTAACAATCATTTATTAGATGGTCACTTGCTGTATACCATACTGGAACAGAAAGCAAGAAAAAGCAGAGGAATCATAACATTAAAGGACAGATGAAACCAATGATAATATGTGAGCTTTTAAAGAGAGTAGTTATATACATATAAAGCTCAGGGCCAGAAAATAATCATTGAATGATTCCCTCAGTTAGTGATGCCTACTCAATGTCCTGTACATGTATGGCATTCAATAAATATTATTGCATTACATTGTATTTGAGCCAGGACTATAAAAAAAAGGAGAGTAAAGGTAATGAGAGCAGGGGCATGACAGAAATGTCAGCAAAACAGACAAAGAAGAGATGAATAAGCATTGGTATAGTCAAATGCAACAGAAATGTTAAGAAAAATGAGATGTAAAATGGGACCACTTCAAAGTGCTCCCACTGCCCCCCCTTTTATCATTGTCATAAGATCTACAGGTAGAAGAATTTAGAGATCTAGTCCAACCTATTGCTTATACACTTGAAGAAAAAAAGGCACAGTGAGACTAGACTTGTCCAGAATGGTTCGAGTTGGAAGTAGTAGAGCTGAGCACCCTACCAATTTTGAAATATTTCTACTTTAGAACTTTTGCCATATTCTGTTATATTAATGTAACTTTAAAGCCTGGAAAGGAAGAGAAATCACAGAAGGGAATAAGCAGCAGTTATATGAAAATACAAAAATTAGATGAATCACTAGATAATAATTGCTTTAAATTTGAATTACATTTTAAAAGATATCTTTCTATTAATCTTAAAAAATGAAATACTTTTGTTTCCCAAAAAGTCCCTTGCTCAAAAGAGCAGGAATGAGATGTATGATACTGGGACTGGGAATCAGAAGAGCTGAGTTTACATTCTGCCACTTAATCAATAAAAAAAAAAATTATTAACTGCTATATGCCAGGTACTGTGTTAGTTATACAAGATATAAGTACTAAATGTTATAAGCATTTGTCTAACCGTTTTTCAGTGAAAGAACATTTGCCATGACCCTGCAATTAAGGAAAGGTAATTCTTTTATGTGTTTTTATCCTAGTGATGTAAGCAGAGGATGAGGCAGAGGTGTTATCACTGGAATTAAGAAGGTGCATTAATTAAGAAATTTTTTAAAATAAAAACTAGACCAATTTAACTTGCTCCTTTCTCTCTCTCAATAGGTAGACAATTTTAGTTAATCAGTTACAAATCATCAGACTCCATCAGAAAATAAATGTTTCTTAAAATAAATGGGAAGTTCCATATGGTCTTTCACCATTATTCTTTTATCATTTTATTTGTTTTCAGTGTTGTACAATCACTTCCATATAAATTAGATTTTCTCCCCTCCCTTCCTGAGAAGGCATACAATTTTCTATAGTTCTACACATACTTTCCTATTAAATGCATTTTCATCTTAGTCATGTTGTGTAGAAGAATTAAAATGAATGGGAGAAATCATAAAACAAACCAAAACATAATACAAAAGCAAATGATGTGCTCTATTTTGCAATCAAATTCCATAGTTCTTTCTCTGGATGTGGAAGGTATTTTACCTTAAGAGACCATTGAGAATTTTTTAAGTCCTTGCATTGCAATGAAGTTCTAAGTCTATCAGAAAAAATCTTCACACATTTTGGTTGTTGTCATGTATAAAGTTCTCCTGGTTCTGCTCCTTTTGATCAGCATCAGTTCATATAAGTCTTTCCAGGCCTCTCTGAAGTCTTCCTGTTCATCATTTTTTATAGCACAATAGTATTCCATTACATTCATATACCACAACTTGTTCAGTCATTCCCCAACTGATGGGCATCCCCTTAATTTCCAGTTTTTGGCCACTACAAAGAGTGCTGCTATAAATATTTTTGTAGATGTGGGACAATTTCCCATTTTTATGATCTCTTAGGGATACAGTCCTAGAAGCAGGATTGGTAGGTCAAAGGGTATGCACATTTTTGTAGCTCTTTGGGAATAGTTCCAAATTGCTATCCAGAATGGTTGGATCAGCTCACAGTTCCACCAACAATGAATTAGTGTTCCTACTCTCCTACATCTTCTCCAACATTTGTCATCATCCTGTTTTGTCACGTTAGTCAATCTAATAGTTGTGATATGATATCTTAGAGTTGTTTTGATTTGTATCTCTCTAATCAATAATGATTTAGAGCATTTTTTCATGCGACAATAGCTTTGATTTCTTCCTCTGAAAACTGCCTGTTCATATCCTTTGACCACTTATCAATTGGGGAATGACTTGTATTCTTGTACATTTGACTCAGTTCTCTATATATTTTAGAAATGAGGCCTTTATCACAGACACAAGTTGCAAAAATTCTTTCCCAGTTTTCTGCTTCCCTCCTAATCTTGGTTGCATTGGGTTTGTTTGTGCAAAAATTTTTTGTGCAGGTTTATTTTGTAACCTGCAACTTTGCCAAAGTTGTTTATTGTTTCAAGTACTTTTTTACTTGAATCTCTGGGATTCTCTAAGTATATCATCATATCATCTGCAAAGAGTGATAACTTAGTTTTTTCTTTGCCTATTCCTATTCCTTCAATTTCTTTATCCTTTCTAATTGCTGCAGCTAACATTTCTAGTATTTTATGGGAAGTTCCATTTATTCCTATGTTCTCCAGTGTTTTCAATAGGAATGGGTGTTGTATTTTGTCAAAAGCTTTTTCTGCATCTATTGAGATAATCATTTGGTTTCTGTTAGTTTTGTTGTTGATGTGATCAATAATGTTAATAGTTTTCCTAATATTGAACCAGCTCTGCATTCCTGATATAAATCCTACCTGATCATAATGTATTATTCTCATGATAAGTTGCTGTATTCTTTTTACTAAAATCATATTTAAGACCTTTCACCATTATATTTAATACAACCTATGACAAACAAGTTTATGAGTGTGTGTGTATGTGTGTATGTACACACACACATCTATATTACAAAGTTGTGGGTGGGGGAAGGGAATCAGGAAAGGCCTCTTTAATGGAGGAACACAAAAATTGAACCTTAGATGTAGTTGTGGGTTCCAAGGCATGGAGGTGAGGAGGGGGTCTCTATGATCTCTTCTGGATCTGAATCTAGGATTCTATGATCTTATGAGAGTCACTAGGCATTGTAGATCACATAGGCAAAAACACAAAGGTGTGAAATGTGATACTGTATAGGGGGAAATCAACTAGGAGAATTTGCCTAGACTATAAAGTATGTAAAAGGAGTAAGTATACCTTTCGCATTAGAGTCGGATTGTTAAATTTTAAAAAGACAAACCTATGAAGTTATATTGTATCCTAAGAGATGTATGCCATTGAAATGCATTAGGCAAGGGAGTGACACAGTCATACCTGCACTTTGGTAATACCAATTTGAAACCTGTGTGGAGGATCATTGACCCCACATGAGCCAATGAGAACAAGACAGATAGTGCTATGTTTGTAATAGTAATATCAGAAAGAACATCTTTTAAGAAATAACTTTTGCCAACTTTTTAAATTATATTCAACTTGGAAAATATATTATCAAATAATTCATATGAAACTTTGTGGTGATTTATATTTTAATAAAAAATTTCTTGAAATAAATCAGAAAATCAAGATCTGGAAGGAGCCTTAGAGATGATCCATCTAAAAATAATTGCATCTATCTCCCTATTTACTTCCATTGTTCTGTTATTTTTTTCTGGCACAGGGCTGATGTTTAATCAGAGCTCCACATTTGCTCTAAGGCAATCTTTGAAACTAGAATTAAAGCTTGTATTGAAAAAAAAGTAGCATGCTCCATTACTTTTTCATTTACATATCTTAGCTAGCAGTATTTTAGAGTATGAAAGTCTGAGGGAGCCGTTGCTTAGACTATGTCTGTAAAGCACAAAATGAATTTAATGTTTTCACTTTTCCAATTAATTTGAGCATGGTAGCTCACCAGGTGCTTAGATGGTTCTGTGAATTCCTCTGTGTGGTATTCCCCTCCACTGTGATAGATCATAAGGCAGCCAGTCTTCTTCCTGTCCTTTTAAAAATATTCACAATAAGCTCAAGTCTTTCCTCTGATATTTTGTGCAAGCTGTGTCACAGTCAGGCTTTTCTTTACTTCTGCTATGTGACTTGTCCACCTCTTTTTCTAGCCATAGATGTCTTCCTATATGACAGCATATTTGCAAGTTTTCGTTGGTGTTGTGCATCAATTTACCTATGTCATAATGCATCCTTGCCATACAGCCATGCCAAAAAGCCAAAGTGGGGCTCAGATTATTCACTTTGGTTGTCTATATCATTAATCAATTTGACACCCCAGTTTATATTAGGTAGTGTATTCATTTAGAATATAATTTTTATACTATCCACTCTTACATTTTAATCTTTCAACTTGAGTCTATTTCTGAAAGCAGCCAAGTAAATTAAAACATTTCAAATCTAAAGTGTATATATATATATGTATATGTATATATATATGTATGTATAGATATATGCCTCAGTTTCTCCATCAGTAAATGGATCTGGAGAAGGAAATGGTAAATCACTCTAGAATCTTTGCCAAGAAAATCACAAATGGGGTCACAGTGTCAAATATGACTGAAACAACTGAACAACAACAGTCTACTCTGCAATTCAGAGTTCTTATAAATTGTCAAGAACTCTAAGAAGTGATTTGCTCAAGATCACATGGGCAGAATTTATCAGACACTAGACTTGGACCTGAATCTTTTTGACTTCAGTACCACCTCTCTGTCCACTGTCCTATATTGTGTCTAATGGCATGGATGAATGCTAGCGTTCATCCCATATTTGCCTTGGTGCAAACTAAGCAGATTGCATTTCTATAACAATCCATAAACTCACTTGATTTTTACAACAAACCTGGGACGTAGGTGCCATCATTATCTTCATTTTACCAAAGAGAAAACTGAGGGAAATTGAGGTTAAATTACTTGTCCAAATATGTGTTTGAGATAGTATGTGAACTTGGATCTCTCTGACTCCAGCTCCAGTACTTAATTTATTGTACCACTTAGCTTTTAAGGTGCTAAAAGTTTTCATTGTTAAGATTTCTGAGATGGCAATTACTTGAGTTCACTTCCAAATTTTAGTAGGCAGATCTTTCAGTTACCTTCTTTGTGTGCTCCACTTTACCCTTTTAACTTCCTCCACCACAACCCTATACATATTTCTTATTGACCATTAAGGCAAGGCACCACCCAACTGGTCTACAGAAACTAGGATACTGAGCCACTCTTCACTGCATACCTAAACATGTGATTTGTACCAGTTTTAGTCTGGTGGTGCTAGCCTGTAACGACAAGGTGCAAGGCTCCTTATTCACATAAATCACTGACTTATTAAATCCTCAACTGTACCCCAGAGGATGGTTTTACATATGGCTCATGTCTTGAATCTCTCCAGAAAGGAAGGAGTAAACAAATGATTCTATGTAGCTTTTGAAATATCATATGATCAGGTGTCAGTCAGATAATTTATTCTTAAACATTCAAAAGAGAAAAAAAGGACTAATCATGAAAAGTTCACAAGAATGTATTAATAGAACAGGATTCAGTAATTTAAAGTAACTACTGATATAATCAGCTGCGAAAATGACAACTAAACTTAAACAAAACATTAAAAATTTGTGTGATTGGTTAAGAATTTTATTTTTATTTCAGCCTTTCACTGTCACTCTACTCCTAACATCTCCTCTAAACTACGTGTTCATCTATTTCCTAGTCTCTAGGAAACCTCTTTAGTAGATACTGGAGTTTGTGCACTTATAGACCTCTGAATCCCTTGAACTTATAAGGTTAGACTCCCTCCCTCCCTCCCTCCCTCCCTCCTTCCTTCCTTCCTTCCTTCCTTCCTTCCTTCCTTCCTTCCTTCCTTCCTTCCTTCCTTCCTTCCTTCCTTCCTTCCTTCCTTCCTTCCTACCTTCCTTCCTCCCTTCCTTCCTCCCTCCCTTCCTTCCTTCCTTCCTTTCTTGCTTTTTTCCTGATGGAGTTACATTAGTCAGTATGGAGAGGAATGGCAGAGAGGGTAGAGCTGAAAGTTGTTTGTTCTTAAAACCCAAAACACTTTCCCCTACCCCTGCCACCACACATCATGGATCATCAGATGAACAAAGTCATCTACTAGACTTTCTAAAACATCAAGTACTTTCCTCACTGGCCTGTCACATTTCCAGAAGTTTTCCAAAAGTTTCTGAGTGGTCAATTAGTTCTAAGATGGAATGGAGAGGCAGAACTATGTTTAGCAACAAATATTTTTTTGAAATACATTTTCCACTTAAAATGTAAAAACACTAAGCGTACATCCAGTATACTCACAAAGTAAGGATTATCTGAAAAATCAAAATTCAGCATTACCCTCCTCTTTCAGGTAGAAAAAGACAGAAAACACACTTGGAGGAAGAGAAAGGAAAACTTGGTGTTCAGCTACACATTTCCTATCAAAATCAAATGAATTATTTTCCTTCTCATAGAGTATTCTTTACAGACTCATGAAGATTACAGGGAGTCTGAATTAAGAATACTGATGTAGCGGTTAAATTTTCATACCAATTAGAGAGCTAGCATGACCTCTACAAGATGGAATAATTTTCTGAGGTGTAGAGAATTTGTATCTCGACCCATAGGTCAAATTACTAATTTAATCGGAAAATTGCAATTAAAATATCATTCTTTACATCCACATAGAGAAATATGAAACCTCCTTCATTTTTACTATGAATTCCACGAAATCCTTCCTCAGATGAATCCTGTAGGTGTTTGAGAATGTGCGTATGTGTGTGTGTGTGTGTGTGTATGTGTGTGTGTGTGTGTGTATTCTGGAGAGAAAATAATACGTATAAAAGTTATATGATTTAAGTTTTCAGTCATGAGAAACATCCTCAGTAGTGCTTATTTCTAAAAATTCCCTTTAACATTACATATAGCTTTATTTTATGGCTGTTTATGGAAGCAGATAACTTAGATTTTAAATTGTTAAACCAGTTTAAAATAAAGTAAGACAAATCAAGTAGAAGTTATTATCTTAATCCACGAACACAGGAAACCTACAGTGGTAGCCAGTAGATTATGAGATTCAGGTTTTAGTCGTGCTACTACTAAAGAAGAAAGAAAGAGAAAATTCCTTCATCTTTGGAAGTCTATTGCTTTTATTTAGACCCAGGAATTAGAAGGGAATCTCTATATTCTATTTCTAGTTAAATAAAATGTAAGGTGACAAATATTATTTTTAAATAGAATTTGAAAGACCAACAAAATAGATATCAGAGGTTGAATTCCAAACAACTCCAATGTGGAATTGTATCAGAGGGATAATATAAGTGCTTGGTTCCCTCGATCATAATTCATGGTACCAGGCTAGAAATACCTCAGCAGAGAGTCAATTGATAAAAGAGTCATAACAGGGATAGAGAGGACAGTACAGCACTTATGACATATGACAATGGCAGAGGCAAACTAAAAATGCTGATCTGTAAGCGCAAATTACAATACTGTTAGTATTAATATAAATGGTAGATGACTGACTGTCCAAGGAATTTAAATGTGTGGGGGTGAAGGATGGGGTTAGGGCAGCAAAGTGGTACAGTGGATAAAATGCTGGGCCTGGCGTTAGGAAGACACATTTCCTGAATTCAAATCCGGCCTCAGATACTTACTAGTTGTGTGGCACTCTAGGTAAGTTACTTAAACCTATTTGCCTCAGTTTCCTCACTTGTAAAATGAGCTGGAAAAGAATGTGATAAACTATTCCATTATCTTTGCCAAGAAAACCCCAAATGGGGTCACAAAGAATTTGGCTTAAACTACTGAACAATGACTTATACATATATGTGTGTACATATATGTGCATATATGTATAGTGATACACATATATGAACATGTATGTGTATATGTATATATCTAACATGCATTCTATAAATACTCATAGCAGTCCTCCCTTCTCTTCCTTCCAATTTATTGAACTGCATAATTAATATAAAAGTAGTAAAATGGGAAGTGCAGTAAATATTTTAATATGAATATATTTTTTATCTCTGAACTGACTTTTTCTTTTAACCTGCCCTCCAAAGCACACCTTCACACTTCAACTGATGATATTTTCACATTTTGCCCATAATCTTTTTTCATTTTATTTCATTAAATCACATTCTCTTCTTTGCCATTTGTTTTGTATCTTTCATTTGTTATTTTTTTCTCCATAATCCCACAAAATTAGGTAAGTGCCCCACAAGTGGCCAAGTATAATAAATTATTATAATTCTAATTTCAAAATTGTACCTAAGAAATAATTTGTTTTTTGTTTGTTTTCCTTTAAATGACCTACATGAGTTATAACTAGATCCTTTATCATGTGTCATATTCTTTTTTATTATTCAGCTAGGGATATGATTTCATAAATGAAGAAAACTCAACCAATGTAGATTGCAACCCAGCTCTGACTTAGTAGATATCTATCAATTAATGAGCACCTATTTTGTCTCAGGCAGTAGTCTTGCTTATAGTGATAAAAATGCAAAACTAGTACTCTCTGACCTCAAGGAGCTTCTATTCTGTTAGAGGAGACAAAATGTGTGTGTGTATGTGTATGTATATATGGATGGATATTCAGAAAAGGTTCTAAAGAGTTGCCCAGACAATATTGAGGTTTAGTGACTTACTCAGAGTTACACAGCGAGTATGTGTAGCATCATCCTACTGTATCTAATTAATCGTTATAGAAAGTATATCATGTTTATGGAAGTTCAAAGAAAACACAGTGGGAGCCTTTCCTTTATAATTAGCCTTAGGGTTTTTTGTTTTAATTATATGCAGTAGGTATGCTGAAGTATAAAAGGATAGTTCTCTTTTTAGGTTTTAGTGTATATCATTCCAATTACTACCGGTGGTGCTCTAGTTTTACAAATTTCACAAATTTGAACTTGATATATCATTGTTCGTTCATTATATTTTGGAGAAGTTTCATTTAGATAATGAAAACTGATTGCTTTATTCTGGATTTTTATGTGATATTCTAGTGAATTAGATTAATGTTGCTCTCATGGGGACAGGACACTTCAGGTAGAGTAAAATAGTTTTGATAAAACAAATCATCTATTTCATTTCAACTGAATTGAAAGCATCAACTTTATCTAGAAATGGATTGCTCATTCATAATCATAGATCTGTGTGATTCATCAGTTCTCTTGATATTTAAAACACTTTTGAAAAAATGAATGAATAAAAGGATGAATTACTTGGAACTCTGGTTTTTATGCAAATGCTTTTCCTCACTTATTTTCCTGCTACAATCTGCCCAAAACAAATATACTATATTATATGAGTAATTACATTGAAAAATAGCTTGTTCTGGAGGCAAATCTAAATAGTGCTCATCTAGTGAATAGTTTGCCTGAATATTATTTACAAATAATCTATTTGCCTTTTTAAAAAGACCTTTTCTGGGATAAAAAGAATTTGACAAATAAAACTACTTTCCTTGGTATTTGCTTTCTTATACTAGGATTTGATCACCCAGTCAATTACCTCTCATGAAAGACTATCTCAAAGATACTCCATTTTCCCCCTTGTTAATTTGTTCCCCACAGAAACCTTTCCTATTAGAATATCTCCACCTGCTATTTTAATCCTTCAGAACAGTAGATGTCCTTGCCCTCTGGTTTCCTTGTCAAAGGTGATCATCTCTACCCTTGATGTGGTTCTTTCTTCTGGAGAGTAAATTATTCAAGCTGTTTAGAATTTAGTGTGGATAATATTTCTTTTCCTTTTATAAATTCTCATTGTTTTCTTTAAACCCTTGCTGAGGTTTTTGTGATTACTAAATCAGGAACTCCATATTTTCTAAGAGTGTGGTAATGTTTGGACCTTCCTATATTGATTATAATATCAAGGTTATATTGTTATTTAAGAACATTTAATCAGCAAGCATTTACTAAACTCTTATTATATTCAAGACACTGTGCTAGGAACTATGGATATGATGACAAGATTATTAAGGAGCTCATAATCTAGAGAGAGGATAAATGTGCATACAGTTATTGGTATATTAATATGCATACAGCATGTGTGTATACATACCACCACACCCCTATATATTAATGCATATATAATTCACATGTACATATGTATACATATACATGCATGTTCGTATATACATAAGCATACATATACATATATGTATGTGTGTATATATATGTATACATGAATCAAGCATCTAAGGTTTGATCAAGAAAGATTCTCAACAGACATACACAGACACACAAATATATATATGTATGTTTATATATATATATGTATGTGTATATGCTAGAAAGCTAAGTTGGGATACATTGTGCTGGGCCTAAAAATCCTAACAGGTTTTGTGCTTGATTCTATGTTCTATGATGTCAATAGAGTTTATTAAGTATTCAAGGATATGGTCAGATAAGTACTTTAGGAGAATAATTTTTACTAAGCAATATATATTTTTAAAAATGTATTTTGTCTCTCTGACTTCCCTTCTCCCTCCCTGCTGTTGATGACATTAAAGGAAATTTATACATAAATCCTTCAACACATAGCTACATAGTCTGGAAAACAAATCCTCACATTAAATATATCTGAACTGTTAATTTTCTCATTTTTAACTCATCATCTCTTCATCTAGAGCTATGTGTTTTCTTTTCATTCCTTTGAGTTCATCATCTAACTGGACAGAGTTCTAAAATCTTCTGGTTATTTTTCTCTATAATGTTCTCAAATATATTGTTCTCCCAGTTCTGTTTATTTTGATGTGTATTAGTTTACAAAAGACATTCCTAGCTTGCTTTGAAGTTATTTGTCTTATTGGCACAATAATATTTTATTGCATTTACATAACATAATTTTAGTCATTCCCCAATAAGAAGGCATCCTTTAGTTCCCCATTTGGACTACTGGGAAAAGAGATTATTTAAATATTTATACATATAGAGGTTATATGCATCTATAAAACACTCTTTGTTCAGTAGAGGAAGACCTCAACACTTAGAGAAACGTTAATTGCTCAGAGAACATAATTATGTCAATATAATAAAAATAAGCATATTATCAAACAGTTCATTTAATGTCATACCACTTATACTCCCAAATAGTAGTTTACAGAGAAAAATTTTATTGCATGACGATTCCTCTTTACAAATAAGAAGGGTTTTGAAAAAATGTAATTTTCCTATACTTTTAATTCTTTAAAGTCAATGAACTTATTTTCTCTGTTGCAGTTCTTCTCCTGCTTACCCTACTTCCTCCTCATCTTTTCTCCCCTTTTTCCCCCTTTCCTCTTATATTTCCATTTTATATTTCTTTATTTATATACTGAAATATCTTTGATGTATGCATTGTTGTGTTCAGTCTATCTGCTTTAGATGAAAGTGAGGTTTATAGGGTTCCTGTTGCCACCACCCCTTTCTTCATGACTGAAGCATTCCCCATCCCATGTGCCTTGAATATAGAATAGTGATTTCCTTTCCCTTTTTTAATCCCAGATTATCTCTCCTGGGGGATAGATACCCCTTTCTTTTATCCTAACCTTTGTGTTGAATAGAAGAGTCTAGATTGGATTCTATCACTTACTAGAGTAATGCCTCCCTAAATTGCAGTGGAGAAATGATGAAAATCTGAATTAAGCTTGTGGCCTTCAGAGTGGAGAGAAATAACTGCATGTAGGAGATTTTGTAGAATTAAAGTGACAAATTTTGCTACCAAGTAGATTTGTGTTATAAATGAAAGGGAGGAAATTAGTATAAAAGGTGGTGTTGTGAGGATCAAATTAGATATTATTTTTTTAAAGTGATTAGCACATTGTCTATGGGGTATCTAAATGCTTATAAAAGAAGAAAAAAGATGCATGGAACAAGAATTTCTTAAACACCTGATACGCGCTTAATATTAGCACATACTCTACTTAATAGCACTTACTGTGCTGTGTTTTACCAATGTTGCCTCATTTGATATTCACAATAACTGCGAGGTAGGTGCTATAATTATTCCTATTTTAAAATTGAGGAAACTGTGTATAATTGATGGCCAATGATTGTACAAAAAGTTGGAGGAATCTGAGAGTATCTAATGAGAGTAAAGAAAAGGTTTATGAAGAGTAAAGTGTACGAAGTTGTAGAAAAATAGACAATTATAATTAAAGGAATTCCAGGGTTTATGATTATTGAAGGGAAGACTTGTGGGTAATAATGAGAGTGTGGTGATCCTCATGTGTAGTTTAGATGAGTTAGAGAAGTAGGTAGTGCAAGTTTGAAAGCAGAAGATGAGAGGTTTAGAGCATTTCTCAGTTATATATATTGAAGTTGCCTAGGAAATGTGATTGAGGAAATGTGATTGCAATACAGGTACTAAACTCCTTGATAAAGTAGCTATAATGACCTTTCATATGGGCAGATAATGACTACTGAGACCAGGAATGAGTAGTAAGTCTGAGTTAATAAGGAGGTTGCTGAGTAATAGTGGAAAGGTAGAGTTCGGAACTAGAAATAAGGACCAACTTTCCCTACAGGGCCAATGTGCCAAGGCTTATGAGATAAAATTCAATGATTACTGGAAATAATAATTAGGGATATAGTGTTCTGTCAGGGGAGCCAAGTCTCCACGAATACCAAAAATTGAGAAAGGTCTAAAAGGGATATTTGCTAATTGTGAGATGGTAACTCCAGAGGATGCTCAGTTATTGGTCATCAATGGACGTGAAAGGATAGTAAGGGGTGAAGAAGAGGTGGTTTAGTTTTAGATAGGGATTCAATATTCCTGGTGTTATTAAGGACAGGGATGTTTATTAACCATAACACTAGATGAAAAGTCTGAGTAGATGGGATTAGGTTCAGTGATAATGTGTCATTACCAATTAAATTTATTGCTTACATAAATCAACTATGGAGAGATTAACAGACAACTCACATCTTTCATTGGTACCAACACAACATCACATGTTCTAAATAAATTCCCCCTCCCCCTGTAAAATAGGTAGGACCAACCAAATTAGATATTAAAATACAAATTAGAAGATAAAAGAAAGACATAGTAACATAGTATAGATATAAAAATCTATCTCCAACCTACAAATATCCAAAGCTATGCATGCACAAGCACAGAAAGACTTGTGGAAAGGAAAGTGGAGGATAAAAAAGGTGGTCTTTTGTGGAATTGAAGAAAAAAATAATCAAAGAAAGGATAGGGCTGCTATTTAGGTAATCTGAAACAGTGTTAATTGATGGAGAGAAGTTTTAACTCAACATGAATTGTGTTTATGTTCTCTCATTCAAGAAGAATGATCCTTGAAGTGGAGGAGAAAACAAAAATGCATGATAAGCAGTTGACCATATATGACTAGCAAAGATGTATTAGAAGAATATGCTGATTTATTTTGTTGAGTGTAAATCATTTGACGGCAAATCCTTTAAAGATCATGGAAAGATATGAGCCACTAGATTTTCTAACTGTCTTTCTGATTATTTCCCTGGGGACAGAATCTCAAAGTATATCAGGCTTAGTAGAATGTTGTTCCCCCTCTCCCTATCTCTTTCTCTCTTACGCATACACAGTGTCCTATCCTAGAGTTACATCCCACTTACCCTGTTCCTTAGTTTTCTGGCCTAGCACTGGAGGATTCAGAGATTCAGGGGATCACACATTTTATTTGATCCCTATGACCTCTTAAACTTCTTCAAAACAGAAATTATGCACCAAAAATAAAGTGACTTGAGCTTTCTTCATGTAGTAGGAGACATAGAATCCAAAAGGTTAAAAAGAATTCCTACTCTGATCTCACTCAGACCTCCTCCCCGCCTCTCACACACTAGCTGACCCAAGGACAAATAGGCTTGCAACGAAATGGAACTCCACTCTCTAGTTCTCCCTCCCTCTTTCTAGTGTAGTGGAGACCCAGCTTCATGTTACAGACTTGGAGACAATGAATCAGTACCACAGCAACCCTTCAGATGCAGAAGATTGACAGATGAACAGTGCTAAGCAAACTTTCGGAAGTTTAGGACTGAAACCCTAACTAGGGCCATGGAGGATATCCCTGTAGCACCAGCATTGCAAAATTCTGAAGTGTCAGTGCTGGACCAGAGAATCAAGAACCAGAGGGAGTGGGAAAGGACCCTGGTATTGGACGTTGCATAGGTTTCTGTTGGAAAGGGGGAGTTCAAGACTATGTCAAACTTGAGGGACAAGCTAGGGTCAATCCTTTCAACCCAGAAGTCACTTGGAGTAGAGATCTAGGCTGGCGAACAGTGAATTCCCTCATATAGGAAGAAACTGACTGGCTTTGAGACCAGGATCCAAAAAAACTATCATCAGAGGGAAAAGAGTCAGAAAGTGAACAATAAGAGGAATAGGAAAGAAAAAAGAATGAAATTAACAATGATCTCAGGAAAAAAAAAAACTCCTCAAAAATCTTGAACACAAACAGATAAATCAATAGGAAATGCAACAGAAGGGAATTTGTCCTCCAGATTTAGTAAACAAGTCCAGTCAACTGTGAACAAATAATACAAAACAAAGGAAAATGAGACTTGACAAGACAGAGGACTCTGTGGACTGTGAGGTGAACTTGGAACCATAGCATGTTCTTCCTGAGTGGTTCAAAAGATAAATGGGAATTACTGGAGCAGAATTGATGACTTTCAAAGGAAAAATAATGGGAAGAATTGAAAAACTTGAATCTGCAATGTCAAGTCTCACTAAAGGGAAAAAAGATAAAAAGAATTCAATTATGCAAAATTATGCAATTCAAATATGCAAAAGAGAAGAAAAATTTAGAAGAAATAAGGCCAAAAATAGTAACATTTAAAGAAATATGCTCACTGTGCATCATTCTAATTTTAAGACAAGACACATAAGGACAAACTAAGGGTCATAGGTTTCCCAGAAGAAATGGCAAGAGGAAAAACCTGAAAATCGTAATGCAAGAAATAACAAAATATCTTCCCTGAACATTTGACCACAGAAAATGAAATGCCAACTGAAAGAATTCATAGGTTGCCTCTAAGAGATGGGGAAGGAAAATAAGTGTGAAAACTCTAAGATATATAGTGACCAAATTTAAAATTTCAAAACCAGCTCTGCATGTGATCAAGGGAGAAAATATCATGTGTCAAATACAAAGGGGAGGGAATTTGAATAACACAAGATTATTTTTGCAACTGCCAGAAAATATAAGTGGGTATGGAAGAAAATGTCCTGAAGAGTAATGGAGCTCAAGATGCAGCTCAGGGTGACCTACCCTGAAAATCTGAGCTTAACTATAAATGAAGATGAATATTCTTTAATAAAAGAGCATTTGAAATAATTTTAGAAAGAAAACTAGAACTAAAGAGATTAATTTTTTTTTTATTTTTTTCAAGCATTCCAAACAACAGAAATGCAGAAGTGAATAAGTTCAGTCACATTTGGGATAGCAACAAGATCAGAATGCCAGCAGAGAGACCAATAACAGATATTTCTAAATGTATTCATGAAGAAAGGGGTGGATGCAGATGTCCGTTGAAGGTGACAGTATACAAATGACCTGTGACATTATAGACAGAATTTGCTGACTGGATGTCTCCAAGTGAAACCCTTTTGTGGGATTACATTACAACATTGAAGGATACACAAAAAGGGGGAGGTGAACAGAGGAATATAACGGAACATGTGATGGGCCCGGATCAAAATTAAGGGCTAGGAATGAAAATTAGGTGGCTCCTATGGTACCAGTAAGAGTGGAACTTGCAAGAAAGTGTGTAGGAAGGAGGGAGAAGGATTGCAATGGAGGGGAAAGGAGACCTTTCTTTGGTGGTTGAAGGTGAATACACCTAAGTGTGAAGAGACATGCTCCATGAAGGAAGATGAGGACCTTGCATCAGATATGGTCTGAGTGATTTGGTGCTTGAAATGGCCATTTATCTTATTTTGGGAGAAGGAGAGTTGGAATTCCTGTGGGCAGGTGTCACCTGTGGGACTGGGAGAATATGGACCTAGGTAAGAGATTTTGAGCAAATAGAAAACATACACATACACAAGTATATGTATATATGTGTGTACATACATATGTATCTATCTATATTGATCAATCTATAATCACCCTGGGAAGAAATAGATCAAGACTGGGCTCAATAATCAGTGATGTTTAAGGAGGCTCTGTCATGAAACAGTGTCCATCTTTGACATCCGAAAGAACTGACATTTACTTGAGTTAAAAAAACTTATGGAATCTTCTAAATTGGACAGCAAGAGAATATACATGTTTCATTTTCTGAGATAAATACGGTCTCAATACTTAAAGTAATAAAAGATAAAAAATAGAAAGAAAATTATCAACAAATGGTAATGAATATTGCTGACAAAATAAAAAAAAAAGTCCTGTCAAACACAGACAATAATCTGTCAAGGAAATCATACCTTATGATCAAGTGAGATGTATATTGGGGATGAAAAAATGATTTTGCAATAGTCATGTTTAAAACCTATTTTAGCAAGATACAGTTTTCCTGCATATCTCTTTTAATTAGATCAGTTTTTGTTTAAGATCATGATTGTTACTTCTGCTGTTTTTGCTTCAGCTAAAGTATAACAGATTATGTTGTAGCCACTTCTTTAAATTCCTTGTGTTTTTCTGTTTCAATTGTGTTTCTTGTAAACAACATATTATTGGGTTCTGGTTTCTAATCCATGCTGTTATATGCCTCCATTTTGTGGGTAAGTTCATCCCATTCTCATTCACAGTTATGACTATTAGCTGTGCATTTTCCTCCATGCTGTCTTCTTCTATTTATGCTTCTCTCTCTCTCTTTTTATCCTGTCCCTCTTCTGTTTTGCTTATGACCAGTGCTACTCTTAATTTCTCTAACTATATGAATGTTAGGTATTAGTTATTACTTAGACATTAATTAACTCATAAATTATTAAATCAATTTCAAATGCAAGTCTTAGACCCAGGTCTTTCCTCCTTCCAGTTTAGTACTATCTAATAGTAGGTTAAAAATAAGATAGACAGGGCCAAGAACATCTCCCCTTGCACTCTACCCTGTTTCTCGAATATTCCCTATCTAAGCATATCATATATAGCATCTTAAGCTACAGACTTCCATTTTCCTGGTGGGTGTTTGGTTTCCTGCTTGTGACTTCAGATGGAAGAAATCAATTAGAACCAAAAGTATAGCCCTGAAATCCCCCACCACATCCATAGACCCCAAGCTTTTGAATTAAATAGCAAATGGTTATTGCTTCAGAGCTGTCTGGTCTTCCCTAGAGTGCAACAAAGGAGTCCAAATCTATGCTCCAGTCCTTTTCCAGATTATCAAACCCCAGTCTCCCTAATAACATGCTTAGTTGCCCCATCTGCTCGTCATTGCTGCCTTCCTTGTAACGACCTCATTGTCTATTTCTAAGGTCGTTCCTTTTTTGATTCCTACTCCCTGCATCTTTGGGTGTCTCCATTACCTCTGAGTATCGCCAATTGAGTCATTTGACCTTTAATGCTGTCTCATACACATGCCAAATTAAAAAACCTTTTGCTCTCATCATTCACTGCCTCATTTAAATGAACAACCACAAACCTTGACAGCCACAATACTTTTTTGTATATTTGTATTACAAAAGAAGAAGAAAATTTTAATTGGTAACAACATTAATTTTAATTAGGATCCAAAGAGTTTGGCTATTACCACCAGCTTAATAAATGCCAAAATTTCAGATATTCATTTGAAGCAATTTGGCCAAAATTCACTGGGAACAAAATGAGCATCTGTAGTGCTTGTAGCCAGAAGCTGCATGATATATATTAAAAACCAAAATTTAACCACTTCTTCAAAAACAATCTACTTTCCTTTTTAGATATTTTAATTTAAAAAAATATTCTTCTTTCATTTTAGTTTTCCCAATTACATGTAAATTAATTTTGACATTCATTTTAAAAATTTTGAGTTCCAAATTCCCTCCCTTCCCCCCACTTAGAGAGAAGGCAAGAAATATGATACATGTGTATGTTAATTGTATTGTAAAAGAAAACATAGACCAAAAAAAATACCCTCAAGAAAATCGATGAACAAAAATATGCTTTTATCTGTATTCAGACACCATCATTTTTTTCCTCTGGGGTTTTCATTCACAGCTGTTCACCTTACAATATTGTTGTTAATTGTACAATGTTCTCCTGGTTCTACTCATTTCACTTTGCATCAGTTCATGTAAGTATTTCCAGGTTTTTCTGACAGCATCCTGGTCAGTATTTCTTATGGCAAAATCATTTTCCATCGCAGTCATATACCATACATATTGCAAAACCATTTCCCAATTTATGGGCACCCCCTATTTCCAATTCTTTGACACCAGAAACTGCTACAGATATTTTTGTACATATAAGTCCTTTTCCTTTTTTGTTCTTTATCACTTTTGGGTTACAGACCCAGTAGTGGTGGAGAAGTATTTCCCCTACATCCTCCATCTTTCTTTCCACTATAAAAGCTTTTCTTGCCTCTTTTATGTGAGATTTACTACATTCTACCTTCCCTTTTTCCCAAGTGGATTTTTCTTTCTCATCCCTTAATTTTTTTACTTTGTAGATATCCCTTCATATTCTACTCACAAGTGTGTGTTCTTTTTATATGTACTCATTTTTACTGCCCTAATAATAAGAAAGTTCTTAAGAGTTACAAGTACCATCTTCCCATGCAGAAATGTAAACAGTTTAATCTTATTAAGTCCCTTTCCTGTTTATCTTTTTATGCTTCTTTTGAATCTTGTATTTAAAGTCATATTTTCTGTTCAGCTCTGGGCTTTTCATCAAGAATGCTAGAAAATCCTCTATTTCATTGTATATCAGCTGTTCCCCCTGAAGGATTATACTCAGTTTTGCTGGGTAGGTGATTCTTGGTTGTAATCCTAGCTCCTTTGCCCTCTGGAATATCATATTCCAAGACATCAGATCCTTTTATGTAGAAGCTACTAAATCTTGTTATTCTGACTGTGGCTTCATGATTTTTTAACTGTTTCCCTGTGGATGTTTACAGTATTTTCCTCTTGACTAGGGAACTCTGGAATTTGGCTATAATGTTCCTGGTAGTTTTCATTTTGGGATCTCTTTCAGGAGATGATCAGTTGATTCTTTCAATTTCTATTTTACTCTACGGTTCCAGAATATCAGGAGAGTTTTCCTTGAAAGATATTGTCTAGGCTCTTTTTCTTTTTTTGACTATGGCTCTCATGTAGTCCAATAATTTTAAAATCCTCTCTCCTGGATCTGTTTAACAGGTAAGTTGTTTCTCCACTGAGATCCTTCACATTGTCTTCTATTTTTTAAAAAATTCTTATGGTTTTATTTTATTATCTCTTCATTTCTCATAAAGTCTTTAGCTTTCATTTCCTCAATTATAGTTTTTAAGGAATTGTTTTCTTCAGTGAACTTTTATGCATCCTTTTCCATTTGACAATTCTACTTTCTAAGGAGGTTTTTTTTTAATTCAATGAATTTTTTTTCCATTTGGTCAATTTTGTTTTTTAAGGAGTTCTTCTCTTCAGTGAACTTTTGTATATCTTTTTCCATTTTCTCAATTCTACTTTTCAAGGCATTTTTCTCTTCCTTAGATTTTGTATGTTCTTTGCCATTTGGCCTAGTCTGTTTTTAAGGTGTAATTTTCTTCAGTATTTTTTTTTGCCTCATTTACCAAGCTGTTAAGCCTTTTTTCATGATTTTCTTGCATCATTTTTTACTTTTTCTTCCCAATTTTTCTCTTACTTGATTTTCAAAATCCTTTTTGAGCTCTTCCATGGACTGAGAACAATTGATATATATTTTTATTGGAGACTCTGAATGTAGGAGCTTTGACTTTGTTGTCTTTTTCTGAGTGTGTGTTTTGGGTTTCTTTGTTGCCACAGTAACTTTTTATAGTGAGATTTTTTCCCTCTTGTTTCCTCATTTTTCCAGCCTATTTCACGAATTTTGACTCTTTGCTAACATGGGACCTACTTTCAGGGTGGAGGGTGCACTGTACAAAGCTTCAGGAGTTCTGTGCAGAGGCTTTCAGAGATACTTCTAGGGACCTGTAAATTTTCAGTTCTTCCAAGGAAATACAATCTAAGCACAGGTGTGTTTACTCCTCTCCTGTACTGTGCTCTAGTCTGTGAGTGACCATAATCACTCTTGTCTGCTGTGGAATTGTGATGAGTGCCCCTTTCCCCTGAAGCAGCAGCAAACTCTGATATACTAGTGCTCCTTGCCCTGGGACTGCCACCCAGTACTGAGATCTAGAACCAAATATGGACAAAGCAACAGAGTCCTGTCCCCAGTG
This sequence comes from Notamacropus eugenii, assembly GCF_028372415.1. NCBI lineage: Eukaryota > Metazoa > Chordata > Mammalia > Diprotodontia > Macropodidae > Notamacropus > Notamacropus eugenii. The sequence goes on from NC_092878.1 coordinate 129,631,974, forward strand.
CCAGCAAAGACACCCCTGTAATCTGCTTCTGACCAATGGTTTGACCCCTTTAATGTCTGTGGGCTGAGAGCTCTGGAAGCAGAAGCAGGTGCTGCTATTTTCATCACTCCCAAGGTCTGCTTAGGGTTTGCTGTCATGGCCTGTACTGTACTGGGCTCTACTTTTAGACCAGTGTCACAGACCTTTCCTGCCAAACTTCTAAGTTTTCTTTGGCTGAAAAATTATTTCCTTCTATCCTTTTGTTGGCTCTGCCTCTTCAGAATTTGTTTAGGGTGTTCAGAGGGGCTTTGGTGAGAGTTCGGGTGAGTGCTTGTCTTTTCTCCACCATCTTGACTTTGCCCCCAAACAATCTACTTTCTATAACCAATTTGCCAAGAAGTCAAAAAAAGGCAGGCTATACAGTGAATACCACAAAAGAAACTAGTCGATCAATAAGTATTTATTAACTATACATTCTGTGTCAGGCAGTGTGCTAAGTACTGTAAATGAAACAATTTCTACCCTTAACAAGCTTATATTCTATCAGCGAAGACTTGTCATAGTCCACACTGTTATTTTACTCCTGAATGGTTTACCTTTTCTCATACGCAGTTTCGTAAACTTGGTTACGTTCATAGGATCATAGATTAAAAGCTGGAAAGGATTGAAGGGGGCATCCATGCCAACCTCATTATTTTTAGAGATTACTAAAATTTAGACAAACAGCGGTTATGATTCATTTTAATGTTCATAGAATATTGGACTGTGTTCCTGGGTCTGTCACTGATTTTCTGTGAGTTGAGAAGCAGAATGCATAAAATATCCCTTTATTTCATCTCACCTCCTAGGAATTTGGAAAAGAATTTCAAGAACCAACATTTTAAAATTCTTTGCAGTACTTTCCTTACTGAAGTAATGGTCAGACTTCGAATATTCTCTAGGGGCATTCAGAAAGCACTATTCATCAGCACCTAGAGAGAGACACTGCATAATCTAGTGTAATTATTGCCGTTTTCTTACTCATTCTTGATTGAATATCATGCTTTTTAAGGAGATATCTTGTTACTAGTGCTCTGCTGTATCTAGTCTGATAATATTTTCTTCATCATTGTCACCAAGCATTCTTTGAGAGTGATTCTGTTAGACAAAGCACATGCATTAAAGATAGACAGTATCCTTTGGAGCTGGAGAATTTGTCCTTTGGTGACTGGTGCTTGGGGCATTACCTGTTTATTGAAGTCATCAAGCACTGGCTTCCTTTCAGTGAAAAGAGATCATGTAATAATAAATACTAATCAAATCTCATTATTTATCCATTGTTTATAGAGCTGGAAATAAGAATGATGGCTCACATATTATTAGGCAAAATTTAGTGTCATACATCAATTATTTCCTGTTATCTCCATATTTGCTATGGAGATATGTTAATCAAGGTATAAAGTAAATTTTATATATATATATATATATATACACAATAAGTGTTTTAAAATTTAAGTGTTTCATTTAAATTTCATGGCACATAGATGCTCAAATATAATTTTGATTGATAAAAGAAACTATGAAATATTTATAAATGAATATTCCTGAATTTTCATTTCTGATTATTATAATCATACAGAAATAAAATATCAAAAAGTAACATAATTTGAGTGGTTTCTTTAGGAATGCTGGATTGGGGGCAAGAAGGATTGTGGTCCAGTATTAAATGGTGATTTGTTAGAGTCCAACTTAGAGTCCGGAAAACCTAGCTCAAGTCTATACTCTGCCACATAACAGCTTGTATGAATCTTAGCAGGTTCACAACTTCTCAGTGCCTGAGCAGCCAAGGCTGTGTAAATTGCAGAGCTGACAGTTCAGATATGACCTCAGACACTTATGAGCTGTGTGACATTAGGTAAGTCACTGTTTGCCTCAGTTTCTTCATCTATAAAATGAGTTGGAAGAGGAAATAGCAAATCACTCCAGTATCTTTGCCAAGAAAACTACAAATTGGGTCATGAAGAATCAGAAATGACTGAAGCAACTCAATACCACCACCACACACACACACAAACACAAACATAAACATATACATATACACATATGTATGTATGTATGTATATTTACATATGCTTAAGGAGAATAGAATTCATGTCCCAATAGTTTGGTGGTATCTGACTTGGAATCAGAAAACTGAATTTGAATCTTTGCTCAAACACTTAGTAGCTACGTAACCTTATTGAGAAGATGAAGCTAGACAATGTCTTCAATTCCAAAACTGATACCCAAATAAACAATGTTGTATTCATAATAGAATACTTTACAATTTTATGCACAATTCCATAAATAGTCCAAGTGTTATATCCTAGAAATTATTATTCATATTATTATCCAAAAAAATGAAGATGTAGAAAATTTTACATGAGTTATCCAGTGCTATGAAATTTTATATCCAGCTCTCTAAGCCCCTGGTCTTCTGACGCTGGATACAGTTTTCCTGTCCACTGTACCGTACAGGTCTATAATCCTTTTTCAATGACGACTCCATAAACAAACATTTATGAAACACTTATTATGTTTCTGCCACTCTGCTAAATACTGGAGCAACAAAGACAAAAATGAAATAGACTGAGCTTTGAAAGAGCTTTCATTCTATTTATCCAAAGCATGGTTAGGTTAGGAAAAAAAAAAAACAAAACTCCATGTTTCTAGGATTTGGCCATTTTACTCACTTGTTTTACTCTCATTACTAAGCCCTAGAACCAATGAACAAAAACATAATAAAATCAAGCAATACCTTTCTCGTTGGAATTGAAAGAAAAAAAGAGAGTATTCGATAATGGAGAGAATAATAGATAAAAATAGTTAATAAAGAAGACCTGAATTGTAGCTCTTGGTCTGAGGATAATTGGCTTTTGTCATCTTAGGAAAATCATTCAATCTCTCTAGGAATGAATTTCTTCATTTCTTGAGGGAGTGGAAATATCCTATCAGATATAAAATTCTATAGGTATTACTGAATTTATTGTACTCAGTTCATATTTTTAAAATTAATAATAATAATTAGACCCTAGTTTAGACAAGTGGAATTTAGCCATATCTGATGACAGCATTGTGTAATGATGTAATAATGTTCTATGTCATGAGTTAGTCCTGGTGAGGCCAAGAGAATCATGGAAATCATCAAACTAAGAATTCCCAAAGCAAGGGAAAATGTAAACATTTTAAAAATCAAAATAAAGATAAGCTTTGAATTTAACCTATTGAGGTAAACATTTTTCTAAAAAGCTTTCCATAATAACATCAAAAGTATCTACTTAACATAGGAGCTCATAATTTATATAATATGGATTACTGCATACTCTCCCCAAAACCTGAAGCAGGAAGTTCAGTTGCACACCAAATGCTAGGAAAGCTACCTATGGAAATGAAATTAATATTACATAATGACGGGAACACAACTGAACTGTTATGAATAAGTGTAGTGAAATATTAGTGAAATATAGAAAATGACTAATAGGAAGAAATTAAAGAAATATGAGAAGATACATATGGAATGGTACAAAGAAAGTCAAGTCAACAGTATGATCTCTGAGATGAATGGTTGTGAAGTCAATAATGAAATATGATAAATATTATGTCTAGTATAAGGGACAAAGTTGGCATCATATCATGAAAACTACTAGGCACTTTTTTCCTTTCCAGTTAAAGTAATCTAGAAAAGTAAGTGACACATACTGTCAGTCACAAAAATAAATTAGGTAATGCTATTTAACTATCTTGGGAAGGGGTTATCCTTTCAGTGCATGGTTGTTTTAGCAATTGTTAAGAAGTTCCTTTTATGTTAAAATAATAGGTATCCATGAAATGAACAAAGAAGATCATACCTGTAGAAGACAAATAACAATTTAAAAACAATGAATAGCCAGAGTTCATAATCCCTATAAACTTCAGTCAATTGAATCCACTCTCATTTTTTAGAAATTAAGAATGCTTCTGTTGCATGTGTAGATCACTGTTATCAAAGCTTCTGGGGACCTTTAGTCTCACAGTGAAACTAATTCTACTCTCCTCTAGAGAAGGAGAAACTGGAAACCATTTTTCCATTTAGCCATAACTTTTTTTCCCCCACAAAGATTTGGGTTTCAGAAAGGATAAAGGCTAGTTCCTTTATCAATGTTGCAACTCACCAGTCATTTGACAAGGATCACACTGAGTGCTTTCAATGAAATGAATGATTATAGAAACCTTAAGAACTGCATGGAGATCAGTGTTGGTGGTAGTGATGGTAAATTCTCTAAGAATATCAGTGTTAGTGGAGAAGAGCCTTAGAACCACTTTTTGGTTTTTTTTTAATACCTATTTCATAGGTTCTCATTGCTTCTCATCACTCTCCCCCCACCATTCTTACTTTGGGGCAAGCATTGTTGTTAATGAACCTGCATTTGATAATTTCCAGGTATACTGGCCTTCGGATAGTTTTATGAGGCACTAGTTGGAAGAATAATAATATGGGATCATTATGTAGAACTTGAATTTTGCAAAGTACTTTGCATTTATGATCTCATTTGATTTTTAAAACAGTACTTTGAGATAAATATTTTTATATGTTATTCCCTCCCTTTTATATACGAGGAAATGAAAACCCTGAAAGCTAATTTTGACCATACTTACACGGCTAAAGGCTAAACTTGAGATCTTACCAGTACAGATAATTTGGTGAGAAAAATTTCTGTTATCAGTTTTAGGTCAACAACGACTCTGCAAATTGCAGTATTAGAAAGTTGCCAGTGATCAGACAACTGGGAAATGTGAGGAAAAATTAAATGTAGGTCTCTCTTGACTCTAAGTTTATCAGTAATTTTTCTACCATCCTCCATGCCACAATGAAACATAGGTCATGAATTCTGTGACAGTATTAAAACCTCCTGAAAAATATGGAGAGGAAGCATTATAGGGCACCAAACCCCACGATGTTGAGTTAAATAATAGTTATTTGGTTAATATTTTGCTAATTTAAAAACAGAAACCGTATATAAAATCTAAATATTATTTCATATTTTGATTGCAAATGCATTTTTTTCTTTCCATCTTATTCATTTATTAAATATATTTGAAATAGAGAAAAGGAAAAAACAACATTGTATAACCATAGAATTTTCCTGAGCTCAAGGATTTTTAAGAACATGATCTCTAAATTTATTTTTATGGCCTACCATTCCTACAAAATAATCAGTATGCTTCAGTGATTCAAGTGGGAATGGAAAAATAAAGACATTCTCAGTATATTCCCAGATCCATTATTGACTTGACATATGCATATGACCTTGAACAAATTGTTTAGCTATCCTCACTGCCTTTCTCCATTTTGTTAAGCTGAGGATAATAACATATGCTTATTTCATAGACAGGAGGGGGATGAATTGGGGAGATAAATTAGCAAATGTTTGGAAAGCACTCTGAATACACAAAACATTTTGTGAAAGCTATTAATAATTAGAATGAGAAGACAATAATTAATAACAGTTGTATGTAGATTCTCAGATACTCTGCTCTTCTAATAAATCACATTCTTTGTCTCTAGAAGAACAAAGGTACTGATGCTCATAAAACATGGTTGTTCAGGGAGAGGAGGGAGGAAAATATAACTCTCTAGTGGTAGAGAGAAAAAGATTGAGAGAGAGATGGGGAGAGAGGGAGAGATAGATAGGTAGAGAGAGAGAGGGAGGGAGGGAGAGAGAGAGAGAGAGAGAGAGAGAGAGAGAGAGAGCGTGGAGAGGGCTGGGTTCTAATTACAAAATTAAGTTACGGAGTTAAGAAAATAGTTAAGTTAAGGAGTTAAGAAAATAACCTTTATGAAAATGTGATAAAAGTCCAATGAATAAAGTTGTTACTCTACTTTTGCATATGTATGTTTGTATATACATACATATACACACATGTACATGTGTGTATATGTATGTAATATGTATATAGACACAAATATATACATATATTACTTTTTAAATATTTAAGTGTTCAATTAACACAGCATTTAAAATAGATATGATTTAACACATTACATAGACCTATAATGCTATCAATCTTAATAGATAATTTTTCTCTTAATTCACACATAGACAAAAAATAGATTACTTGTATGGTTTTTTCTTTAAAATTCAAGAGAGTAAAATTATTTTTCCAAGTTTCTAGAGAGTATGACCCTTAAAATTGCCTGTCCTCAATTAAATTATTTACTCAAAACATCTTTTGTTTTCCTTACACTGAATAAAGGATTACCACTGAGTAAATATACTGTTTTATTGAGTGAAAATACAGTTACTTCCATTGTCCTATAGAATAATTTTTAACCACAGGAGCAATAGATTATAGTTTTTCTTCCTTTTCTTTTACTAACAAATATCAACCTTTCCTTTCTCCCTTCCACCTCCCATTGAAAATGAAAAAAAAAAAAAAACTTATAGAAGTATGCATAGTAAAACAAACCATTTTTTTGCTTTAACCAGAGTCCCAAAATATCATGAGTCTCCTGGTTAGCCATTGTGTTGATCAAAGTTCCTAATTCTTTCAAAGTTGTTTGTCTTTACAAAGTGATTGTTGCATAAATTGTCCTCCTAGCTCTAATTCCTCCATTCCAACCCAGTTTATGCAGGTCTTTACCAAGTTCATCTAAAACTATGCTTTTTAAAATTTCTTCTTGCACAACAATATTGGATTACATGAATATACTATAATTTGTTCAGCTAGCGCTTTTTTGGTAGGCAGTCTATTCATTTCTAGTTCTTTGTCAACACACAAAAAAGAGCTTCTAAAATATATTTAAATATGTGGTTCTGATGAGGATTGGAGAGATAGAGGTACAGGAACTCCAAGACTGGAGTTCCCTGCGTGGCTTGTCTGAGAAAGAATTCTTGGACTCAAGCATTGTTAAGGTCAAGATAAAGATTTATTACACTTTTCAGCAGGCAAGAATTCTTAGGGAACCTGCTGTCTTAGTATAGGTAAAGTTTATATAGGATACAGTATAATAAAACATGTACCAAATATGTTAACTAGGTGATTCAGGGTGGGATTAGGGAGTAGTTGAGGAGTAGTTAGTTTTTAAAGGAACTTGCACTTTTAGTATCTACTGCACAGGTATTTTACCCAGAGTTCATCAGGAAATAGCCCAAGGAGGGACTACATGGAGATGTGGTTTTAGACCTGAAAGGTCATTAAGTCAACTAATGGTCAGGTCTGACTAAGGAATACCAGACTGCTTTCATCAATGTCTTCTTAGACAAGATAAATGTAAGGAAGTATAGGTATGTCTAAGGCTACACATATACACATATGTATACATATGATTGGTCAGTGAATAGTAAATGTCATTGTGACCCAATACACAGCCAGTTTAACTAGTACACAGCTGTTTCAGACTAATAAGTTCTATAGGTGCCACTGGCTACTGTATCAGGAAGTGAGATAAAAGTTTTGCTGAGGTAAGCTGTGTCTTTGAGTTGAGGAGAAACTGTCTGGGATAGTGTTTTGAGACTAGGGAGAAATGTGATTTTTTAGAGAGAAATATGATTTTAAAATTGGGTTCCAAGTACCCCTTCAGTTCATTCCTTCATTTCATTATAGTATAGATATAATAGTACTATCACTGGGTCAATGGGTATTGACAGTCTCTTTTTTGAATATATTTGTATCGATATATAGTGTGAGATATTTTTCTCTCTCTAGTTTTTTCCAAACTGCTTTCCAGTTTGCATTAAATGATGAATTCTTACCTCCAAAGCTTGGATCTTTGGGTTTACCAAACAACAGCCCTTATAGAAAGCCGTTAAATGGCATAATGGATAGAGTGCCAGACCTCAAGTTAGGAAGACTCATTTTCTGGAGTTCAAATCTGGCTACAAACACTTACTGGCTTTATGACCCTAGGCAAGTCATTTAATTTTCTTTTCTTCAGTTCCTTATCTATAAATTGAGCTGGAATAGGAAAAGTCAAATAACTCTTGGATCTTTGCCAAGAAAATCACAAATGGAATCACAAAGAATTTGGCACAACTGAAATGACTGAAAATGACTGAAAAACAACACTTTGTATACCTGATCACTTTCTCTGAATCACCACTATATTTCTTAGCCAGTAGTAGATTGCTTTTATGATTACTATTTTAGAATATAGGTTGAAATCTGATGTTGCTAGGTCATCTTCTTTCACATATTTTCATTAATTACTTTGATATTCTTGACTTTTTGGTCTTCCAGATGAATTTTGTTGTTATTTTTCCTAGCTCTATCAAATAGTTTTTGGTAGTTTGGTATGGCACTTAATAAGTAAATTAACTAAGGTAGAATTGTCATTTTAATATAGTTACCTAGTTTATCCTATGAGCCATTGATATTTCTCGAGTTGTTTGTATTTATCTTCATTTTTTAAAAAAAAGTGTTTTGTAATTGTGTTCCTATAGTCCCTGGGTTTGTGTTGGGAGGTAGACTTCCAAGTATTTTAGATTTCCTGTAGTGCTTTCAAATGGAATTTCTCTTTCTGTCCCTTGCTGCTGAGATTTGCTGATAATGTATGGAAATGGTAGTGGTTTGTGTGGGTTCATTTTAGGCACTGCAACTTTGCTGAACTTGTTAATTATTTCAGTTAGCTTTTTAGTTGATTTTCTAGAGTTCCCTAGGTACACTATCATATCAATTGAAAAAAAATAGTTTTCTTTCCTCATTACCTATTTTTAGTCTTTCAATTTCTTTTACTTGCTTTATGGATTTAGCTAGTATTTCTAATGAATTTTTGAATAAAAATTGTGATGAGGGTCATCACCACTTATCTTAATGGAAAGATTTCAAGAGTCAATATAGAAAAAGAAGATAGTTTTCACCTTTAATGTCTTTTTTGCTTTCAGTTTTTATAAAATAACTTAGGAAGTCATTCCATCTTCATTTGCCTTGTCTAAATGAATCAATCCCAACCCTTTATGCTTTTACTAGGTTTAATCACTTTCAATTTTTGAGTATATCTCAAGTTATACAGTTCCAAACTAGCCTCATTACTGCAGCAATAATCTAATTGCTTCTCGGTTATTAAATCTGATACATTTATTACTTGATGGACAGAGTAAAATCTTATCCTGTGCAAGAAACCAAACACAAATTAGTGTTTTTTCTATCACTCTAACACACAAAAAGCATTTATTAGTTGCTAACATATGTAAAGCACTGTGCCAGGGCAAGTAATGACAAAAGTGAAATGGTCTTTATTGTCAGAGACCTTATATTTTGTTTGAGGAGACAACATGTACATGGATAAGTGTATACAAAAAAGAAAGGGAAAAGCAGTTCTAATCTTTGAGAAAGTAGTAATCTTATTGGGAGACAACATGCAAACAAGTGACATAGTCAGATCTGTGCTTTGTGACTATTGCTTTCCATCATCAAATAGATATGACAAAAAAATGGAAACTGGCAAAGGCTCACCAGTGCCTTATGGGTGGAATGTGAGTTTATCCAATCATTCTAGAAAAGAGTATGGAATTATGGAAAGAAAATGATCTAACTGCCTGCACTTAATGATAATATTAGCTAAAATAATGAGATTTAACATTCAGAGTTTACTATGTGCTGGGTACTATGCTAACAACTTTACAATTATCATCTTATTTGATGCACTCAACAACCCTGGGAGGTAGGGCTATTATTATGACAATTTTATAGATGACACTGAGTCAAACAGAGGTCAAAAGACTTGCTCAGGGTCACACAGCTAAGAAATGTTTAAAGCCAAATTTATTCTCTGGTTTTTCTGACTCCAGGCTCCATGTTCTGTTTACTGGGCCCCCTAACAGACCTTGAGATTAATCCAAGTCATTAAATGGCAATATTTAATTATAAATTGATAAGTGGCATTATCAAAATATTTATAATGTCACTTACAGCAGTAGGAATAAAACAAAAACATTAAAAGATCAGTAGCAAGAAGTTCCCATTGATTGGAGCATTACTACACAGATCATGATGCATGAATGCAATGGAATATCACTATACTATGAGAAATTGTGAAAATGATGAATCCAGAGAAGAAGGAGAAGATTCATAAGAAGAACCAGGAAAACAATACATTCAGTTACTACTGCAACAATGTAAATTGAAATAACAAGAGTAAAACAAAGCTGAATTCTATAAAATTTTGACAACTTGGCCTCAAAGAAGAGATTAACGCTTTTGTACAATAATCCTGTTAATGGATTATAATGAGTTTGCATTGAAATGTTCAATCAGTCTGTCATTCAGAGGATTTACATGCTATTCATAGACACATGAGATAGCTCAACATAGAGATGGCTCAGGAGAAGAAAGTGAGGCTGGTGACCTTGCACATCCCTCCCTCCCTCAAATCAAAGTCAACTGTAAGTCATGTCATCATCTTGATGTCATGGCCCTCTTTGAAAATGAAGGACAAAATCAGCCTGTGAGTGGGTAGCAACTCCTCTCCTCTCCTCTCCTGTCCTGTCCTCTCCTCTCCACAGTCAAAAGATGCCTTTTTTCCATTGGGTTTACTGGCTACATTTCTTGCTCAAAGACCAAACCTTTAACCCAATCCACTCTAGAGCTTATAGACTGGACAAGAAGTCCTCACCCATCTAGCACAGAGTGAATGTAAATACTAAATAGTGGCTTTTTCTTTTTTACCCAGGAACTCTGAAGGTCTTCCCCTCCCAGTTTGATTTTTTTTGGGAGGAGGGATTAAAGGGCCATCTCTTGAGTAATTACTTAAAGAATCCTGTTCATTGCATAAGTATATCTCACTCAAAGTGAGAATGTGATAAAACCTTAGCCTGAAAGGGCCAGGGTCTCACATTACATCCAAGGCCATCTCCAGTCATCCTGATGAATATCAGACCCCTGGACCCAGATGGTTCTGTAGGACACAGTAAGGCTGGTGACCTTGCACAGTTCTCCCTCACTCAAACCAAAGTCAGCTGCAAGTCATGTCATCATCTTGATATCATGGTCCTCTTCAAAAATGAAGGAAAAACACAAAAACAACATTATTCATATAGGACTAACTATACTGTCATACTATGGTACCATGTCATCGAATTTTATATTTTTATAGAATCAGCTTATGACACCATGTGTTATACAGTCACTCAGTCAATCTTTCTATCTGTTTATATGTACATATGTGCACATATATCCCATTTTATTTATTTACTCTATAAATACTAAGAATAACACAAATGATAACAATATTTAGCATTTAGAGATCTCTGTAAGATTTGTAAAGCATTGTACTTATTTCATTTGATAGTGAAATTTTCTGACTGTCAAACTACAAAATTTTTTAAGATGTCAGACTTTTAAAAAATTTCTTCATCCAGAAGGATGGTTAATATGCTTTGTGGCTCAGGAAATAAGGTTCTATGAGATGTGTCTTTTCAGAAATCCAAGCAGTTTCCAATTTCACCTTTCCCAAAGTCAATGGCATTAGAGCATAAGTAGTGGCATTTTGAAAAATCTAAAGTGGGCTAATGGGTAAGCTCACTGATTAGACAACCATCATTAAGTTCAGAGAGTTCCTTCAGCAGAATATTGCCTCTCAGATGATACATTAGTTTGATCATAGAAATTCATGAATAATGGCAGGATGAAAAAGATGATAATATCAGAGAATACAAAATTCTTCCTCAATTTAGAATATAAACCACCCAAGGAAAATGATTGTTGGTCATATTTTTTAATAATGGCATTTATATAATTCCCTCATTCTATAAGTTGTATCTCGTGTGTTGTCTCTGTGAAACATTACTTCATTTGATTTTGCAGAGGAATTTGCCATCACAAAGATCATCTGCTAAAAGAAAGGAAGAGGGAAAGACAACTCACATATGTAAACTCAGGACAAACCTTGTTCTCAGGAAGTTGTGAACTTAAATCTTAAAATGAACAATTTCTAGTTATAACCCTGGATGAGTCCCCTAATCTCTCTTGATTTCCTCATCTGCAAAATGAGTGGGTTGGGTTTTATGGCCTCTAGGATTCCTTATAACTCTAAACCTATGTTTCTACTTTTCTAATTCAAAACATCTCATGTTGAGAATAATTAAACCTGGATTGAATCATCACACACCTGATTATTAGCATAGGTCACTGGGTTCATAGCATATTGATAATGATGTTCCTATATGGAAGGATTGGTGTCATATAAAAATAAACTTATTCTAACCTTTATTAATTATGAAGTGATTTGTGTTCTTAAATTTCTTTTCTGTAATCATTAACAAAGTTCAAGCAGTTTAATTGTAAACACAATATTCTTGTCTTCTGTCCCAGAGTTATTTGTGAAACATCAATTGACTGTAAAATTATTCCTTTATGTAAATAGAAGACCTTTGTAACAAATGTTTAGCTTTTTTCTCATTAAGTAATTATCAGCTCATATTTTAAAGTCAGTATCCCACAAATATTATTATATTAGACATCCACAGCTAACATGTTAACAAATTGCTTCATTAGGAAGTTCCATAGATTTAGAGGCAACGGTTTTCCTCCAAAGGCTGATATATAATGTGGCTTCCCATGAGTATAAAAGTAACTCATATTTATTTATGATTGTTTAATCTAAAAATATTCTAACCAACTTGGCCAGTCTTTTTGTCTGCAGCCAGGATGGTGGTAACTCTTAAGTACTGTATATGTTTTCTCAGACTATGTATTTATAAGAGGACATCTTTTCCCTTTGGGGCACATTATACTGTACCAAGAAAACTAATTAAAGAGTTCTTCTAGGGCCCCAACAATAATGAAATTTGAGAGAGCAAATGTCAGCCCATAGATATCTAAATCACAAACACCTTTATTGAGTACTTCTGTATTCCAGATTGAACATTTGCCTAGCCATATCACGATTACATATAAAATATAAGTTAATAAATACTAAATGCATAAGTACATCATCAAATCACAAATATTAAAAATATTTTTGCATGACTCCCTAAAGAGTGAAGCAGAGAGACTACAGAAGGTCTCAACCTGTTTACAGTAAATCCTATGGAACCCCAATCTTCTTACTCTTTGGGTTATTCAGTTTGAAACTACAATGTTTCCTGCTACGTTAGAGAATTTTATTGAATATTTGATTGGGTGTGGTCATGATACAGTTAGATTATATTCCAATTGACAAAGCTGAGACCTCTAAAATGATTCACCTAGTTGAATATGTGACATAGAAGACAGGAAAGGGAAAGAATAAGAAAATTTATCTGCTAGTTAGCATAATAAAATTATACATCTGGAAGAATCTCAGAGACTATTTAGCTCAACAGTCTCTTTTGGCAATTGAACTTGAGACCCAGGAAGGTTAAAGTCACACTTAATGCTCTCTTATTTGTTAGGTTATTTTTGTGTTTTATTAGTTTTTATTGTATTAATATCTTTTCACTTTTTAATAATTGAGAACATTCTACAGATGTGGGTCCTGGCCAAGACTTATATAGTTATCTACCTGAAAAAGCCGTGTTGTGCTTGATAAGAGTAACAAAGACTTCTGGAGCGAGAGTTTTAAAAAATTTTAGAAACCTACTAATACATAACTATTTAATCATGGAATTTCAAATCTGAAACCAAAGGACATTGAGTTCATACTTTAGCAGTGAGTTACCTAACATGAGCAATCATTTGTTTAAGCCTTGTGTAGCTGCTTTTATTGACACTAGGCTAACTTACTTGCCCAGACCAAACTGGATTATACTTGTTTCCCCACTTTCATTAGGTCAGTGTTGGTTGAATGCTAGATTTTATGCCGTATACAAGTGCTTTATTGCTGTCTTTTGTTAAGATTTTAATTATGTGGTTTTTTACCCTCACATTGAATATTAACCTCAAAGAAATGTCCAAAGGTGGTAACTTTTAAAGAAGCTATTTGTAATGACTATAATAGAAAATTTTACACTGTTCACATTGGGAAGTCAAGTGTTATTTCAAGATCACTCAAGCCTCAGATGAAGCAGTATTAAATGCACCAAATCACAAAGGAAAGTGTGGTCAAAATGGGAAAAAAACCTAAGAACTGACAAATTCTTGCTGTGATATAACCTAATTATTCCTCAGAAAATGAGCAAAGACCTGCAGAGGGGTCTGGTATCTGGACTAGTTGTTGTTGATTCCTTTCGAGTGCTTCTTGCATTCATGATGTCAGGAAAAATGTGAGAAAAACAAATTTCTAAGAAAAACAAAAGAAAACAGTTGTAATCTGGGACTGTGAAAAATATGCCTTTTATGGGGACGATAGCATAAAGACCGGCATATGAAAGAGTTAAGCTTTAATGAAATTACTTTTTGCTTGTTTTCATACAAGGCTACACCAAAACTGTTATGAGAAAAAATATGGAGAGCCTATAAGATCTGGGCATCTTAATCAGACTAAAATAACCACATGCCACAATATTTGTAGATTTATTATTTCCAGTAGTCCTAGAAGCCTTGAAGTGATAGAGGGTTAATAAAATAAATATATTTATATATGGGAAGCATAATTATTTCAAAATTACAGAAGTTCCTAAGCAGGGATATAATATTCAATTTAGCCTTACACTAATCCATGTGTCATAAAAGGTTAAGAAATTTAGCGAAAAGATTGAGATGGACATGCTTAAAATGTCTGTGAGCTGACCTAACTAGAGCTCCATAAAAAAATTATGAACTAAAATAATTCTAAATATTATAAAATAACTGGGATTATACCTGTAAAAACAAGCCCAGGAACTATATAAAAATCTTATAAAATTTTTATACAAATGAAATCAGATTTAAATAATTAGAGAAATATTAATTGTTCATAGGTAGGCAGGGCCAGTATAATTAAAATGATAATTTTACTTAAACTAATTCATATATTGTGCCAGCCAATTACAATACCAAAAATATTTTTGAGAAGTAGAAAAGAATAACAACAAAATTCACTGGAAAAAACAAAAATTCAAGAATGTCAAGGAAACTAATGGGAAAAAATGTGAAGAAAGGAGGTTTAGCAGTACCAGATCTTAAACTATATTATTAATCAGTAATTATCAAAACTGTCTCATATTGACAAGGAAGAGAAAGGTAGATCAGTGGAACAAAGGAGACATACAATTTATAGCAGCAAATATAATGACATTTTATTTGACACGTATAAGAATAAATTTTGGGAATAAGAAGCCATTATTTGGTAAAAATTGTTGGAAACATTAGAAAGCAGTATAGCAGAAATTGGGCATAGATCAATATCTTACGCCATTTACTAAAACAAGGTAAAAATGGATATATGACCTAGATATAAAGAAAGATACCGTAAGAAAATTTGAAGACCATGGAACATATTACTTATCAAACTTATGCAAAGACAAACAATTTATGAATAAACAAAAAATGAGAGCACCATGAGGTATAAAATGGAGAATTTCAATTATATTAAATTTTAAAAGTTTGTACAAATCAAACAAATGTAGCCAAGATCAGAAGGAGAGCAGAAAATTGAGGAATAGTTTCTCAGATAAAGGTCTAATATTTCAAATATATAAAGAATCTTGTCATATCTATAAGAATGAATCATCTTGCAATTGATAAATGGTCAAAGAGTATAAACAGTTTTTTTGATGAGGAAATCACAACAATTACAGTCAAATAAAAATGCTCTAAGACATTATTTATTAAGGAAATGTAAATTAAAACAGCCTTTACATATCATTTTATACCTATCAGATTGGCTAAAATGATTTTGTTTTACTATTTCTTAGTGTCTTCCAGGTGCTGAACTCAGTGAGGAAGAAAGGAGATTGTATTGGGAATAAATAGTAACCACCACCAGGATATAATTTGGATGATAAATTTAAGTAGTTTGAAGGAGTGGTTTCTCAGTGATCATAATAGAGTAAGAGTTTGTAAGTGGCGGTGGGAAGCAAAGACACGGGAGGAGGAGATAGTATGAATGAAAATGTTCTCAGTACTACAAAGGGTGTCTAATCAAGTATTGTCATCTGGAAGGAGTCAGGTCACAGTAAGTGATAGGAAATTAAATAAAAGACTTAAAATGGAAACAAGTTTATTAACCATGAGGCAGGCATTCCAGATAGTACATAGAAGGAGTAGGTGGATCTAGTTTGGGATACTTGGGCCATAAAGTGGAGGGATTATCTTAATCCAGACTTTGGAAGGGTTAGAATGCCAAAGTCTTATGCAAGAAAACACTGAGTTAACAATTTAGGAAAATAAGGGAAAATGGTGAAAACTGGTCAGACTCTCTTGGGCACCTAGTTACAACTCTGAAGGAAATGAGGTACCCTTTCCCCAAACCAGTAAAATTCATTATATTTTTATGGAAGCCTTCTTGGAATCTCTTTCATTTAGGAGGTCAGAGACATTACCCTGTTGCTTATAAGGTGACGTATGCTTATAAGAGAGAGGTATGAGCAGTATGAAGTTGAAAATCACTATAGTGATTGCTGAGGTTTCAGAATCACTGGAATAAAGAAAATATGAGAGTGTGGGAGCACAGTAAACAGAGAGGAGTGAGTTCATGCAGAATATCAGTGACTAGAGAGAGGTCCCTTGAGGGAGTCAGGTGATGAGGTGATTCAGATCCCTCCCTCAGAATCCATTGTAGTATCAATTGATGATATGTCCAGATAAGGTCAGATTTCCAGTAGGAATATGGAGCATAGCAGCTGTCCTGAGAAATAGACTTTTCCTTTAAAATGCTGATGGGCAAATTGAGATCATTTAATATGTTTCAACAATTTCCAAATTGTAATCTAGTTTAATCCCCTCCCACTACTACTCATTTCTGACCCTAGCTCATTATCCATCAGGCAGTACTTGTCCAAGATACACATATCAAGGGACTCATTTAAAAAGGCTGCCTGTCTGCCTCTGTCACATGCATTTCTACACTTGGACGATAAAGTGTTTCTCAAAGTAAAATGCTCTTTTTGTGAAGGTTAAAAACAAAGAATGTTTCAGTTTTATAGGTCAAGAAATGTCACCTATTACACTGCTAATGATGACACCAATGTGCGAAGCTGACTTGGGAGGTTTGGCTAGAGGCTGAGGCTTCAATTTAAGCCGAAGTATTGCTTTGCAAAAGAACTGGAGTTTAATTCTGTAGGTCAAACTTGAATGGCTGTGCTAGGCTTTGTACTTGGCATCTCCTACTTATTTGCTTTTTGACTTCTGTTTTGAAGAAGATCCTTTACATTTATTTTCTTGCTGACCTGCTGCATGTAATAGAAAGGACAGTTGGCATGAAAATCTCATCGGTCAAGTTAGAAGCACAAAGCTTCCAGAGCCCTGAGAAATGTGGCAGAGATAAGGATTTGTATCAGTGAAAGGAAAAAAAAATATTAACTGATATTATTTGGAGATTTTGCTTTTGCTTGCAAACTCAGTTTTTAAAAAATTGTTCTTTTATATTAAGTACATAGTTTGATGATGAAAAGAAAAGTAAATTCAATCGTAAGTTCTCCTGCAGCTATAAACATTTAGGATATGTAAATATTTTGTAAGAGAATCATATATTTCACTTTGAAAGGGGTGTTATCAGTGATTTAGTGCGGCCTCCTAGTTTTATATATAAGAAAATTAAAGCCAGATGGGTTGGAAACTTACTTAAGAGGATTCAAATCCATGTCCAAATCCAGTACTTCTCTCACCGTACCACACTTTTAACTTTTCAATGATTCTTTTCAATTTTAATGAACTATAAATATAATCAAATGTTGCAAAGCATTTTCATGTATAATTATCTTTTTTCCCTATTATGCTACGTTATGGAAATGCTTGTTTTATTCCTTAATTTCAGAATAAAATAAATACAATAAAAAAGAATCCCAGAATCATAAAATATCACAGTAACAAAGACTTCTTCAGGCCTTTTATTCCCTCAATTAAATCTGTACCTTGGAGCACAAATTCCCTCTAAAATGTCCTTAGCAAGTTCATTGGATCATAGATTTGGAGCTGAAAGAAATGTTAGGTGTTGTCCTCCCAGTTCCCTTTACTTTTTAGAGGAAGAAATTGTAACTGGGAGAGGTTAAGTGACTTGCTGAGGATAACATAGTTCCTAAATATCTGAGAATATGATCATGCTCTTCCTGACGTAAAGCCTAGTCCATGATCCACTTTGCCACTTGCCTGCCTCTTGGCATTCTACTACAACTTGAAGACATTCATCAAGGATGATTAAGCCATTTCTTCTTTAGTCAGCCCATTCCATCTTTTAAAATTATTCTAATTGTTAGAATATTTTCTCTATGTGCAGCCAAAATCTGCCTATGTGCATCTTCCATCTGCTGATCCTGTTTCTAACTTCTGGGTCCAAATTGTGAAAGTTAGCTAGCATTTATTAAATGTGTACTATCTGTCAGGCACTATGCTAAGTGTTAGTGATACAAATGAAGGCAAAAAAAACCAGTCCCTGCTGTCAAGAAACTTACAGTCTAATAGCAGAGATAACATGCAAAGAACTATGTACACATAAAATATGTATGGAACATATTGGAGACAATCAAGGGATAGAAGGCACTGAAATTAAGATTGAAGAAAAATGCAGTGGAAGTGTCAAGGAATGACCCTTAGGTTTTGTCTGGAGCTTGAAGGAAATTGGGGAAAAGAGGAGACAAGACATTCTAGAGTTGGGGGACAGTCAGTAAAAATGTGCAGTCAAGAGATAGAATATCTTATCTGAGAAAAAAGCAAAGAGGATAATGTTACTGTGTCAAAGTGGACATAGTGGGAAATAAGCTAAAAGAAGACAGGGAAGGTAGAAATGGGGCAAGATTATGAAGGTTTTAAATGTCAAAAAATATGTTTGACCCCAGAGGGGATACACTGGAGTTTATTGAACAAGAGCATCATGTGGTTATACTTGTAGCTTAAGAATGTCAATTTGTCAGCTAGATGGGGATGAGAGCAATTCAGATCTTTTTCATGGTAGCCTTTAAAATACTTGAAGTCTGTACTCATGTCACGTTTCATACAGTGATCATCAAATGG
The DNA here is from genome assembly GCF_028372415.1 of Notamacropus eugenii. Lineage (NCBI taxonomy): Eukaryota > Metazoa > Chordata > Mammalia > Diprotodontia > Macropodidae > Notamacropus > Notamacropus eugenii. The sequence goes on from NC_092878.1 coordinate 129,650,955, forward strand.
CATGGCTTTCAATTGCATCATTCATGTCACCCTCTTCTGGCTGCACTGCAACTTATCAATATGATTCCTAAAACGGGACACCCGTAAAGATGGGACAGGAAAACAGTACTTCTCCAGACTGATGACCTATTTTGGACAGTGCAATTCTGTTCATGCAGCCTAGGGTAATGTTCACTTCTTTAGTTGCTGTGTCATGATGGTAACATATATAGAAATGCAGTTCACTCAAAAAGCAAGATTGCATGAACAGTTGCATAGCAACATACAGCCTATACTGTTATTGTTCATTTGCTATAGATTCAAGCTCTCATTACAAACATACAAACCTTTTGTGGACTCCAATGCTGTCATGCTCCTACTAGGAATTTGTTTCAGTGTCCTCTCATCTATAGATTGGAAAGGGAAATATTTCAGTGATGGTGCCATATGGCTCAGTCTAATGGCCAATGCTCTGTGTTGTGCTCTGCGTCCATTCTTTCTCTTTACCCTTTCCCCACCCCATGGCTTCCTACCCCCAACAAATAGGGAAACAAATTAAGAGAAATAATACAGGGTTAGAGAGTATCAACATTAGAACCATGATTGTCATTTAGAATTGACATTCCTTGTTTTGCTAGCTGTACTGTTGGCTGATTGATGTTAGTGATAGAAAACAAAGACCATGCATATTAAATTCAAGGACTCAGAAAATCCAGGCTTGGGATGATGTCTTTCAGAATGTTCTCTTGCCCTCTTCTGAGGAAATAAGAATTGAGAAATTCCTGGCATTCTTTTATGATCTAGAGCAATCAACAGCTGCACATACCCATTTATTTATAAATCACTTCTCCCATGAATATATACCTTTTTTGTCCATAGGTTCTGAAACAGCACAGCTAAGTGGCACCTGTTTTCCTTGATGATCAATATTCCCTAGTTCCAAAGGTGAGTAGAAGGAGTTATTCCTTAGCCAGAGCATACTATCCCTGTTCAGGAAGGCATAGTCATGGTAGGTTCAATTCAAGTGACTAGATATGCCAGTCACTGAAGAGAAGTTTGAGATTCTTTTCAGGATCCTGGAAGGTTAGAGTCTAATTGTGGCAGCTCCCCTCAGGAAATAAAGCAGCAAAATCCCAACCTTAAACCTGAGCCAAGGTATCTGAATTATTCTGAATGTAGGGGTGTTGTGAGTTTCAAATGAGATAATGGATGCAAACTTTAAAGAGCCATATTAATAATGTTTCAGTTTCTTATTCTGGTTCTGGTTCTTCTTCTCCTTCTCCTCCTTTTCCTCCTCCTCCTCATCTTCATCATCATTATTCTATAGTCAGAGGCCTCTGGTCTGATAATAATTCATTCCTTGACACTTCCACTGCATTTTTTCTGAACTCAAGCAATGTTTATAGAGAAATAAAAAAAAGTGTTCTGGTAATTGTTTTTTTTTGGGGGTGGGGGGTGCAGATATATGCACAAGCACTTTTAGTCTGTGTTATTAATGCTTTCTTAACAATAAATAAAACCCTAGTTTATAGTGAGTGTGAATTTCTGAGAGGTCTTAGACATTCTAAGTTCCCTCCATCTGTTTTCATCTATTTCTGTCCTTAGATTCATTGCTATTTTAGTGCTTGTTTTTGTTTTACATTTATGATTTTTTCCTCAATTACATGTAAAAACCAATTTTTATATTCCTTTTTAAAAAATTGAGTTCCAAATTCTTTCACTCCCTCCTTCCCTTCCTCCTTTCCCTGAGATAGCATGAAATTTGATATTGGTGGTAAATATATGTTCATGCAAAACGTTTTCATATTAGTCATGTTGTAAAAGAAAATGCATGCCAAAAAAAGAAAAACAAAACAAGCTAAGAAGATGATGCTTTGATCTACATTCAGACCTCATCAATTCTTTCTCTGGAGAATAGTATTTTTTTTAATAAAACATTCTCCTGAATTGTCTTGAATTGTTGTATTGCTGAGAATAGCTGAGTAATTCACAGTTGATTATCATACAGTATTGCTGTTACTGTGCAGTGTTCTGGTTCTGCCCCTTTAACTTTGCACCAGTTCATGGAAGTCCAGGTTTTTTTTTTTTTTTGCAAATAGCCCACTCATCATTTCTTACAGTATAATACCATTCTTTCTGATCACATATTACAGCCTGTTCAGCCATCTATCAATTGATGTGCATCCTCTCTGTTTCCAATTTTTTGCCACCATTAAAAAATTCATTATAAATATTTTGTTTTATACCTCTTTGGGATATAGACCTAGTAGTGGAATTGCTGGGTCAAAGGATGTTTGAGATTTTTGTAACCCTTTTAGCACAGTTCCAAATAGTTCTTCAGAATGGTTGAATCAGCTCATAACTCCACCAACAGTGCATTAGTGTCTCATACTCTCACATTCCCTTCAACATTTGTCATTTTCAATTTCTGTCATATTAACTAATCTGATTGGTGTGAGGTAGTACCTCAGAGCTGTCTTAATAGCATTTCTCTAGTCAATAGTGATTTAGAGCACTTTTTCATGTAACCATAGATGGTTTTAATAATTTCAACTGAAAATTGCCTGGTCACATCCTTTGACCATTCATCCATTAGGGAATAGTCTTATTTTTTTTTGTAAATTTGAGAAATGGGGTTTCTATCAGAGAAATTTGCCATATTTATAATTACCGTATATTTCCCTATATTGCATATTAGCCCTGCTTAGCCATGCCCCCTCTCCTTTCACCCAGTTCATCCTGAAAAGTATTTTGCTTCTGATTATCTTATCTTTTCTTCATCTCCTCCCATTTTCCTATAGGGTTAAATAGATACCCAATTTAGTTTGTATATTACTCCCTCTTTGAGCCAATTTTGGTAAGAATTAAGTTCAGGTACTCTCCTCTAAGTCCCCCATCTTCCCTTCTATTGTATAAGCTCTTTTTGTCTCTTACATGTGAAATAATTTATCCAGTTCTATCTTTCCCTTTCTCCTAGTGCATTCCTTTTTTCCATACCTTAATTTAATTTATCTTTTTAGATTTAATCCCATCATATTCAACTTGCACCCAGGCCCTTGTATCTATGTAGATTCCTTCCATTTGATCAAATAATGAGAAAGTTATTATTATTATCATTACTATTATTATTATACATTTTGCCATGTAGGAATGTAAACAATTTAACCTTATGGAATCCGTTATTATTTCTCCTGTTTACCTTTTTGTGATTCTCCTGGGTCTTGTATTTGAAAGTAAAATTTTCTATTCAGCTCTGGTCTTTTCATCAGGAATGCTTGAAAGTCCTCTATTTCATTAAATGTTATTTTTTCCCTGAAAGATTATACTCACTTTTGCTGGGTAGGTGTTTCTTGATTGAAATCCTAACTCCTTAGCTCTCCAGAATATCATATTCTGAGTCGTCCGCTCCTTTAATGTGGAAGCTGCTAAATTTTGTGTTATCCAGACTGTGGCTCCACAGTATTTATATTATTCCTCTGTGACTGCTTGAAGTATTTCTCCTACATCTGGAAGCTCTGCAATTTGGCTCAATTATTCCTGGGAGTTTTCTTTGGGGGTATTTTTCAGGAGGTGATTGGTGGACTCTTTCAATTTCTATTTTACTTTCTGATTCTAGAGTATCAGGGCAGTTTTCTTTGAAAATTTCTCTTTAAATATTTTATTTTCCCCCAGTTACTTGTAAAGACAATTTTTGGCATTCTTTTTTTTTAAATTGAGCTCCAAATTTTCTTCCTCCTTCCTTCACTTACCCCTCCCTAAGACAGTAACCAATTTGATATGTATGTTCAATCATGCAAAACATTTTCCATGTTAGTCATGATGTAAAAGAACACAGAGACCCAAAGGGATTTTAAAAAGCACAAAATGTACAGAAAGTGAAAAATAGTATGCTTCAATCTGCATTTAGACACCATCAGTTCTGTTTTGGGAGGTAGATATTATTTTTCATCATAAGTCCTTTGGAATTGTCTTGAATCATTATATTGCTGAAAATTATTTAGGTCATTCACAGTTGATTATCATACAATATTGCTGTTCCTCTGCTGTTCCTCCTGGTTCTGTCCCCTTCACTTTGCATCAGTTCAAGATTTTTGTGAAATTTATTAGCTCGTTGCTTCTTATAGTACCATTACACTCAGATACCACAACTTGTTCAGACATTTCCTAACTGATGGGAATTCCTCAACCTTCAATTTTTGCCATCACAAAAAGATCCATTATCAATATTTTGGTACCAATAGGTTCTTTCCCATTTTACTTCTATCTCTTTGAAATATAGACTTAAGAGTGATAATATTAAAACACATTAGGAACTTGACCAAAAGGCTTGATAATTTCTTGAAAGATGACATCTATGCTTATTTTTTATCATATCTTTCAGATAGTCTGATAATTCTAAAATTATCTCTGTTCAATCTATTTTCCAGGTCATTTGTTTTTCCAATGATATATTTCACATTTTCTTCTATTTTTCCCATTTTAAATTTTGTTTTATTGTTATTTGATATCTCATAAAGTCATTAGCTTCCACTTCTACAATTCTAATTTTTGAGGAATTATTTTCTTCAGTGAGATTTTATACCTGTCTTTCCACTTGGTCAATTCTAAAATTTAAGGTGTTTTTTTTTTTACAGTGAAATTTTGTATATTTTTCTCTCTTTGTCTAGTTCTGCTTTTAAGGAGTTCTCTTCAATGGATTTTGGTGCCTCTTTTTTTTTTACCATTTGGCCCATTCTGTTTTTTTAAGGTGTTACTAAGCTGTTGATTCTTTTTTGTCATGACCTTTTTGTATCATTTTCATTTCTTTTCTTACTTTTCCTCCACCCCTCTTGTTCAGTTTTTAAATATCCTTTTTGGGCTCTTCCAGGGAGATTTTTAAAAATTAATTACACAAGTTTTTGAGTTTCAAATTTTCTCCTTCTTTTCTACCCCACTCTCCAAGACAGCATACAATCTGATATGGGCTCTACATGCACATTCACATTAAACATATTTTCACATTAGTCATGTTGCAAAGAAGAATTATAACCAATGGAATGAATCACAGGAAAGAAGAAACAAAACAAAAGAGAGAGAGCAAATAGTATGTTTCCATGCACATTTGGTCTCTCTGAATTATGGATAGCATTTTACATCATCAATCTTTTGGTGTTGTCTTAGAATTTTGCATTGCTGAGAAGAGTCAAGTCTATCAAAGTTAGTCATTGCATGATGTGGCTCTAACTGTGTACAATGCTCGCTCACATTGGAACTTTGCCCTTTGGACATAGTTCCAAATTACTCTCCAAAATGATTGGGTCAGTTCACAATTCCACCAACAATTCATTACTGTTCCAATTTTCTCACATCTTCTCTGGTATTTATAATTTTCTTGTTTTGTCATGATACCCAATCTGACAGGTGTGAAGTCATACCTAAAAGTTGTTTTGATTTTCATTTCTCTAATTAAAAGTGATTTAGAGCATTTTTGACATGACTATAAATATCTTTAATTTCTTCCTCTGAAGACTACCTGTTCATATCCTTTGGCCATTTACCAATTGAGGAATAACTTGTATTCTTATGAATTTGACTCAGTTTTCTCTCTGTTTTTTAAAATGAGGTCTTTATCAGAGACACTTGTAAAATGCCCCAGTTTTCTGCTTTCCTCCTAATCTGGGTTCCATTGGCTCTGTTTGTATAAAAAATATTGTTAATTTAATACAATCAAAATTGCCCCTTTTTCATTTCATAATGTTTTCTGTTTATTGTTTGATCATAAATTCTTCTGTTCTCCACAATTCTGACAGGTAAACTATTCCTTGCTGTCCCAGTTTGCTTATAGTATCAGTCTTTATATCTAAATCATGTTCCCATTTGGAATTTATTTTGGTACACTGCAGGGAGACTTTTTAAGTCTGAAAGGAATTGACATATTTCTTGTTTGAAATTTTGGATGAAGCAGCTTTGACTTTGTTAGCATGTTTTCATCTTCCCTGTAATCACTGTAACTTTCTATGGCCAGATTATTTTTTGCTGAAGGTGTTTGCTCATTTTTCTAACATTTCTTGACTTTGAGCTTTATGTTAAAATTGGGCTGTGCTCTCCATGTAGAAGGCACAGTCTCACAGCTTTCAAGTTTTTTATGCACTTGTTTTTAGAGCTAGTTTGGGGATTGTGTGAGTTTTCAGTTCTTTTAAGGATGTATGATTTGAATAGAGGTGTGTTTACTACTCTCTTGGCCTGTGTCCTGGTCTGTGTGTGACTACAAGTACTTTTTTTCTACCCTGCACCTGTGATCAGGGACCCCATTCCCCTGTGGTCTCTGTCTCTCTCTATATCTCTCTGTGTCTATCTCTCTCCCTCTCTTTCCCTCTCTCTCTCCCTGTCCTTCCCTTCTTCCCTTTGTCTCTGGGTCTCTATCTCACTCTATAAACCAAGTATAGGCAATATAACAGAGTTCTGCCCCCAATCCCAGCAAAGGAAACCCTGTAATCTCCTTCTGTTCAGTCTTCCAACCCCTTACTTTCTGTGGGCCATGAGCTCCAGAAGCCACAGCTGCTGTTCATTCAGTTGTCCCCAAAATCTGCTGCAGGATTTTTGAGGTGTGGTCTGTACTCCAATATCATCAGCATGCAAAAAGACATTTCTTGCCTATTTTCTTAATTGTCTTGTGTTAGAAAATTGCTTCATCCCAAACTTTTGTGGATTTTACTGCTCCAGATTTTGTTTTGAGATTTAATTTAAAGTTGATTAGAGGGGAATTTGAGAGAGCTCAGGCAAGTCCCTGTCCTTAGGAGGAAGAAAGAAGATTTAAGTGTTGCAAACTCCAAAATATTTATATTGTTACTTTTAAAATATTTTTATTTAAATTAATTTGAGCATCCTATCAAAGCGCTCTTTTGACATTTCAGTACATGGTGAATTTTGAGCAGAGTTTTCAGATTTTTACTGACAAACAATTTTATTCTGGCAGCTTTGAAGAGAATGGATTACAGATGGAAGATTCTGAAGACAGGGAGAAAAATTACAAGATTATTTCAATAGACTAGTCTAGAAATGATATTGGACCCAAAACTAGGGTAGTGACCAAGTGAGTGAAAAACAAAAGGAAACAGATGGAAGAGATGCAGTGTATATTAAGAGTCAATTCTCTCTCTCTCTCTCTCTCTCTCTCTCTCTCTCTCTCTCTCTCTCTCTCTCTCTCTCTGCCTCCCTTCCTCCCTTCCTCCTTCCCTCTCTCCACTTCCTCTCCCTCTCCCTCTTCCTTCTCTCTCCCTCTCCTTCTCCCTTATCCATCTACCTACCTACTTATATGTTTAAACAACTATCTATCACCTATCTATATCTAATGTGTATAATCTATTACAACATTGCGTGTTCAAGAGACAAGTCAGTTTCAAGAAACAATAAGAAAAACTTCAGTGATAACAAGAGAAATGAATGTAATTTTAAAGCCAGCTGATTATCATCATTTTAGAAAGCAATTGATTTATCTCCCTTAATTGCCATAACAACCCCATGAGAAAGATATTCTATAGAGTACATATTTACTAAAAGGATTTTGTGTTCCAGAGATGATATATCCACTTTACAGCTGAGGAAATGAAATTTCAGAGAAGTTAAATTACTTGTCTAAGATCACGCCACTACTGTGTGAAGGGTTAGAGGTCATACCTGAACACAGACCTACCGTTTTCCAGTCAGGTTTATTCTCCCAGCTTATTTATGCTTCTCATGAATTTAAATTCATTGTATTATATCATTTGTATATACATAACTCTATCTTTGATTTCTCTTACATTACTAAGCAGATTCTCATACTCTGAAAAGCCTTTCAAATAAATAGGACCCAGGCAATTTAATTGAACACATATTTCACTAAGCACCTACTAAGCACAAAAAATATATTGTTAATTGAAGAAACTATTAACCTTTAAAAGATGCTAGAAGAAGCAGACCAAAGAATCAGCCTGGCAAAGTTTTTGATAATGTTTCACGGAAATCATTAAGTGGAAAGGGAAGGGGAATTCTTCTGAAATATCAGGAAAATGAGAGAAAAAATGAAGTTAGAAGGCTATATATAAACTTTACTTGGTGATGCACCATGACTACCTCATAAATTATAGCTAGCATTTAGATAAGGCTTTCTTATTTGCAAAGGTTTATATATATTATATATATATGTATAGGTATACACATATATACATACACACACATACATACACACATATATGTATATATGTATACACATACATATATATATGATCTTATTTATTTTTAGTTGCTATTATTAATTCCATTTTACAGATAAGGGAACTGATGATTATGTACTTTAAATGAGTTATCCATGGTCCCACAGCTAATTCAGTTTCAGGTAGAATTTGAACTCAGACCTTTGTGATCCTAAGTTAAACTTATATTCATGACACCATCTAATTAAGATATATTAGCACTTATGGCCCTTACTGGACTGTTTATTAAGAATTACATATCCCTTGGGGAGAGTTTCCAGTCCTTGGGCTGTTAATAAAAGCTCAAGAGAAGATGCCACAACTATAATATTAATATTACAGGTGAAATGTGAGGCATATAGGAAAACATTAAAAACCACTGGGTTATGGGAGCAGAGTGAATCTTTACGTTTTTTTGAACCAGAAAGCTTTAGTATATTGCCTCTGGTCAATATTATTCATTTCTGATTTAATCTAATGTAGCTCTTGATTCAAAGCTCAGTATCCATAGTCAATAAAACTTCCCTATTGTCTTTTTCAAAAATAATTAAGAAATATGCTCCATGGCTCGCCTTTGAATTTTTAATGAATAAAGACAGTTACATTCATATAGAGTTTCCAGAACTTGCAAAATTCTATCCTTCTAGTTTACCATGAAGGAAACTGTAGAGTAGGAATGTTGAGTGGCTTATGTTTGAGCTCAAGTCAAATCAAATCTTCTGTCTCTAAGAGCATTGGGCTTCCCTATATGTAGGACGCTTCCTCCAGGAGGCAAACATTCAGCAACATGAATTCACCACTGGTTGGTTTAGTGATTCCTGTGTTTTTATTGTGTTTATACCACTCAAATATTCTTTCTCTGTCAATTTTACATGCACACACATGAATATATATGTGTATATATGTTTAAATTTATGTATATAATGTATATATGATTTTGTGTATATAGCATATGTATATACTTATATATAGGTATATATACCTAAATATACATACATACATACATATACATACACACATATGTGTGTATATAATTTTGTCTAACTTAGCAACCATTTTTCTCTAAAACGTTCAATTTCCCTAGTTTTTGCTCATTGTCTCTAAGCACTCTGAATATTTGCCTCAAAGAGGAATAGACTATTTGGGAAAGAGAGGCCAACATTCAAGTCAATGTTATATTCAATTGCATTATTTTTCACCTTTAGGTCACATTTCTTTTTAATGGAAATGTAGTACAGAAAATGTATTAATGATTCTTCAGCGATTTTCTATTGCCATTATCTTGATCTCATTTTATAAAATAATTCAGCTTTATTATTAGTTTCTCCTATGTGAAAAATGTATTATAATTTTGGTACCATTATAAATCTCAGGGCATTTTTTAATGTATAAAATATCAGAGTCAAGAAAATAGATTTTCTGAAATCCAAGATCTTTTATGATGGAGTCAGAGGCAGAAACAGAGACAGAAAGATGGAGACAGGGAGGGAAAGACAGTCACAGGGAAAAATAAAATCAAATGAGCCAGATTTTGGAAGTAAAGCATCATCAAAATACCTCCTTGCATGGCTGAAAGTAGCTTAGGATGGAATGGTTTGTGGTGCAGTGGAGAAGATTGTTGGTTATGTAGCCAGAGGACTTGAACCTTTGGACCATGGCTCAGCTACTGACTGACTATGTGATCCTGAGCAAGTCTTTTCAGTAATTTGGGCCTCAGTTTTCTTCATCTGAAAAAAAATCTGCTACCAGCTGTTTATACTTACAGATTGAGTAATTGCATTTATAGGGAGTTTTAACAGTATTTAACAGTACTTCAAAGAACATTTTAGCTCTTTTACAATGAAGGTCCCAGTGATAGAGAATATCAGGCATCAAACAAGCAAGTGAAGATTTTTTTAAAAATTTAGAATTCTCTGAAATTCAACCAGGACCTAAACCTTCTCCTAATATGCTTTGAAGGGAAACCTTGTTTGAACTCTTTGAAGTGATTTTTTCATGGGGAACTGTACGTAAGGTGAACTTTAGTTTGTGTAAAGTGAAGTTATGTTATTATTTCTTGGAGTCCGGTTTCCCAGGATCCATAGCCATAACAATCTCTGTTCTCAGGTATTAGATATGAGTTCCCACAGTTATGGTTCAAAACATTTTCACCACACTTGGGCAGTGATATAATGGTAGATAATATAAACATCCACTGTGGCTGCACAGTGAAATACAGGGATGAGGTGACATAAACTTGTGAGGCCATGGCTGGCAATATGCCTTCTTTATCTGTTGCCTATAAAACAGGTGGTCACTAGTCAGTGAATAGGAAACCTTAGGGTTGAGTGCACAGATACTGTGTGTGCCTCAACTGGGTCCCATTGAGACTTGGGGGAAACCTTAGGGTTGAATGCACAAGCAGGGGATGTAGTGTGTGCCTTGATCGATGCCCATCAAGACTTGGGGAGAATCTGTGTTTGCCTCTGCTGGCCCCCATAGAGGCTTGAGGGGATTTAGGGGATGCACAAGTTGTACCTGTCTCGATTGACCCCATTGATATGTAGGATAGCTGCCCACCCCCTCCCCACTTCTTGCTGGCCCCTGCAAGAAGGGTGATTAGGGAATGCTGTAGGAGTTGTGCTCCAGTTATCAGCAACCTTTTCCGAAAAAACTAGACTAGAATAAAATAAGACTGTTAACCCCTTCTTGGTGTCTTTCCTGTCTGACTAGATCAAGAGTGAACCTGTACTAGCAGCCATGCTGTGTGCTATGCGAAACCATCTTGCCCAAATACAGATCTAAATGACAGCATGATGCAGGGGAAAGAGAGCTGATTTAGGAGCCAGAAAACCTTAGTTCAAATCTTGCTTCTGATTATAACTGCCTTTATGACCTTGGGTAAGTCACTTAACATTCCTGGCTCTCAGTTTCCTTATGTGTAAAATGAAGGGGGGGAGGGAGCAGTTGGTTCCTGCCTCTCCTGCAGATTGACAATGGATTACATTTTGGATCATATCCTATTCACTAATTAAAGTATCACTTGCTGTACTTTCAAATATCTGAGTATCCCCTAGTCAAGGAATGGTATGTATGTAAAACACATCAGCTATTTCCATTATAGCTTCTAGGGTATTTATGCATCACCTGTGGCTAATTTCCTCATATGACTTACTCCTTCTGTTCATCTCATTTATTCTCCTCCTTTTTGTGATACTTTCAGAATATGAAATAACTCTTTGAAAGTGTGAAGTTGGAAATTTTCCAACTCGCTTGAATTTGGCCACGGAAGGAAATTAGAAATGAAAAGTTTTATCTTACAAATAAGTGGAGTATATTTTAAAATTTAGGAATAATGTTCAGTAAGAAACATCCCACGAAAGAATATACATATTATCGGTGATGCGGAAGAGAATGACTGACTCCTTATCCTTTAATTTTGGTGGATCATCATTGATGTCCTGCTCCATGTGCTGGCTGTATCCCAAGGCTCTGTCTTCAGCCCTTGTCTTCACGCTCTCCACTTTCTCTCCAAATGGATTCGTTAGCTCCTATGGATTCAATTATCGTTCTATACCAGATGTCTCCTGGATCTATATATCTAGTCCCTTTCATGAGATATAGTGCCAAATTCCTAACTGCCTGTTGGATAGTTTGAACTAGAAGTGTCAGTTACTGAGTCAAATATGCACTTCCTTTTTGAGTTTTTCAGGGATTTTTGGTCACAAGGACATGAAGAATTCCCTATAACAGCATATGCAAGAAACTATTTTTTTCCTGTGGCCACACTACTTCTAGAGCCCAACTGACCAGAACAATTTAACCAGTTTCCAAAGAGATTTATTTTGTAATCAGGGAGTGTATGCTAAGGCTCAGAAATGGTACTCACTTTTCATATATTTCCCATTAAATAATTATACTACTTCCTCATAACTCTGAAGCTAGTTTTAGACCGTTTTCACTATTGAATCTAGAAAGATTCCATTGACATTAAAACTGATTTTGAAACATCTCCTTAAGATAGAAAATTGTTCTAGCTGGAACCTTGTTATTCATAATACAAAGGAACATCTAATTTAATGTTATGGAATACAGCAAAATTACCCAATAATTAAGCAGGGGGTGGAGGGAATAGAGGAGGACAGAAAATTTATTGACCACATATCTGAAGAACATAGTCTTTAACACTAATATTTAACAGAGTAACATTTGAGCATGATTGGACAGAGCTGTTCATCATCTTGCCCCTGTTTGACATACCCCTTTCATAGTGATACAAAAGTCAAGTTAAGCTTCTCTTGTGTGCAAATAGTAGGTAAAAGCACTAGTTTAATCTGTGATATCATTTCACTCTAATTGATATTTTAAGATCAGAACTGTATTAAAATAATCCCCATTTTAAAGTTAAAAATAAAGAAAAACACTCTTCCATCCATGGTTGCACACAATAAACAAGCTTTGCTATTTATTAATGCAAAAGAAAGGTAAAACAGGATGACACTATTTATAAATAGCATTTCCACGCTCTACATGTAAGATGCTCATGCAGATATTATAAATGGGTGTTGGAGAAAAGTTGATGACATCAAAAGCTTTTCAATCTTCAGTGGATTTTCCTCAGCAGATGAAATGCTGCCTTGTCAAAAGATTCAGCTCATTAGGTGTGACCAAGAAGGCCCCACTACTTCACCTTAGTAAAACACCTGTCATTTGACAAGCAAATCAAAAGATTAAAAAAAAGTAAAACTTAAGTTCCATGATACAATGCTTCAGTTTTTTTTAGTAGTTTGGTTCAAAGCAATATATTTAGTTAGTTCACCTTTTTTTGTTGTTGTTGTTCAGTCATGTCAGTTCTTTGTGACTCCATTTTAGTGTTTTCTTGGCAAACACATTGGAGTGGTCTGCCATTCCCTTCTGCAGCTCATTTGCCCAGAGTCATGCACACAGTTATTAAGTGTCTAAGAACAAATTTGAACTCAGGTCCTCCTGACTCCAGACTTAGCTTTCTATACATATAGCTGTTTACAAACATTGAATCTTTAGAATGGCTTAAATATTAGCATAAACATATTAATTCTAATGAATTCAAATGGCATTAATTTTTTCTTCTAGTGATGACTTCTGTTTGCCCTTTCCTCAGAAATTCATTTCCCTTTTACAGATATTTAATTCTCCAATTGTATTATTCTTTGTATTCACTATGGAAAATAGGAAATTCAATCAGTTCTCAATTGTCCACATGGGCACATATGTGCAGCACCTTGCATTACGATGTCCACCTGGGGAATTCGAATTTCTTAATTTAAAGTGAATAATTTTGACTACCCAATCATAAAGGATATAGTTTCAACAAAGCAAAGAAACAAAAAAAAAATAAAATAAAATTAAAATTTACTTCTAAACTTTATAAGTGCTATAAAATATAAAACAGACATAGAATGTCTTACAGTATTCTGGCATCATTACAGTATGCCTGGCATCATCTACGTCATCTACAATAACCTGTATCCATGACTGAGATTTATTTAACTTTAATTGATCTTCAGTGTTAATAGGAAAAAATAATCAATATTAATATTCAATATTAAAAAGAAGTCCATGAACTTCTGAGTTATAAATTGCAAATTTACTCTTTGGAAAGTCAACTTTGGGAGCTACCCTTATAGAAGAAGCTGTTTTCTATTAGCATCAAATAGAGAAAACTTTTTCATCCCAATCTCATTCCCTTACTAAGGATGGTTTTCTACTTATATTCATAGGTGATAAAATGTTAATTTGGTTCAACTGTTGTTCAGTCAGGTTCAACTCTTTGTAACTTCATTTTAGGGTTTCTTGGCAAACAAACTGGAATGATCTGCCATTTTCTTCTCCAGCTCATTTTACAGGTGAGGAAGCTCATTTAATTGAGGTTTTCAATTAAACAGGTTGTCTTAGAAATTCTTTTTTATTTTTTTCTGGAATTCAAAATACTCATTGTTCATATGAAACTGTCATCTAGTTGATATGATATTTTCTGCTGTGTTACATCACAATTTATCCATGCTTGTCAATCCTGTACCTATGTCCTCCTATAATTTTACCATGGGAGTCCCAATTGTACTTTCTCTTGACATTATTGGGATACCAGCGAAGCACAACTTTTGCCAAGTGGCTGAACCATCTTCCCTTTGGTATAGATACAGATATAGATAGATTAGATTAGATAGATATGGATATGTATGTGTGTATATATATATATATATATATATGTATATACATATATATAACACTATATTATTACTTTCCATTTCTTATATGATATCTTCTTTGTAATACATTTAAAAAAATTTCTCCTGGTTACCATGCCCATCTGTGCTGACCTTTGGGTGATTCCTAATTTTAATCCTTTGAGTATATTCTATGACTTTCATTCATCCATCACCACAATTTTTCTTTTCCTTTCCTGATGCTCCCAGATAGTTTCTTCCTCCAAAAATGATCTTGTGCCTATTCTGTGTGTGGCAGTATGACATAGAGTTTAGAAATTTGGCTTCAAAACCGGGGAAAAAAAGCTTTACCTGACTTTTAGGCAGCACTTGAAGATGAAAATCTTCGTAGATAGGGGAGTTTGCTCATATGAGAATTTCACATTAGTATATGCTTGTTAATTGATTAAATGATGTATATGGTAGCATACATAGTACAGAAAATAAAGGATTGGTCATTGAACCAGAAATATCTAGGTTCAAGTCTTCATATCCTTCCCCTGAAACAGACTCAATGTGTGACACTGGGAAGGTTACATAACCTCTCAGTCTTCCTAAGTAAATCTCTAAGACTATAAGTTACAGATAAGGAAGTAACAAATTTGCTTAGGTGGAAAGAATTTTTTTACTGGAAAGTTCAGACTAATATCTATATCATCTGCACTCAGAGAGTAGTTCATATTTGTGTGTTTTGTGAGATTGAAATTTTATGTGTTTGTATGCATATGCATATAAAGTTAACAAGATTATGTAGTTGAGTGAGGAATAATTCATGAAAATATCATGTCCTTCACTGGAATCTTGGTGATATAAAAAAAATAAAGGATGATCCTTGGACATTTCATGGATCTACTTTAGAGATACAGATAGATACAGGTATAGATATAAATGTAGATAGTACATATAAATGTGTGTGTGTGTGTGTGTGTGTGTGTGTGTGTTAGGTAGAAAGATGAATTGAATTCCAACCCGCTCTTCAAATTTCCACCTTCATGGCAATTGCTGCCCCTGAAGCAACTTTTAGCTGGTTTTAATTTAGGTCAATGATACATGGTTAAAAATTTTATGTCTTTGGATCAGAACATTTCAGACTTTTAGAAACCACAAATTTATCTTCACAGCATTATCATCACTGTTACATCAATTAATAGTAATGATTTCCAAACTTTTTATACAGTGTCAAAAGTATGGAAGAAAGGTAAGTAGGACTTGGAGCAAAACTTTCTTCAGAGAATGAACATCAGATTTAATGTCAAGAAATACAATTTTGAATCTTAGCTCAGAAGTTTATTAATACCACATAAGGTAAATAACTTCTCTTAATTTTAATTTCCTCATTTTATAAAATGTGGCTAATATTAGTTGTACTTCCTGACTTATGGGATTGTTGGAGGAAGGGGCTATATAAGTGTACAGTATGATAATCATTGCAGTCATTACCAGAGCAGTTTGTAGTTGATGATCCATATTAAGGGTAATTTAAAATCATGATAATGATAATAATTTTGTTTCCCTTCCAAAATAATTATTTTTATCTAAACCTCAAAATGGCAATATTGGAGATGGAAATTATAATAGAAATTCTCTTTCTTTTTGATGTCATTTCTTATTTTACTCATGGCAAAATGAATGTAAGATTGTAAAGACATACTTTGTACAGTATTCTAGCAAATGCTTCTAGATCAAATGCTCAATTAATTTAGCAAATATCCATTACTTTTCCTAATTGTAAAAAATAAAATTATTTGAAATAGATTATAAATTACAATAAAGACTTTGGAATTCAAGTCATATGAATTATGGAGCAATAATGACAGTTTGTAGCAGTATTCTTATGCTGTTACTAATCAATATAGGATTCTGAAACTTCCATGACAGGATCAAGCACCTCTCACAGAATCTTTTCTTAGCTATTTCCCATTTCCGTGACTTTATACTGAGTTTCTCCTATACTTAAAATGAATTCCCTTCTTCTTGCTGATAAGCATTTTGCATTCTACTTTCCCCCCCATATTTTATTGTAAATTTAGAATTGTTTTTCTTTTTCCTACTTGATCTCATTGATTTGAAAAGAGTAAATTTATTTCTATTTTTTTTAATTTATGAAAAGAATAATAAGCCAAAGAGCCACACTATTCATCAGTTACTTTGCAGCAATACTAAGCACTTTTTATACATTACCTCATGTGAATCTGACAGCAACCCATGGAATGGCAGGACACATAATATTATCCCCATTTTATGTGTCAAGAAGTCACTTAGAAATGGCATAGCTAGTAATTTGAAAATAGCATTCAAATTTCTTTAAATGGGTTGTCATTAATATTTTCTGTATCTTATATCACCATAGTTATGCCAAATCTCCCTCTCTCTCTCCCTGTCTGAAAGACCCATCTCACTATTTTATAGAAAGAACAAGAAATCAAAAGTGATCATTGTTTTGCAACTGACTCTGTTTTCTATAAAGGAAAACATTAGGGGAGATAGGTATTGCATCCTCCAGTCCTGAAATCAGAGGGAGGTCTTGTCAATCAAGGCTTGTATTAGAAGCATGGTGATGAGATTAAAAGTGATGATTTTATCCTGGGAGGGGCATCTTGTTCTACAGGGTTGAAACTGGGCAGACCAGTGAAAGCAAAGTGAGGTGGGCTTTTGTTACCTTCATATATTCTTTTCTGAGCTCTGCTTACTTCACTCTGCATTAGTTCATATACCTCTTTCCATGATTATATGTATATATCATGCACATTATTTCTTATATTGCAGTAGCATTATGTTTCATTCACATAGTACAAGTGGGTTAACCAGTCCTCAGTTGATGAGCATCTACTTTGTTTCCAATTCTGACCTATCACAAAGAATTCTGTTATAAATATTTTGAAATATGTAGGATTTTTCTCATCAAAAGCTTCCCTTGCAATACAAGCCTATTAATGGAGTCACTGTTTCAAAGAATATAGACATTTTAGTAATTTTCTTCGCATAATTCCCGTTTGCTATCCAAAATGATTGTCATTTTACATCTTCAGTAATGTGTTAGTGTGCCTATCCTTACACAACCTCTCCAGTATTTACTGTTTTTTCCCCACCCCCAGTTTTTATGGCTGTGCAGAACATGCTATGAATCCTCAAGCTTATTTTGAAATACAATTCTCTTATTATTAATAATATGGAGCATTTTTTCATGTGGCTGTGAATGTTTAGTAGTTCTTTTGAGAATTTTTTTTCATATCCTTTAACCATTTATCTATTGGGGAATGACTCTTAGACATAAATATTATTAATTTGTTTATATGTCTTATATACCAAAATCATATTTGAAAAATCTGGTACAGTTTTTTCCTTCACTCACCTACTTTCCTTCTTATTCTTTATGCATTGATTTTGTCTGTGCAGAAACATCTTAGTTTCAGGTAATCAAAGTTGTCCATTTTACCTTTTTTAATCATCTCTATCTCTTATTTGGTTAATAACACATTTCCTACCCATAGCTAAGAAAAGCATATGATCTGCTTCTATTCTGTTTTTTGTTCTATTTCATTAGTATAGTTAAAATTAAGATTGTGTATCCATTTAGAATTTATGGCAGAATATGATGTAAGGTATTGCTAAACCAATACCTGCTTTGTCTGCCAGAATGTTTTCTAGTTTTCTATTTTTTTCATCAAATAGGGAGGTTTTCCCTAGATATTATATATTTTTCACTTTCTCAAACCCTGGGTCATTGAGTTCTGTTGTTTCTGAATCTCCCTTGTCTCCTCTGTATGATTGCTTTATCCCTCCACTCTTTGACCATGCTAGATGGTTTTAATGACTGCTATTTTATACACTGTTTTGACATTCCCTTTTTTTTTCTTATTACTTTTCATCATTTCCCTTGATATTCTTCATCTTTTGCTTTTTCATATAACTTTTTTATTATTTTCTCAAGTTCTCTAAAGTATCTCCTAGGTAATTTATTTGGCATAGCGTAATATTGAAAATTAATTTTGGTAGTATTATGATTTTTGTCATATTTTATGACCTAGTCATGAGCACTGAATATTCCTCCAGCTATTTAAGTCACTGTTATTTCTTTAAGGAGAATCTGATAATTAAATCTATATGTCTTTTTGTACATTGGTAGTTCAATTCCCAGATATTATTCATTTTGGAGTTATTTGGAATGGGATTTCAATTTTTTACTATTGTTTCCTGTGGTTCATTATGATTATATAAAATGCTTTTTCAGGTTATCTGATAATTCTTTTAATTGGTATTTTATTTTCTATTCTTTTCTATTGTTTCCTTCATTGTAGTGTTAATACTGTCATGCTTTCCTTGAAGTCTTTAGGCTATCTCTACACATTCTGTCTTTGATACTGGTATAGAAAGCATACACACACACGCACGCATATTAATGTGTAGAGGTAATTTTCTTTGCGCTCTTTAAGTAGTGGAGGATGCAACATCTTAAGAAGCTGGGAAGCAAAATGGTTAGAGACACAGAGGTGATAGAAACAAAAAGGAGAGTCCAAAGTTTATTTTAATATGATTGAAATATGCATAAACTTTCACCTATTTTACAGTAACACTCCCTATGCAAATTGTACAAGTAATAAACCCCATATAAATCTGCATATCACATAAAATAATTGCTTCCTAATTGGTATTCTCTTGATGGAGGCTTTTAAAGTATGGTTGAAAGCAAGTTATTCTGAAAGAAAAAGGTGAGACAAAGGAAAAGGGAAAGAAATTGCCCATTCTAAGGATCATAAAGTTCATGCTTCCCCATTACTTAATTTTAATAGCTTATTTGTATTCATGAAACACTTCCCAAAATTACTTAGGTCAGTTTGGCATGGAGACTCTCCATGAAAACTCTGATAGATTCTAGAGTAACATTATAGGAAGGCTTTAAATAGGGTCCTAGCCTTACTGTCAGGACTTTTTCGCCTTGTTAAACATATAGAAGCTTACCACAAGTAGTCTGATCTCTTGGTGATGAGTTCTTTGGCTACAATGTGTAGAATACAAAATAACTATATGCCTTGTGTAGCTTGCTTCCGTTTCTATAGTGGTAGAAAAGGGAGTATCAGGTACAAAATCTACAGGGTTTATCATCATCCTTATCATGAAAAAAGAAATTGAGGGTGTTCCTCAGCACTTTAGACAGACGTGTGAAAGCTGAATTGTGGGATAGGTGGACAAGAGTGAAAAAGAATAAGATTCCTGGGACAAGTACTCATAATAATGGGATCACAGATGCTTTTAAGTATTTCAATATTCCAAGTCTTCAGGCCACTAATAAACTCACATGCTGCCCTGATCACACCAAACCTGTAGTATGATGCTCAATTCTGGAGCTCCAGGTTAGGAAAAACATTGATAGGTGGGAGAGCAGGGCAAACAGGAGAGTGGGTGAACTCAAAGTCATCTCTATGGCATAGAAGGATCAGTTGTGTTTTTTTGTTGTTGTTTGTTTACTGCACGCTTTGTTCTACCGTCTCCTAAAGGTATCATCCAATATCCCTCTTTCCTTTCATGTCAGACTTTTAGAAAAAGTCATTTACACTCATTGTATGTACTTCCTTTCTTCTTACTCTTCCTTCATTCAGTCCCTTGCAGTCTGGCTTCCAAACATATCAGTAAACCGAAATTGCTCTTGTCGAGATTACTAATGATTTACCTGCCAAATCTTATTGTCTCTTTTCTAGCCTCATTTTTCTTGCTCGCTTTCTAGCCCTTGGTGCAGTTAATTCTTCCACTCCTCTTGAAAACTCTCTCTTTCCTGGATTTCTCTGGTACAGTTTTTCTCAGTTCCTTTCTGCTACTCTGGCTATGCCTAAGGGTTCTTTGCTAAATCATCAGACATATTCACCTCCTAACTAAGGATATTTTGTAAGGCTCTCTCCTGGACCCTCTTTTCTTTCATCGATTTTTTTCTTGATGATCTCATCAATTTCCATGGACTTAATTATCATTTCTATACAAATGTCTCCTATATATACAGTTATCTGCACTCGCTCTAGTTCCATATCACCAATTGACAATTAGAAATTGTTATCTGAATTTCTCACAGTTATCTCAAATTCCATATGTACCAAATGGAATTCATAATTACTCTACCCAATTATACTCCTCTTTCTAAGTTTTCTATTTCAACTGAGAAAACTATCATCCTTCCAATCCCTCAGGTTTACAGTCTTCTATCATCCTCAGTCAACTCTTTCCTCACCTAATCAATTGCCAACTCTTATTTAACCTATGTCTATAACAGCCATCCTATTTTATCTGTTCACATAGATAACACCCTTGGCCCTGATTGCCTCTCACCTGAACTATTCAATATCTTCCTAACTGGACTCCCTAACTCAATCTTCTCCCTTCTCTGATCCATGTTTTGAAAACTCAGCTACCAAAATGATATTCCAAAAACTCGTATGATCTTGTGAAGTCTATGCTCAAGAAACTCCGATGGCTGTCTGTTACCTGGAAGATAAAATATAAACTCTTTGACTTTTGAAACTTTTCACAAGCTCTAGCCTACCTTTTCAAGTAAGATCTATACATAGATATAGATATATACAGAGTATATATTAAACATGTTATGTATACTATACATGTATATTTGTATGTGATATGTGTTATATGTCCAATATACAATGTGCAATACATATATACAATACATATGCACATATATGTACATGCACATATATATGCATATACACATACACAGAGGCTGCTTAGGAGGCAGATAAGCTGATTTCCTCAATGTAGAGCACAAATGGAGTCTAATCTTTTAAATAATCATTTCATGTTTAAATATAGAATCTCCCTGAATATTTCATGCCTTTTGTTACTTTGGTGTCACATTATTAATTCACAGAAAATCTTGTATATTATGGAAAACTGATCTATTAGTTATACAAAAAAGATAATTCCATTTCCAGTCTCCATTCTCTACCATTGTTTCCCATGTTTGAAATGTACTAACATTTCACTTCAACCTTTTTGGTCCTCTAGTCAGGTTCTTGACCTCCCACATGAGGTCAATCCTGATCCTCTCTACCTCCCAACACTTTCTGGTGCCTTACACACACACACACACACACACACACACACACACACACACACACACACACACACAATTTGTCTGCATTTACTTTGTATATATATTTTGTGTTTACTAATTTTTCTCTAGGTTGTTCCTTGCCTACCTGTTAGAATGCATATTCCCTGAAGGTAGGGACTGTTTCTTTTTTTGTCTTTGCATCCAAGTATTTAGCACAGGGCTCAATAAATATTCATTAAATGAATGAATAAAGGCAACCTTGGAAAGATGGGAAGCTCTCAAGAATGAAACTTGGGAGACATAAAGAGAAGCAGTTCTGATGAGATTTAAAAAGATATTATATAAAGAGAATGATGCAGATAACAGGCAAAATCTATATTTTGAAATTCGTGTACAAAATATAGAAGGAACTAAAGGTAGATAAATGAAGACAAATAATCCCATGATGTTAAACGAAAATAAACCATACCATCAGTTTTAAAACTGAAATTGAATTGTGACTTGAGAGTAAAAGCACGGAGCACAAAGATGATGAAACGTTCTTAGGTTATGACATGTAAATAAAGGGTGAATGAAAAGGTGATGAGAAGAGAAGACCTGAGGTCAGGGCAGGGACAGACTGAAGACTCAGCATGTTTACAATTATTTAAAGAACTGCCATATAAAAGATTGAATAAATTTGTTTAACTCATCTCCAAAAGGTTAAAGTAGGAGTCATGGTTTCAAGACTCAACCAGGCAGATCTAAACTTGACATAAGGAAAAACATCCTAACTACTGGAGTTATTTACAAGTGGAACAAATTGCCCAAAAATGAATGGGAGGTTTGTGTAACAAAGAGCTTAGATGACCACTTGTAATATATATTGTATTTTGGATTCTTGTTAAAATATAGATTATAATAGATTGATTGAGGCCTCTTGCAACTTGAGATTTTGTGGCTGTTTCTTTGATATATTGTTTTATAGCTAATATTATAAACTATTCAAATGAGTGATACAGATAGATAGGTGAATTCTGAACAGAACCATGGAATGATGGAAAGAGGAAGAAAAGATAAGTCTCTTGTGTCTCTTAGGGCTTACTTACTTCTGTCTCTGTCTCTGTCTCTCTATATAAACAATACAGGTATGGATATAAACATATATATGTATATACGCACAAGAATATTAATATAAATGTATATGTATGTGTACATATACATATAGATATGGATGTAAACATTATATATTAAACTAATTATAAAACAATTGGCTACCTAGGGACTTTTTTTTAACATTTGGCCTCTCATTTGTTGAAGAATTTGGATTGTTAAGTAGTTTGGAAAAAATCCTCACTATCCACATCTCTGTATTCTTTTTATGTGGGAAAGATAAGAAAGCTTTAATTAAGAATAGGATCAGGGAGCTAGCGGTTGTAATACAAGTTCCAGAGCATATTTTAAAACCTTCCATTCAGATTCAATTTGACAGAAGATGACAGATGTCAGGTCCATGAAGAGCCCCCTGATTGTTTAGGTAAAACTATCTAATATGTTTAAGAGATATTATGATACCTTCCTATCTGAAGAAGTGACCTTTATAATGTATGTGACACCAAAGTAACAAAAGGCATGAAATATTCAGGGAGATTCTATATTTAAACATGAAATGATTATTTAAAAGATTAGACTCCCTTTATGCTCTACATTGAGGAAATCAGCTTATCTGCCTCCTAAGCAGCCTCTGTTTCATTTACTTTCACTGAGGCTCTAAGAGATATACAGCAAAGCCAGAGACATTTCAGTTGACAGTATTATCATTTCAATTGATTTCAAAAAATCATTCCTGCATTTTGGTGCAGAAATTGAAAGTGAACTATGAATTCAGATTTCATTAAAGAGTTGTGTCAAAGAAAATTTTTCTCGCTGAACTAGAGAATTAAGTTGTAGAATATTACTAAAAAGATGCAATCCATTTAGTTCACACTGAAATGCAAACTCATGATGTAAATACACTTGACTTTGTAAAATATTACAAGAGAAAGTGGCTATAATGACTACATCTTGTCCCTTTATGATCACTCATTTTATTTTCATGTGTGTGTATGTGTGTGTATTTGTGTGTGGGGGGAGAGACAATCGGAACTATGCATCTGGCTATCTTCATTCATCAATCTGTTCATTCAATAAGTATTAATTAAGCATATCTTATGTTCTCAAAACTATGCTAGATATAGCCATAAATAGAAAAGATTCAAAGATGATCCATGACTTAAAGAAATCTCTCCCTTATTTGCTGATGCAAAATTGTAGCACATATAAAATTGGGGAGGGGGGACATGAAGCTATGTATAATTAGATAGAAGTGAGGGAGGAAACCCCTGCTATTGAAACAAAGTGAGGATAAAGTTGAAAATAAAACACAGAATGAGCTGGGGTTGATGAGAAAAGATAAGTAAAGAAAAAAAGGAAGTTGTCAGGTAAAACATATTTACATATTAGCTGTTTTCCAAAAATAAACAAGAAAAACTAAGGAAGTAAAAAAACAATAGCATTCAGGTTGCACTCAGAGTTCATCACTTTTCTATTTGGAGGTGATAGAATTTTCACCATCAGTCCTTCAGAATTGCTTGGATCATTATATTGATCAGAGTAGGTATCTTTCACAGACAATCATCATAATATTCCTGTAATTGTGCCCAGTGTTTTCCTGATTGACTGCTCTTTGTATCAGTTCATATAAGTCTTCCCAGGTTTTCTGACACCATCTCCTTGTCATTTCTTAAAGTACAATAGTATTTCATTACTGATACGTATCACAACTTGTTCAGCCATTTGTGAATTGATGGGCAATTCCTTAACTTCTCAATTCTTTGCCAACACAAAAAGAACTGCTATAAATATTTCTATATATTTATGTCTTTTCCATTTTTCTTTTATCTCTTTGGAACACAGACCTTGTAATGGAATTACTGGGTCAAAAGCTATTCACAGTTTTATAGCCTTTTTGGGATAGTTGCAAATTGTCCAGAATGGTTAGACCAATTCACACTCTAATAACAGTGCATTAACGTCTGTATTTTCCCACATCCCTTCCCGTATTTGTCTTTTTCCATTCCTGCTAAGTTATCCAATCTGATAAGTGTGAAGTGGAATCTCAGGATTGCTTTAATTTACATTAAAAACATTTCTCATGTGATTGGATATCTTTGATTTTTTCTTCTGAATGCTCTTTTTCTTATCCTTTGACCATATAGGACCATTATGATTGAAGACGGTGAAATGGCAGAACTCATTGACTCTTGGTTTTCATCTTATCTTCCTAGTCAGTCGTGTTGATTCATAGAGATACTGCAGGCCTAGAAAGGGACAAAAGTTACTGCATTTTTTTTTTCTAAAAGAGAAGAATCTAGAGTCTGCAAATTATGGGCCAGTGATCTTCACTTTTATTTCTGGCAAAATTCTGGGTTGTTAATAAAATAATGAACATCTAGGAAAAGAAGGAATAATGACCAAGAATGAACATGGTCTTGTCAAGAACTGGTCATGCCAAACTAAGCCTATTTGTTCCCCTTTTTTGACAGCATAAGAGGATAACCAAAATGCTGAAGGACCATGAGTCCATGTCATTTAAAACTCAGTGAGCATGAGTTGCACAGGTTTAACAGGCACAAACATAAAACAATGGCATATATATATATATATATATATATATATATATATATATATACAGAAATACATGTATATATATACATACATATATATATATATATATATACAGAAATACATGTATATATATACATACATACATAAATACCTTGATGCACATACATGTCCATATACATGCCATCTGTGTCATCATTTAATACTTAAACTTATGTGAGATCACCACAATAACATATATAGAAAAAAGGAAAATCCCAGGATGGAATGCTATGTTATAACCATCAGGAAGGCCTGGGACAAGGATAATGATTTTATACTTTTGGCCTCTCCATTTTCTTTTAGGTGATCCAAGTTTCAGTTCTTCAGAGATTATGGCATTTTATGATGTGTATCCTTAAAATATCACCAACAGAACACTGTTATTAAGAGATGGTTGTTGAATAACTATTTCTATTGTTATGTCTTCCAAGAAAACTTGTATGATTTTGACAGGCACATGGGAGACGTCTTCAAAGTGATATTTTATTCTAACAAATAAAATGGCTTTTTTAATAGTCAACGTAATAAATGTAATAGTATCTTGTGAAGTATCTATAGCAGTAGATTCCATTTAGTGGATTTGTGATGACAGTCCAAGATGTTTGTGCTAAAAATTCTTTAAAAGCACCTCAAGAAACAAATAACTATAAAGAATATCATGAATAGTATGTTGAGTTCCTCTGGGTGTTCACAACACCCTTTGTTTTATTGGTGAAATGGGTTCAATGCATTTTCTCTTACAACTATCATTCATGGTCTACTGTGGCTTGCTAACATACCCTCACCAAAAATAATTCCTTCTCTGTGCATAGGTTAGATTAATCGAAATGTATAGATAGAAAAATAAGTGTATAAGTCAGAATTATTTGAATCTGTCTCTGTCTCTCTGTCTCTGTCTCTCTGTCTGTCTGTCTGTCTGTCTCTCTCTGTCTCTTTTTCTCTGTCTCTGTCTCTCTCTCTCTCTCTCCACCCCAATGATGAGATCCAAACTTTCTCATGCCTTTGATATCAAATTGTTACCTCCAACTTCTATTGGAGGTTACCTCCACTTCTATTTATATTTGATCAACCCCAGTTGGGTTTCTCATCTTTGTTTTCATTAAGGTCATTTCCATTTATTCTATAAAACAGATCTGGGGTAGTACTGTTAGAGTCCCAGGGTCATGGCCAACAGTCATTGGTGGTAAAAAAGTGTTTGTTCAACTGCTTTTCATGAATTCTTACACACCTTTTTGGGAGATCTGTTTGTTGTTCTCCTTTATTTCATTCTTGAAAATGCTAAGGATGACTTTGGTTAATTGTGTCTCTCCTCTACTTTCTTTAACCTGGTGTAACAGAGGTTCAGAAGAAATGATGATTTACCTCTTCATATTTTCTGTGACTGTTCCTTCACAACCACCTTTCCCTTCCCAAACTGGAAGACCCTATTCTTGGAGATCAATAAACCTTATTAATTGCTTGTCCTGCGTCAGGCAATGTTTTAAGTGCTGGAATTGCAAAGAAATGTTAATGACAGCTCCAGCTCTCGGTGAGCTCACATTCCAATGGGGGCATACACCAGCTAGATACAATCAGACCATATATAAAAAAAAATTTGAAACAATCAACTGGAGAATAGTATTAGAATTTAAGGCAATTGGGAAAGATTTCCTCTATGTGAGATTTTAGCTAAGATTTAAAGAAAGCCAGGTAATCTAGGAGATGGAAAGGAGGAGAGATAGCATTCCAGAGCTGAGGGGCAGACAGTGAATTAGTTCTGAGTGGGTCACAGAGTTTCTTGTCTGTGGAGTAGTAAGGAAGCCAGTGTCACTGAATCAATATTGCATGAATATGTGGGGAGGAAGGTGTAATGTGTAAGAAGACTGGAAAGTTGGGGTGGATTGATTGCAACTTTGTAGACCAGAGTATTTTATACTTGATCCTGGAAAGGATATGGGGATGGGACACACAAATGTCTTGGGGAGAGGTGACATAGTCAGAACTGTACTTTTAGGAAGATAACTTTGACAGCTGAGTGGGGGATGGACTGGAGAGGGGAAAAATTTGTGTCAGGGAGACTGACTATTATAATAGTCTAGATATGGGGTGATGATAACCTGCCTTAGGGCTGTGGCAGAACCAGTAGAAACATGTTATGAGGGTCATAATCAATGGACCTTGGCAACAAATTGGACTTGGGGAGTGAGGAGTTGAGGATGACAACTATTTTGCACACCTGGGTAACTGTGCAGATCATAGTACCTTCAACAATTTTAGGAATATTATATAGTGGAAGTTTTGAGGGAAAAGATAATGTATTCAGTTTTGGACATGCTGAGTTTAAGATATCTATGGGATATCCAGTTCAAGAGGTCTAGTAGGAAACTGGGGATGAGGAATTGGTGGTCATTAGAAAGGTAAGAGTTGGATAAGTACATTTGAGAATCATCAGCATAGAGCACTGGAAGTTTGTTGGCAAGACAGTCCTTTTAGTGGAGGGTGATTAGATGTAATGTAACACTAGAAAATAAATGGAGCAGAATAGAGATTACCCATCCTAACAAAGAGTGAATGTTCCAAGCCCTCATTACCAAGAGCTAGTGACTGAAGGATCGTCTGGAGTTTGAGGATACAATTAATGTAGCTAGAAGTGATTCTGATAATTATTTGCTTGAGGTGAAAATCCTGTTCTTGCCAAGATTAAAAAGGAAGACAGACTCTTCTGAAGGAGAAAAGGCCAGGAATGGTTACCCACTATGCCTCTATTACAAATCAGATAACTGGGATGTTAAAGATGCTTATGCTGACAGAGATATTGAAAAGCCCCAGGCTTTGAATGCATGCACCCCTACGAAGTGCCTTAAACGCAAGGAAACTTTTCTGGAGATTCACAGTAATGGATGGGTCCCCTCATACTGTGCTTGGTTTACCCTCTATTTTTTTCTAGTTATCTTAAGGTAGAATGTTTTCTCCCTTATTTGTCAAAAATATTTTACAAATGAGTCGATATTTTAGACCAATCCTGCCATATCTTTCTGCTTGGCAGGACTGAGTCTTTGCTTGCCAGAACAGTTTCTAGCCTTTTGTGGTCTTTTCATTATGAAAATGGATTTTCATTTGTTTTTAATTTTTATTTAAAATAGCTAATAACTAACATAGTGCTCCTGGATTGCCAAACACTTGCCATAAAATATGTCATTTTTCCTACAACTCTCTGTAGATTAGAAAACTGAAGTTGAGATTTGCTTTGGGTTACTCAGTCAGAATGTGCTAGAAGTGGGCCAGAATCCTACATCTTCCCGACTCTGAGGCCAACTTTCCAGTTACAACATGATGCTCACTTAACTTTTATACTTTTTATATTTTATACACACACACACACACAGAAACAGTCTGTCCACTCAAAGAGCTCATTCTAAGAAGGAATAAAAACAACAATGTACATATAGGATATCTATATATCTCTCTCTGTATATAATACCTACATATACTCATATTGACAGGGAGAGGGAGAGAGAGAGGGAGAGGGAAAAGGGAAGGGAAAGGGAAAGGGAAAGGGAAAGGGGGAGAGAGAGAGAGAGAGAGAGAGAGAGAGAGAGAGAGAGAGAGAGAGAGAGAGAGAGAGAGAGAGAGACTTTTTTTCTTTGAGAGCTTAGCACAAATACTTGACAAATAATTGTTGACTAATGGACTGACCTTTCCCCAGGACATAATTCATCCAAGCTTCGGAATCTTAGAATCTTTTAGTGCTCATTTGATTCCTAGTTGGGATATTTGAGATCTGAGAAAATTAGGCAAGATGAGTTGAAAACTACTTGCTTTGGGTTAAATCAATAAAATAACTGAAAATTTTCTACCTCACCAAGAGATCAGAACAACGCTTAATAATGATGTAGGTTTGACAATTTCCTAACCGCTTATTAAATTTATTCTCACTCCTGTGTGGCTGGTGGGGCAACAGCAACATCCCCATTTTATAAAAGAGGAAATTGGCAATCAGAGAGGATAGTAATTTCTCTAATGTATCATGGAGAATCTTCATAACTAAACCCCACATCTGCCTAATCCTAGTTCAGTGGCTGTTCCAAAATAGTTTGTACGTACTATTTTACTTTTTATTTGCGATGGAGAGTGATTTTTCATGAGCCAGAACTGATAATTCATTTGTAGGGATAAAGAATGTATTTGTGACATTATTGATGTGGAGAATTTCCAAATGAGGGAACTCCATTTACCAATCCAGGTTAGCACCTTCTTTCTAATCTATGATGTTAGACAGTTTCATGAAATGATCACCAAGTTAAATGACTTATCCAGGATCACACAAAGAGTGTCCTTTGCAGGACTTCAATCCAGTTTTTCCAGCTAATGCTCTACACAAAATTGCCTCTTGAAATATTTACATTATGAGACTATCCTTGCAGAACATTGATTGTAATCTGGGCTGCAAAGTACTGTCCTAACACAACAAAAACAAACATTTATTAAGCAGGGACTGTATAAAAGGCATTGTTCTTTGCTCTGATGTAGCTCCGAAGTGTACATAAGATAAAGTTCCTGACCTCACAGTTTATAATCCAGTGCTGAAATGCTGAAATTGGTCTGTCATAAAAGCCTTCACCCTAATGGAATTCCTTGTCATTGGACTTTTTCAACAGGCTAATTGGAAACTGCAAATAGAAAAATAAATTTGGTATCCGTGATCAGAATCCTCATTTTATTTGATGTTTAGAAGGATTGTAAAAATGTTAAAGCCTGCTGAGTGTCCAGAGATCTGATGGAAATGTTAGATATTTCTGGTAGAAACAAAGAAGGGTCCTGATTGGCAGATTATTTATGGAGCCTTTGAGAATCTAGTCTCTTTTTGAAATGCTTGCATAATTTCCACTGACAGTAGTGGGAATTCCAGACGTAATTGCAAAGAAGGATAGATCCCTTGATTTGGATATTTGCACACAGTGCAGCTAATGTGTATGCACAGTACACCATTAGAATTAAAGGAAAAAACCCACTTGTGAATAGAACCCTCTAAAACAGTAAGGAAGGATGATGGTTTAACAATTTTGAATAGCTCTGCAGATCTGCAAATCCTATGGTGACCAATAAATTGCCCCAAGCCAGTAGACTGTACTTTTTTCTTTCTCTCTCAGCCTCCTGGACTAATAAAAACTGATGCTTCTAAGACCAAGTAAATAACTTCTATGTGAAAGTAGCTTCTATTTTATCTTTAGGCATGTGTGCTTATGAGCTAATGCTTTAATTTTTTATTGATTTGTGATCAGTGAGTTTGATAGACTACATTCACATTAATTATTGATAAATCCAATGGAAAAATTCTCATGTAGACCACGATGTTGAGCAAACCTGAAATCATATCACGTAAGGATGGATTGAAAGAGCTGGAGCAGTTTAGCCTATGGAAAACTTAAGAAGAACATGACAGTTATCTTTAGGCATTTGAAGAACTCTTATATAGACAAAGGATTTGTTTGGTTTGGCTCCAGAGGACAGACTAGTTCTTTGTCTCATAAAGTAGAGCTGGGGTCATTGGGCTGAATTCATAAAGAGGCTGATCTCAATAAGAACTGCTAACTGGTGGAAGTTGCCGCCCAAGAAAGAGATTTCAAAATTTTGGAATTGAAAGGTATCACGCGCTCGTACAACCTATACCAGAAAAAAACAAATTTCCACTAAAACTCATACAACAAATAGTAATCTAGTCTTTGCTTAAAGAACTCCAGTAAGAATACTCTAATTGTTTAAATGGTTGTTCCCCCTCCCTTACTGCCCAGCACACACACACACACACACACACACACACACACACACACAGCACACAGACACACAGACACATGCATACATATGCATGCATCAAACTAATTCTTAGTCCTGCTCTTTGGACCCAAAGTGGCAGTTCTAATTCCTCTTATTCTTAATGACCCCCTTTCAAGTACTTGAATGTAGTTTCAATGTACTGCTCCCATATTCCACATTCACTAATCTCCACCCATAAGCCTCTTTTTCTATGTCAGATTATCCCCATTTCCTTTTATTGTTATTTAAATGTCACCATTTTAGTTGTCTCCCTTTGGAGACTTCGGTATATCAGAGCCTTTTCTAAAATATGTTACTCTGAACTGAACAAGTGTTCCATATATATGCTGGCTAAGGCAGATTGCAAGACTATCTCCTCCTTCTTCCTTTAAGCTAGGCATTTCTTAGTAATGTAGCCAAAATTTGCCTTAGCTTTCAGGGTTGCCATATTATGCTTTTGACTCATAATGAACTTGCAGGTCACCAAAACTCCTGGTTATTTTCTTTAGAAAAAAAATTCTTTTTAACTTCCCCCATCTTGAATTAATGAAGTCAATTTTCCTTTAATCCAAGCCTGAAACATTATGTCTATTAAGTTTAATTGTATTAAATTCAGTCCAATTTATAGCCTTTTCATATTTTATATTGTTATTCCATAAGGTAGCTCTCCCTTAAAGGTTTGAAATTGCGGCAGATTTGACAAGGGTAACATTTGTTACTTTACACAAATCATTGACAGAAATGTTGCACAGAATAAAAACCACTGCAGATCCATTGGACATTCCATGTCCGATTAACAGGAGCTATTAATTCCTTGAATCGTGACATTCTAATGGTTCCAAATCCATCGAATTTAATTTTTGTCGAGTCTACATCAGTCTTTCAAAAAACACAATTGCGTACTTCATCAAATGCTTTCTTTTAATCTCGGGAAACTGTATCTTCAGCATTATCCTCATCTCCCAGTTAGGTGATCTTGAAAGAGCCACAACACTTCTTCGCGATCACTACTTGCTTTCCTAGATGTTCACAGACCATCTTGATTATAATATATTCTAAATTTTTCTTAAGAATCAATGTAATTTAATATTGGAACTTAATACTGGCATATAGCTTGATGGTTTCATTCTTTTCCTGATTTCAAATATCAAGAAACATTCACAGTTCTTTAATTCTACAGTACCTCTACAACTCAACAATAACCTTTATCACTTTGTTTTTTCAGAACCTAAATCCCTACTTTCTCTGGGTTAGGATCCTTGAATTGATCAAAAGCAGCTTGTTTTCTTCCTAGCACCTTAATTATCTTGTATAAAAACTTCCTTTTATTTATTTTTGTTCTTTCTAGTCTCTAGGTTCCTATCCCAGACAGTGTTAAACCAGAGGACAGAAAAATACTTGTCACAGATTTTATCAAGTATATTCCTCATCAAGTGCAGGTTGAAGTTTCTTCCAATTCTGTGATTTTGAAATCTCTGAATCCCTTCCTTTCTCCTCCCACTGCATAATATAGAACTCTTATTAATTTTCAGGACTCTCAACAATTTTCATCTTCCTATTTTTCCTACAGTCTCCAACATAATACCTTCTTACTTAGAGAATTATAGCTTGTATTACCTGCCCCCTTTCTCCAACTATTTGTTGTTTCCTCTATGATGCCACTAATTTTCTTCATACATCTGGCATTTCAGTCCATTTAATGATACACATTTTATGAAAGTGCTTCTTGCTATGAGAAGATTGAGTAGAGACATGATTGCTTTTTTCATGTTTCTGAAATACTAATTTGGAATAGTATTAAGCTTGTATAAAAGTGCAAGGGAAAGCCTTGGGAGGAAGTGAATTCTTCTCTGGAGGTCTTCAAACAGAGGCTGAATGAACACTTATCAGGATACTGCTGAAGGAATTTCTATACAGGGACAAGTCCCATCCAACTGTAAAGTTCTGTTATTCTATTTAATTGAAATTTAATAGGAAATAGCATTTGTTGCCACTATTTATCCTGCTTGACTCTTTTATACCTTTTCTAAGTTGTGTTAAATATAACTTATCAGTGGTACATAGCTTTAGCACATGCTTATTTTCATTTACCAAATATTGGCTAATAACTACTAAAAAAATAAGCAAAAGAAAGTCAAACAAAAGAAAAAAAAACTCCATCAAACATATCTGTATCAATAGTTTCATATACATATATACATATAAACATGTATACATATGAGGGTAAAGTACAAACTTAAACTGTTAAATAGTCGGAAAATGTCATTCAGTTTTATAATGACAATTTATCTGCTTCTGACAAAGTATCTGCTTTTCTTTGCTCATTGTCAGCTTTTTAAAAATTTAAACCAAGATCTCCTTAGATTATTGTGGTCATTTCTAACTGACATTATGAGTTCATAAGATTGAATTTCACAAGAGTATCAATGGTAGTTTTGCTAAATATTTCAACAAATTAGACTTCTTATGAAATTCCGAGTTTAAAAAAAGGGTCACTCTTCATGATAAAAATGTAAACTCCCATATTCACCATTTTCCTATGCTTATTCCTTATTTATGAATGTTTATCTAGGTCTTAGTTTTAGCCTTCTGTTTCTTCAATACACATATTCACATGTGTGTTTATGTGTACAAAGTTGGTAATATGTATGAGTGAAAAAACATCATTTCTTTCTTTTGGGAAGATTGATGAATCTGTGTTCTTGAAGCTTATATGTCTTCCTTTACTAATTTAAACATAAATATTTTTATAACACTTATAATTCAATTTCTACTATTTATTATAAATATAGCTAACAAATAAAAAGTGATTCATTTGAGTGAAATTTATTCTACTTCGTGAATAAGTAGATTAGTGACATAACAGAATCTGTTGCCTCTTTCTTATAAACCTGCCTTTCACCTCTGTGACTATATCAAAGCTTAGATGAATTTTGAAATTTTCTCTATACTCTTATAACATCTGAGTTACTACTTCTAGTTTGCTTCAGTCTGGTATTTTTGACATCTTTGTCAAATACACACACACACACACACACACACATGCAAATGAATGAGGTGGTGCTAAAGGATAGGTTGAATAGACATAGCCCTCATGGGCTCTATGTTTATATGCTGATTTAGAATGATATATCCTGAAAAATTAAAATGGATAATTACAGTGAAGTAATTGGCATAGTTAGTCAGGTGATTCTTTTGACCCTTGTTTTCTGGGCTTCATTCCCATCTTACCCTCTAAAACACACATTCTATCTTGGGAAAATACCTCTGAAAGGTTGATACTGGGAATGATATATATTCTATCGATGAATCCCTGAAGTAATTTGTTTCCAGGGGCAAGAGAGAACAAACATACCTAGTTTTTTCTTTGTAAATGATTATATTCAGTTTGGATAAACCGATAGACCTTCCTTGAATCAATCAAATTTTTTGTTTAATACCTACAAAATAGCATTAATTGGAATTTTACTATGTTTAAGACATAGTAACTATGTTATCAACACAAACGTCTTCAATTTGCCTCATCAGAATAGGAGACCACTTTGGAATTTTAGGCCCCTACTTGTAGATAGGCTTTGATGGGGGTAAACACAAAATTCAGATCAAGGTTCTAGGAAAGGACAAGAGAGAATACATTCACCGGGAGAAAGGGGTTGAGGAAGGATAAACAAAGGAAGTAGTTTCTGAACCAAACTTTGAAGGCAATCAAGAATTCTGGGATTCTGAAAGGCAAAAATAGGAGAGAGTACATTCCAGGCAAGGGCAATGACATTTGAAAATGAAGTGCAGGGAGCCAGGATATGGTATATGAAGCTTGGGGAATAGCTAGTCCTTCAGTTTGACTAGAACATAGAAAGGGCACTAATGTGAAAAGTTTTGGAGAGGAGAATCATTTATATAGCATATACTATGTGCTAGACACTGACCGACATGTTTTAAAAATATTATCTCATTTGATCCTTACAATAACCCTGAAAAATAGGTGCGCTCACTATCTCTGTTTTGTAGTTGAGAAAATTAAATCAAATAGAGGTTAATTAATATGCCCACAGTCATACAACTATGTTCCTAAGACTAGATTTGAAGTGAAATTTTCCTTACTCCAGGCCCAGAACTCTATCCAATGCATCACTTGCCTGATCATTGCGGCAAGATATATCAGGCTGCAGAGGAACTTAAAAGTAAAGCTGAAGGTTTATATTTTGTCCTAGAGACAATAGGTATGACAGTCTTTCTCTTTCTTTGTATTGTCATGAACAGAATTAGGAAGATTAGTTTGATGGCTATGTGATGGATAGATTGGGGAATTAAGAGGAAGGAAACTGATCATAACGATAATAATATGGCACAAGTAAAAATGATGAGTGCCTGAATTAGAGTGATAGCAGCAGGAATGGAGAGAAAGGGATGAACGAATGATATATTGTAGAGATAAAATTGATGAGATGTGGCAACTGATTGTGCAAGGATTGTGGGAAAGGGGAAAGGTTAAGACAACTCTAGGGTTTCAAATGTGTGTGATTTTGAGGATCAATGGAAAATATGTGGAGAATATAAGGATCTATATGGGAAGATAAGCTTGATTTTGGACAGATGTTTAAGATGAGACATCCAAGTGAAGATATTCAGTAAGCAGTTGGAAATGTGGGGAAATGAACATTTGGAAGTGATCTTCATAGAGGTGACAATTGAAACTGTGGGAGCAGATGAGCTCTCCCATGGAGGAGATGGATGAGAATCCCATAAAACATGCTGAGAAGGAGCTGTCAGACAAATAGGAAGAGAATTAGAAGAAAACGGTGTCCTGAATACCTTAGAAGTAGTATATATCTAAGAGGAGAAATGGCTACCAACTACATTATTACACTGTCTTAGCCAATAACGAACAATGAATCCCTGTTCATTTGTTTAAGTCATTATTTCTGTTAAAATCATTTTGGTGTATTTACATAAATCCTGTTGCGTCTTTGTACATTAGCATCCATACTTATTGTACTTATTGTAGTCATTTAGAATGGAATTCAAAACAAGTCATCATTTTTGCTATATATAAATACGGTGCTTATGGGTTTATTTTCTATCCTACTGTTTTACTGACGCCTTTTAGTCATCTCAGTTTGTTTTGTCACTAATTATATGGAGTTTTCTAAACAAATTGTCTTATCGTTAAATAAGTATAATTATTTCCCTCTTTGTTGATGCTTATACCTTTGACTTCACTGTCGTTACTAATCCGTATACACTCACACACATACACGTATATACATACATAGGCGTGTGTGTATGTGGGGAGTGTGTGCATGTCCATGTTTCCTAAATCCCCTGAATCTTTTGTTTTTATCCCTTTCTTTCTTCTGACATAGTTATTATTCCAGTTAAGGTCTCTTCACCTCTTACTTTTACTGCTGCACCAGATTCCCTTGAGCCTATCTATGTCTCTGATACTAATGTCTTCCTTCTCTAGTTCATGTTCTCACAACTTCTAGTTTTAAAACGTAAAATTGAGCATGTCCTTCCTTTGCTCAAAAAAACCAACAACAAACTTCAGTAACTTTCACAAAACACCACTTGACTCTTTGTTATTGAGAGACCTCATCACTCTGATGTCCATTTATATTTCTTTATTGATTTCAGCTTCTTGCTGTTTGGAGCACATGTTCCACCTTCTTCTTCCCTGCCTTTACAAAGGTTTTTCATGTAGAAGGTTTTCCGACTTGACCTTCACAATTCAGAAGGTGCATTATGAAAGACATCTTTAATTTAACTCCAAGATTTGGTTCTACTGCCACTTCCCATATGAGGACACTTCTCTTCCCCCAATTATTGTTTTCCCTACCAAATTAATGCACATTTACATATTTTTGTTTTGCTCATTAATATGCTTCTTGAAGGCAAGTATAGTTTTCTTTTTGTCACTAAAGCCAGCATCTTACATGTAGAAATTGCTTAATAAATGTCTGTCAAAGTGAATTGAAAAAAAATCATATTAAAGGAATATTCTTCCATAATTATATTTTAGCTTATTTAATGTAAGTACATGTTGATATTTGTTAAACTTTCACTGCATTTGATTGATATAATAATGTTTTTATTTTTGAGATTATTAATTATGTAAATTGTTTTCCTAATGTGGAGCCATCCATGTATCCTTGACATACTAGGTAGTAGTGGAAATATTTTGATTATACTGCTGGAGCCTACTGTTATGTAGAAATTTTGAAATACTACTCGATAGTATTGTTCTTAATTTCTTCTCCTCGATCTCTTCCTCTCTAGTTGTGAATCAGGACCCTATTTTTCCTCATAAAAGATTAATAGGTTATTTTTCTTTTTTAAAGGATTATTTTGGTGACTTTTACATTTTTTATATTATTCACTTGTAATATTATTGGACTGGATTTTTTTCATTCTAGTAAATATATGGTTTTGTCAATTTCTTTGATTGGGTGATTATATTTTTGTTAATTTTGTTATTATATAATTTAGTGTTTGTTTACTTTGATTATAATTTTGCTACAATGTAATCAAGATTAGTAGTTTCTGCAATATATTTTCATTTGTCTGCAAATTCACCTTAATTAGTTTTATTTCATTTACTTTACCTTTTTCTTAGAAAAAGTTAGATTAGAGTGAAGCCCAAGTGTTCGCCCTTTAATTCTACAATCTCTTGTGCATCCCATTTATCTAAGATAATGTTCCCCTTTCTTCTCCTGTTCCTCCTTTACCAATGTATCCCTCTTTCTCAACCTTCCAGTCTTCTTTTGGGATCATCACAGCATATGTTAAAACATATTAACATAATGACAATAACATGATATAATCTCTCTCTCCCTCTAGCTAGTCTCTTTTCAGAAATACTAGTGATGATAAGGTTCTGAAGAGTTACATGTATTATCTTCCCATATGGGAACACAAACAACTTTCCCACTCATGTTTACATTTTAATACTTATCATGAGTCTTGCATTTGAATGTCAAATTTTCCATTCAGCTTTGATCTTTTATCAAGGATACTTGAAAATCTTCTGTTTCATCAAATGTCCATTTACTCCAATAGGATTATAGTCAGTTTTTCTGACTAGGTTATTCTTGGCTTTAATCCTAGCTTCTGTGACCTTGATAATCAAATTACAAGCCTCAGGCTCCTTTATGACGGTAGCTGCTAAATCTTGTGTGATCCTGTCTGTTGCTACATTATATTTCAGTTCTCTTTCTGCCTGTTCATATAATTGTCCCATTGCCTGAAAATTCTGGATTTTGGCTGTAAAAAAATTTCTTGGGTTTTTCATGTTGGGATTTCTTTTAGGAGGCGATTGGTGAATTATTTCAATTTTTATTTTGCCTTCTGCTTCTAAGAAACCTAGGAAATTTTGATTTGTAATTAAAAAATATGTCCAGGCATTTATTTCATAGGTGGATTACATGTAGTGCAATTATTCTTAAACTATCTCAGTATCTTTTCCAGACCAAGTGTGTTTTTTTGTGAAATATTTCATATTTTCTTCTATTTTTAAAATTCCTTTGACTTTGTTATAGTGATTCTTGATGCCCAATTCAGTGATTAGCTTTTAATTCATAAAGTCTAATTTTTTATCTTAATTTATTTTCAAATTACATGTAAAATAATTTTTACATTCATTTTAAAAATGTGTTCCAAATTCTCTTCCTCCTTCCTTCCCCTTCCACATCCTTGTGAAGGCAAGCAAATTGATATGGGTTATATCTGTGCATTTATGAAAAACATAGTTCCATGTTAGACTGTGAAAGAAAACAGATCTCCCCCCCAAAAAAAATCCAGGAAAAATAAAGTTTTAAAAAATGTATGCTTTGATCTGCATCCAGACTTTATCAATTTTCCTCTGAATTCATTAGAATTTTTCTCCATAGATACTTTAGAATTGTCTTAGATCATTGTATTGCCAGGAATCACTAAGTTATTTATATCCAATCATTGCACTATATTGCTGTTACCATGTACAATTTTTTTTTTCTGGTTCTACACCTCATTTTGCATCAGTTCATGTAAGTCTTCCCCTATTTTTCTGAAAGCATCTTGCTCATAATTTCTTATAGCACAATGACATTCCATCACAATTATATACCATAACTTGTTTAGCTATTCCCCAACTGATGGACAGCTCTTCAATTTCCAATTTTTTACCATCACAAAAGAGCTGTCATAAATATTTTTGTAAGTATAGATCCTTTTCATATCTTTTTGTGGTTCGGACCTAGTAGTGGTATTACTGGATCAAAGGGTATGCACAATTTTATAGCCCCTTTGGCATAGTTCCAAATTGTTCTCCAGAATGGTTAGATCAATTCACAACTCTGCCATCAGGGCATTAGTATCTCAGTTTTCCCACATCTCCTTCAGCATTTGTCATTTTCCTTTTCTGTCTTATTAGCCAATTGGATAGGTGTGAGTTAGTAGTTGAGAGTTGTATTGATTTTCATTTCTCTAATCAATAATGATTTAGAGAATTTTTTTGTATGACTATAGATCTTCTGATTTCTTCCTCTGAAAACTGCCTGTTCATATCTTTCGATCATTCATAAATTGGAGAATGACTTGTATTCTTATGAATTTGACTCACTTCTCTATATATTTGAGAAATGAAGCCTTTATCAGTGACACTTGTTATAAATTTTTCCTCTAATTTTTTCCATTCTTTCTGATATAGGCTGCATTGGTTTAGTTAATGCAAAATGTTTTAGTTTAATATAATAAAAATATTCATTTTCTACCCCATAATGCTCCCTATTTCTTATCTGCCCATAAGCACTTTCCTTGTCTATGAATCTAAAGGCAAACTTTTCCATGCTCCCATAATTTGTTTATGGTATCACTTTTCTTTTTTTGGTCTTAATAATGTAATCCACCCTGATATCCACTTTCATTTTTTGGGTGAGTTCATAGCATTCACAGTTACGCTTATTAAGTATGTGTTAATCCTCATCCTACTTTACCCACAGCATTTATCCTCTCTTTTCACTCTATCCCTCCTCAAAAGTGTTTTGCTTCTATCATCTCCCCCAGTCTGCCTTCCCTTCTATCAGACTGCCCTCATCCTTCTCTCCAGCTTCCTTGTAGGAGAAGATGAATTTCTATACCCAACTGAGTGTGTATTTTTATTCACTCTTTGAGCCAATCCAATGAATATAAGATTTAAACATTGCCCAGAACCCCCTATGTTCCCCTCCATTGTAAAAACATTTTCTTATTTTTTTATGTAAGATAATTCACCTCATTCTACTTCTCTCTTCTCCATTATCCCAATGCATCCCTCTTTCCCATCCTTGAATTTGTTTTGATATCTCCCCACTCCTCTATGTTCACAACTTCTGGTGTGCTAGGGACCCTGTTGGGAATGCAGCCTGGAACTGAATATGGACAATACAACAGAGTCCTGTACCCAGGGCTAACAAAGTGTCCCATATGCCTTCTGATCAGTTGTCTGAACACCTTACCATCTTTGGGCTAAAAGCTGTTAGCTCACCAGGGCATGGCCTGCACTAGAGTGATCTGTGCCAGACTGCACTCTGGTTTCACCATAATGAGAGAGACCTTTCCCAACACCTTCTAAGTTGTCTCAAATGGGGGAAAAAAAAGTTTCACCTGTCTTTTGTTGATTCTGCTACTTCAAAGTTTGCTTTGAGGCTTTATTTTAATGTCATTTGGAAGGGAATTTAGGAGAACTCAGGTGAGTCCCTGCTTTTACTCTGTCATCCTGGTTCCACCCCAGAATTATTTTTTGCCACATGTAATTTTAAGGAGTTATTTTATTTCATGAGGTTTTGCATTTCTCCTACCATTTGGCAAATTCTCACTTTGAAGGAGTTGTTTTCTTTCTTTTTTGTGCCTCTTTTTCTAAATTTTAATGCTTTTTTAATAGTTTTCTTCCATAGATTTGTCTTCTGACTTTTCTCTAATACTTGTTTGATTTTTAAAAATCCATTTTTACCCTGTTTTATCTCTTTCTTGAATTCTTTGAGGAATTCTTATAGGGCTTGTCTCAATCTGCATTTTTCCTTAAAGTTTTGTTTTTAGATGTTTAGAAGTCTTTGTGTCTTGACCTTCTTTGTCACTATAATAGTTTTTATCCTTTCTCTCTCTCTCTCTCTCTCTCTCTCTCGCTCTCGCTCTCGCTCTCGCTCTCTCACTCTCGCGCTCTCGCTCTCTCTCGCTCTCTCTCTCTCTGTTTCTCTCTCTCTCTCTCTCTCTCTCTCTCTCTCTGTCTCTCTCTTTCTTCTTGATTTGCTCATTTCTTTAGACTAATTCTTACTTTAGACTTTATGTGTTAGTGTTGGCATCTGCTCAACTCTCACCTGGGTGTCTGTCCTGATCTTCTGTGTTTTATGTCCATCTGCTACTTTCATAGTTCAGTTTGGAGGCCTATAAGCTTTTGGTACTTTCAAAGTGGTGTGATCTAGGAAGAAGTGTGTTCCCTGCTATCTGGATCTTTACTCTTCAAATTCCCAATGTAATTTGTTTCTGTTGGCTTTTGTGTCATTGTGTTTCCATACTCAGCTGCTGGACTCAGTCACTGTTAATCTGCTGGAATGTTCTTCACTTTTAGAGGGACTGAACTCCAGGTTGCCCATAGGTTGTAATCTCTTGCACTGTGAATGGGAACTGGGTAATGTGCAATAGAGCAGCAAGGTGCCACCTGTTCCTGCTCCCAATATGAGTAGGGGACATCCCCTGGGACCTTTTTCTGTCTTGGTGTTTGGTATCCTTACCATCCCAGTACTGCTCTCTACCTCTGCAGCTTGATACCTCTTCTGACTGTTGGTGCTCTGCTGCTGTTGCCCTATATTTCTGGCCAACCCCTATTCTGCCATTACAGACCTCTCTGTCTATTATCCTAAGTTGTCCTTTGCTGGAAAGTGCTGACTGTGACCTTTCTTGGCTTTTCCAATCAAAATTTGGTCTGGTTTACTTTATAGATTATTTCAGAGGATGGCTTTTGTGTGCTACAATGAAATTAGAACCTCTCACTCAGCCATATTGAGTCCTCCCCCACTTAGGTACTTACTTAAGGAAAAAGAAAAAAAAAAGACTTGCAGAATCCAGTTACTCACCATGCCCTTGATTTCCATGTTGCCTCCCTAGACACTGCAGGGAATTTCTTAGGTGAGCTGAGATTCTTCATCTTGCCAACTGAAACACACACACACACACACACACACACACACATCCTGACATGACTTACCATGTGCCAGCCCTTCTGCTAAGTGCTTTAAAATTATTATATCATTTAATCCTCACAACCTGAGGGTGTAGGTGTTATCATCTTCATTTTACAGATGGCAAAGCTAAGGCAAACAGAGGTGAAGTGACTTGCCTAGAGTCACACAGATAGTGAGTGTCTAAGGCTGGTTATGAACTCAGATCTTCCTGCCTGCAGTCCATTGTCTGCCTACTTCTCCTATTTCTCCAAGCCTACCTATTTCTGTGCAGTAGGTAGCACTCATTTAGGTACTGTATTTTCTGACCTATTCTAATTTGCATAACTTCTCTGATTTTTAGTAAAACTCCTTGCTTAGATAAATGCATTTACTTCTGCCCTACTTACTGTGATGGTCTCTTTTGTTTAATGGTAGCAAGAAACTAAGTCAATGTTTATATGTTTCTTCCTAAGTTAAAGTATCTAGGAAAGTTTGGTTTTTGTTCCAAACCAATAGCTCCTCTACACCAGCAATGTTTATTAGGACAAAAAAGATATAGCTCTCATCCTTCTTTCTTGTGGCCCCTTTTTCTGCAACTCTCAAGATAGGAATCACAGTGTCTCTTAGAAATAACTGGACAAGATTCCAGAGTTATACAATCAATGGCTTTCCCCACCTCCTACCCCCATCTCCCACCTTGAGCTGGCTGCATGTCATGTGTTTCTGTACAATACATATATATTACATAGGCAGCACACACTGTTATCATCCTTACTCTTTAATTTTGAATCCATTTCCCTCCCTCTGACTACTTTCTGCTATTATCTAGAAACATTTCCATTAGGAAGGAAAGAATAAAATGAAGATGAAGGAAGTCAGAAGGAATGAAAGAAGGAAGGAAAGGAAGAAGGGAGTTAGAGATGGAGGGAGAAAAGACGGAAGAAAATAGTCTAACTTTATCTCACTTTATCCCCATTTAACCTCCATTAGAATATGAGCTCCTTGAGAGGAGAAACTGAACTAAATTTCTCCTTTCCTTCAAATTAACTTCTTGAGAAAACTGTTTTTACCATATGCCAACATTTCCTCTCTTCTCACTCTTTTAAACTTCTTTCTGATTTTTGGACTCGTTACTCAAATAAAACTGGTATCTCCAAAGTTACCAATTATCTCTTAATCGTCAAATTAAGCCTAGCCTCTTAGTTGTCATCCTCTTGAACTCTATGAGCATTGTAGACCAACTTTCACACCCTAAACTCTTGCTCTAGGTTTTGATGGTACTGCAATTTTCTGGTTCTTCTCCTTCCTATGTATCTCACTATTCCTAGATCTGTGATAGATTTTCATCTTGGCCATGTATAGTAACTATGAGTGACCGCTACCACCTGTCCTGAGTCCTCTTTCTCTATATAATATGTCACTTGACAGGCAGCTATATCTAGCCACATTCTTCCCAGATATGTAAATATAATTATATCCTCTCTCCTGAACCCTATTATTTTTAAATAATATTTCATTTCCCCCAATTGTTAAAACAATTTTTAACATTCATTTAAAAATTGAGTTTCAAATTCTCCCTCCCTCCCTACCACCACCTAATATGGTAAGCAATTGGATATAACTTATACATATACAGACAATCATGGAAAATATACTTCCACATTAGTCATTTTGTAGAAGAAAACATATAAAAAAGAATAAAGAAAAAAAGTGAAAAATAATATGCTTAAGTAAGCATCCAGCCTCCATTAGTTCTTTCTCTGGAGGTGTATAGCATTTTTTCATCATGAGTCGTTTGGGAATATCTTGGATCTTTGTATTGCTGAGAAAGAGCTAAGTTATTCACAGTTGTTCATTGTACAATATTGTTGTTACTGTGCACAATATTCTTCTGGTTCTACCTGAGTCTTATTTTTGAGTTACCAACTACCTTCCAAACATCTAGAATTGGATACATTCTTGACATTGTAATTCAGCATTTCCAAAATAGTCTC
This sequence comes from Notamacropus eugenii, assembly GCF_028372415.1. Lineage (NCBI taxonomy): Eukaryota > Metazoa > Chordata > Mammalia > Diprotodontia > Macropodidae > Notamacropus > Notamacropus eugenii. Next base: position 129,695,067 of record NC_092878.1, read on the forward strand.
TTTTGTCTTTTCCCTCCCAAACTCTCTTCTCTCCTTTAATTTAATTTAAAGTTTAATTTAAAACTTTCCTTTCAGTGTTGAGAGTGCCACCATATTAGTCAACCATGCTCACAACCTTACTGTCATCTTGGATTCCTCAATCCAAATCACATCGTATGTCCAATCTGTTATCATTCTTGTCCTTTCTATCTTCACATCTTTTGTGTTCATCTTTGTCTCTTCACTTACATGGTTGTGAGAATGTGGAGACCCTCATTGTTTCATGTATGAAGCACTGTATAGTCTTGTAACTGATTTTATTTCATTTAATCTCTCACCATTCCAATCCATCCTCCACTAAGCTTCCTACGTGTACAGGTCTGACCATGTCATCTGCCCTGCTCAGTAAACTCCAGTATAAATTTTCTGTATTTGGCTTTTAAAGTCCTTTACAACTTCTTTCATTTCAATCATGTTACATTTTACTCCCTTCCATGTAAGCCATGATTCAGTGATACTGGCTTTACCAGTTCCATGACTTTTCATTGTCTGTTCCTTGCACCTGGAACATTGTCCCTTCTCATCTCTGACTCCTAGCTTCTCTGGTTTCCTTTTAGACTCAGTTTCAATCCCAACCTTCTGCAGGAGACTGGGCCATTTCCCACTGTTACCATCTTCCCTCTGAGATTATCTTTCTTTATACTCATTATCTTGAAAGCACATAGTTGTTTGCATGGTGTTCCCCATGAGAATGTTAATATCTGAAGGTCAGGGACATTTTTGCCCTTTTTTGCATCCCTTGAACTTAGTAAAAGTATTTGGCACTCAGTCAATGCTTGTTGACCTGATTTCAGGTGAGCTATTATGAAGCATAATATATAACTCCAAGGAGGGAAGTAAGCAACTCAGGATTATAGATTGAGATGCATTTTGGGGGGCATAATAAATATAGGACATTTATTTAAATTGACTTTGCATCTGTGTTACAAAAGTGTTTTATTTCCTCCCCCCCCCCCCACTTTGGTCTGGGAGGAAAAAGAATATCAATTGAAAATATTTTAAAATGAATTAGTGTTGCTTGATAGAGGATAACATCTATGCTACCATAAAGTTCCAGAATATAACTTTAATGGATGATATTAAAAGTATAATTGATTTCCAGAGCAAGCAATCTGTTTTAGATTAAAAAAAATTCAAATTAGAAATTAGACAGTAGTGAAAATCTTTAAGAAATAGATGGTATTTTGTCAATTGTCTCACTTTGCTTTTGGAAACTGTTTTCTATTTAATATTGCATTTTGCATGTTATCTTATATAAGTTTAATTAAATAACTACGATTCTGTACTGCCTGACATCAATTTATTTTCTTTGCCTAGATGGAGGAAGCAGGTTTAGGATTTACTGTCATTGAAGTTGTGATGATCAATTGATTTTTTCAAGAGAATCTTAATATTCATCTGTTCTGGGTTTGAAGGTCTTACTTCTAGAGACTAGAGGAGGGACCTATCTTTCCCATTAATTTATTTCATACATCAGCATTTCAGAGAAATGAAGAAGCAATTCCCCCACCAAATTTATATATCTCTAGCAAATATTCTGAAGGCTATTGTGTATACCTGACACTTCTCAGGTAATGAAACAAAAAAAATACAAGTATTGCAACTTTCTCCCAGGTAGTTCTATGAGGAGAAAGTGTTGCTGTTTAGACTTGTATTTTAAGCCTGATGCCAACTGTATGCAACAGGAAACTCTAGTATCCATAGATCTGTTGGTGAGAGGCAATAACACAAAAACACATAAAGTCTTCTGATATATGTTGGTGATGCCTTTTTTTCCTCTTTCATACTGCCTTAAAGTTAGGGGGTAGGGAAAGCCTGTAAAACTTAGATTTCTTTAAAGATTCCAGGATAGCAGAAAACAGAAGTATAAACCACTTTATCTAAGAAAAAATATCCTCCACTTATTACATTGCTTTTCTAATGTTGTGTCTGTAGTATCAGACTTCTGTGCTATTTATCACTTCTGATGGAATGAAGTTAAACTATCACTCTCTTAAGAACAGGGTTCATTCCTGTCATAAATAAAGTCTACCCTTTAAGTGGGAATGCAAGTTTCTCCAGTACAAGACAGAAGCCTTGGCATGTTTCCAAAGGCCATGACAGACTATTTATACTGTTTTTTAATAGCAGTAATCATTTCTTTCCAGGAGCAATTTTTGATGAATCTGCCAAAAAGGATGATGAGGTATTCCGCATGGCAGTTGCTGATCTCAACCAGAATGAGGAGATCTTACAGACAGAGAAAATCACATTTTCTGTGACATTTGTCGATGGTAACAACCCCTTTCAAGCAGTTCAAGAAGGTAAGGTCCGTTCAAAGGTTAGAAATGCTTTTTAATGAAAATTGAGTGTGAAAATATTTGATTTCTAAAGAGCACTTCGTCATCTCCATTATTTTTGTGCCATTGTGTATATGGTGGATGATCTCTTATTTTTTTTCAGATTGATTATTTTATAAAAGTTTGGCCATATAAACCACTCCTGGCAAGCTAGGGTGTGGGAAGTCATTTTCCTGAATGAAGTGAAAAAGAAAAAGAGACTTTAATGGCCTTCTAGATGTTTGTTAAAAATGTGAAAAATGTATTAGAGAGCTGTTCAGTATTTTGTCTTTGACTTGGATGGTTTCTTTGATTTTTCTGCCCACATGCATTTGTGATGATATTTCACTAGCTCTAGGGACTTGTATACCATTGTGAAAGAATTGTTGGACACTACATGTTACCCACAATTTAATTTTGTAACCCTGAGCTACGTAATTGTTCTATATATGCATATATGTATACATATATATGTGTATGTATATATATATATATATATATATATATATATATATATATATATATATATATATATATATATATATATATATATGTCTTACAGATGTCCAGTGAAAATTAATGGTCACTATTTCTTAATACAGTTAATTTCACAGTTTGTAAGGTATAAAATAATTGGAATATAAATTATCTTATTGTGTTATATTAGAAGTATTCTTAATGTGAATATAGATGTTGATTTGAAGGTCATGGAAAAATATGTGTATGATTTTTTTTAGCACAATCAACTAATTAACTCCCAGAGAAGTAAAGCAAAACATAAGCTGTGGGCCTACTGATTATCCAAGATACACATATATGTGCTGATTATCCTAAGTACATGTGTTTAAAAATACACCAGGTAATTTTAACTAATAAGACATGTTGTTTTAACTTCAGTTCTGTAGACTTGTGACAGACCTGATTTATTTGACTTTAACTATATTAAGATTTTTGGAATAAAAAAATCCAAGTAAAAAATGCAAGAGAAAGGACAAGTGAAACACTTTCAAAAATAAATTCTCATATACTTTTCATTTGCATTCTCAACAAATAAATGGTATTGTAATACAGTAGAATACAATAAGTAGACTCAGTTGATGTGTAGTTATGTCAAACTATAAATGCTGACAATCAGAGCATTGCTGTGGTAAAAGTGCTTCATAGTTAAGTTCAGCAAAATATTTTTGACACCATATTTGTTTAGATAATTGACAAAAAAAAATCTGTTTTGAAAGGATAGGATGACTTTTAAAGATAATTTCCAAAGTAACAAGGTAATCAATTTTATGATAATATGGTATCATTTTCATTGGTAAAAATTATTTCAGGATGCTATATTGAAATATCCATTTTCATACTTCCACTTCAAATTCTATTCAATAGGCAAAATGGAACCTTTTAAAAGAGGAGTATAATAGTTAGAAAAAAAACTTATTTGTTTTTTAAAATATGTCTTAGTTTTCAAGCTCTAGTAATTTTCCTTTTCTTAATATTGTCTGACATTGCCAGGGATGAGAATGGTGTAAAGGAAGAGAATGCCTTATTTAACTATGCTATTGTCTTCTGAGTATCTAGATAACTTTATTTGTGTTCAGATAAAAGTCAGCTAAGTTTTTTAAAAAGGCTTCCACACTGGGTAAGACCAGAATGAAGAACCAAGGAAATCAAGAATAGGTAGGATGACAGGACAATTAAAAAACCCATCTTAAATAAGAATTCTTTCCTAGGAGATTTAATTCTCTGATTTGGAACAGGGAAAGGTATTACTCTGTTTTCTTGTTAATCTCATCTATTCTTCTGTAGTGCATCTTCTGGAACCAAAAAAATCTTTTTTCCAAGAATTCCAGAATACATATCTATGTAGATATGAGAGTAAATGGCTAATAGCTAGCTTTTCAGGAAGAAAAAAAAGATTTGACACACTTTTACATTTAATCTTCATTTTTTAACATTTCCCCCATCACTTTCTTAATTCTAGCCAATCATCAAATCAGTAAATGAAGCCCTGATTTGTTTGTTGATTTCTAAGGCATAACAAAAATAAAAAAAATAAAAAAAAACTCTTTCTTTTTCAGGTTTTAGTTGGCTCTAGCACAATTTTGATTATAGATTTTTCTTTTCTTTAAAATAATATTATTCTTTTTAATATCCTTTTAAAATTTTTGTGGTCTGAATTCTCTCCCTCCTTCCAGTCTTTCCCATTCCCATTGAGAAGGCAAGCATTGTGCTATCAATTAGGCATGAGAAAACATGCAAAACATTTCCATTTTAGATATGTTGCAAAATAAAAGCAGGAAAAATAAATTGAAAGATTGTACTTTATTTTTCACTCAGAGTTCATCAGTTTTCTCTGGAAGTAGATAGCATTTTTCATCATTACTCTCTCTAATTGTCTTGATCATCGCAGTGATCAAAGTAGCTACGTCTTTCACAATTCAATATTATTCTGATATTGCTATTTTTGTGGATAATGATGTGGTTTCCACTCTGCATCAATTAATATAGGTTATTTTAAAGGATTTTCTAGCACCAATCCCCTTATGATTTCTTGTGTTATAATAGTATTTGAACCCAATCATATCCTACATATACTACTTCTGTAGTCATCCCCAATTTCAAATCCTTTGCCAACACAAAAAGAGCCGCTGTGAATATTTTATACATGTAGATCCTTTTTCCCCCTTTGATTTCTCTGGAATACAGAACTGTTAGTGGTATTTCTGGGTCAAAGGGTATGTGCAGTTTTATGATTCTTTGGGCATAGTTACAAATTGTTTTCTTGTTTGGTTGAACCAGTTCCAATTTCATCAAGTACATCATTCTTGTGTGGAGTCCAGTCTTTTCCAAGAGTATAGTTTGCAAGTGGTCTCTGCTACTCTCTGTTCTGTGCTCACCTGTACCCCATTTAAAAGTGCTCTCCTCCTTCTATAATAGCATTAGTTGTTTCCAAACATGGATCCATTGGGTTTGAGATTGTGGGATATTGGTCAGTTTGTTAGTTTTTCGTATTAAAGAAGAGGAGGACTTGGTTTTGAAATTTTTCTTTTTTGTTTAAATCTCAGGGCTTAAATATAGATAAGGAGGGTCTGTCTGTTCTTAGAATATTGACTGGAGTAGGTATTTCTTTTTCCAGTGTCCGATTTTTCCACCCAGATAGGCAGCTTTTCAGAAATAGTTCCAACAAGCTAACATTTGTGCGTATGTACACAGATATGTCTATATACTCATCTGTGCATATGTGCACACATATGTATCAGTGTGTATATATGTATAGATGTATATGTGTGCATTGATATCTTTAATGTCTACCTCAAAAAAAAAACACACTTTGGGGAAAGATTAGACATTTATTGTGCCTACTGACCAAATATGTAATTGCAACGCTGAACTTTTTAGAGATTTCCCTTCCAATAAAATGTTAAAAGCATTTGGAGTCTAGGTGCCCACTCCTCATATTCACCATGTCATATCTCCTACTATTTTTCAACTTCCCGATTAATTTTTCATTTCCTTGAAATGAATAGAAAGGGTGAAGCCAGTATTTATGGTTGGCATAAAGCTACCACTATATTCTATATTGAATCTTTATCATTGTTCATCATTTCTTATCTGTTGAATTTTAGGATGCAAACTAATTACATATCTATGTATATATACATATGCACACATATATTTATGTATGTATTATACATGTATGTATGTACGTATGTACACACATATAGATAGATACACATGTATGAATGCGAATAATATTAACTAAAGAATACTCTCTATACATGTTTACATTATTCTTCTAAAGTAATCATCATGGTAAAAGTTTAAGTAAATGAGTTATTTTACATTATTTTTTATAACCTTAACATAAAATACCAGTAGAACCATAAACATATTTTGCAACTATTTACATGTAAACAAATTAATTTCAATATATACATCATAAATTTTGGTCCCTCAGGATGCTTTTAATTCTCTGTTTTTCCATCTCTGTGGTCATAGTTAATGTGGACTCATTTTATTTTACATTATTTCACAGATATTTTTGTAACTTTATTAATATCCAACATATTGATTACCCTCAATTGTACTGTAACATTCAGTTGTAATGTACCATAATATATTCAGCTCTTTCACTCTTATTGCACATTTAAGTTGCCTTCCAGTTTTTGTAATTACAAATATTTTTGAAAATCTTTAATTTGCTCTTTTTGGTTTTTATTAAAACTTTCAGGAAATAGTAAATATAATATTACAGGATCTGTTAAAAGAAAATTTAAAGACCACAGAACATGTTTGTTATCAGATATGCATAGGTGAACAATTTATGAATAAACAAGAGAGAGAAGAGTGAGGTATAAAATGGATAAGTTTGATTGCATTAAATTAAAAAGATTTTGTCTAAATAAAATAAATTTAGTCAAGATCAAAAGGAAAGTAGAAAACTGGGGAGGGTTATGCAGACAATTTTTCAGATACAGGTTTCATATGTCAAAAAGGTAAAGAACATTGTTAAATCCATAAGAATACAAGTCATTCCTTGATTGATAAATGGTCAAAGGATATGATGAAGAAATAAAAACAATTCATAGTAATATGAAACAATGGTCTAAATCATTATTAATTAGAGAAATGCAAATTAAAGCAACCTTGAGATATCATTTTACACCCATCAGATTGGATAAATGAGAAAACAACAAATATTTGAGGGGATTTGGAAAAATTGGGACACTGTTTTAATGTTGGAGCATTGAACTGATCCAAACACTTTGTAGAGTAATCTGGAATTATACCTAAAGAATTATTAAATTATTGATACTCTTTTACCCAGAAATAGCTCTCCTAGGTCTAGTTCCAAAGATTATTAAGGAGAAGAGAGAAGAATATATATATATATATATATATATATATATATATATATATATATACATATGTATATATGTATATATATATGTATATATATATATTCCAAAATATTTGTAGCAGCATTCTTCGAGGTGCTTTAGAACTAGAAATTATGGGAATAATCAATTGGGGAGTGGCTGAACATGTTGTGGATATGATTGTGATGGAATATTTCTGTGCTATGAGAAATGATGAGTTCAGTGATCTTGGAAAAAAACATGTGTAGACTTGCATGAAATAAAGAAGAGTGAAGAGAACCAATAGAACATTGTGTATAGTATAAGCAATATTGTTTTAAGAATAACTTTGAGTGATTAAGTCCATTTGACTATTATAAATAACCTAACTACAAAAGGACATATGAAGGAAGATGCTATCTGCTTCCAGAAAAAGAAGTGATAAATAGAAGTAGGTATAGAATGATTTTACATACATACATGCACACATATGTAATACACACATACATTAGGAGTATGTATAGAATGATTTTACATGCATACACACATATGTAATACATACATACATACATGCATGCATGCATGCATATTTGTGTCTTTTGGTAATCACCTCTAGGGTGGAGAGGAGGGAAAAGGGAAAGATGGAATTCGTATGATAACTATTATATTTAAATTTAATAGATTTGTATCTTCAAGTGCAATTATCTTTTAATTATACTACATTGTGAAAATACTTGGTTTATTCTATAAATTAAGAATTAAATAAATAAAAAATTAAAAAATGATTGAATTATCTTATTGTTAATATATTTTTTGCTTCATCTGAAGATATTTCTCATTCATTAATAGGCCCATGTGACCTGCTTAAATCACAGGGAAACCTAAGTCATGTGTGTGATGGGAGGAACTTGCTGAATGGGTGGAATAGGAAAGGGTCGAGTAAGAAGAGGTAGAACAGGAAAAGGCGGAGCTGGAGCAGAACTGAGTGGAAGTTGGTCAGATTAGTCAGAGCTGAGAAGGACAGAGCAAACAGGTGGCTGTCTGTGAGTGAGAGAAGGGCACTTTGCTTAGGGTAGCCTGTTTATGGGAAGGTTTGATAATGTATATGGACTTCTTGGTTACTATGATGGTTTTCTTTGTTGCTATGATGGATTTGGCTTTCTGGTGTTGGGATTTGGCTTTCTGGTATCTGAATAAGTGTTTTTCTTCTACCTTCTATAAGGATAATTTGTTATACTTTGTGATTATTTGTATTTTCATCCTTACCATCAGTGCTGTGAATATTGCCTTGGTGATGCAGTTATTATGTCAAAACATATGGGTATCATGTAATTTATTGCATATTAATAGACTGCTGCTCTCTAAAATTATTTAAGAATTTTGCAGCTTTATAAGCAATGCCTGTTTCTCTATAATCATACTAGCATTGAGTTTCATTCCTTTTACTTTTGCTAATTTAAAGGGCATGAAATGATCCCTGAAGATTTTCATTTGCTTGTCTCTGTGATTATCCATTAGGTTAAGTGTTTTTCTAATGGCTTTAAAAAAACAATGTGTACTTCCCTCCCACCTTTTTTTAGAAAATTGTCAAGGTATGGCTGTTTTGAAACACTGAAAATCAGAACTACCAGTAAAGGAATACACACACACACACACACACACACACACACACACACACACGTTAAAAAAAGACAATCCAGTGTTATGTACTGAAAGTTACCTGAAACAGCATATTCTTTGATCCAATGGTATTATAATTCAGAATATCCCTTAAAAGTGGAACAATAAAAAAAGTATCTATTCAAAGTTTTGCCTCATTGCATTACTTGTAATCGCAAAAGATGAGAAACCACCTACATATCTAGTAACAAGGAAGTGGTAAAATATTTGTGTTACATTATAATGGCTTAGTTTGTGATGCTGAAGGGGACAGATTCCAAAGATATTATAGAACTAACTACACAATTAATAAGATTTGTCCACTGATTGGATGTAGAGGATGAGGTAGATAGAAGAATAAAGAATAATTCTTGTGTTGTGAACTCTATTGACTGGAAGGTTGGTACCGCCACAAACATGGACAAGTTTGAGAAAGGTATTGAATGTTTGGGAAAATATGAGTATTGTTTGGGATATTTTGAGTTTGAGATGCCCACTTTGTCATCTAGTTGGAGGTTCTGGAGTGGCTAGATATTGCAGTAAAAAACAAAAGAAAGCACTGAACTTAAGAATCAAGGAGACCTCAAATCAAATCTTACCTTAAGCACTTATTAGTCATGTGATCCTTGTCAAGACATTTAACATCTTTAAGCTTCATTTTTCTCATCTCTAAAATTAGGATGATAATAGCAACCCTTGAGGCATAGTTATCATTGATCAAATTTGTATCACATACGTAAACTTTACAAACTTTAAAGAACTATTATATGGAACTATGTAATTTTAAACTATCATGCTACTAATAAACTATTTATTATTATTAAATTTTTTTAATTTAGGCATTGGAATTAGAAATTCAGAGAAAGAAGAGGGCTGAACATAAAAGTTTGATAGTCTTCCATTGAGAATTTCTATTGAATCCCCTGAAGCCTGAAGACTACCAAAGAAAATAGGTATAGGAGAGGTGAGAGCTTATTAGAAAGAGCTTTGAGGTACATTCAAACTTATTGAGAAGTGAAAGGATAAAGATCCAACAAAGGACACTGATATGGAGGGATTGTATAGATAGAACCAAGAAAGAGCAACCTCATGGTGTCCAAGAGTGGTGGGAAAGTCAAAGTGGAGAACATGGTGTTCAAGTATTAAAAGTTCCAGAAAGGTCAAGAAGAATGAAAATTGAAACAAGGACAATTAAGAAATCATTCATAATCTTGGAAAAAGCAGTTTCTGAACAGTGGAATCAGATGCCAGATTACAAAGGACTCATTAGTAAGTAGAAGGCTGTGCAAAGGAGAATGAAGAGATGTAGAAGCACCAGGTCAAGGGATATACATACGTACATGATACCTCATGTTATTGTTGTTTGTTTCTCCTTGGTTCTCAAAGAGGACTTTGCATCAGGAAGGTGATGCCATGACTCACAAGTGAATTGAATTTAAGTTAGAGACGTCTGTGCAAAGTCACCAGTCTCACTTTCTCCTCTGATACCAACTGGGACCAGTGGCAAGATATAGATCAGGACACCTGGAGAATGTTAACAATGGGGGGAGATGAGAGAATGTTTGCATGAAGCAGAGTAAGGAACCTATGAATCAGAGAAAGCCAAAAATGAGAGAAAGATAAGGGGTAATGGAGGAGGCAAACTAAATAATGTATAGTTTTATTATAGGCAAATCAGTTAACCAGTCTGTTATGCTTAAATAAATCCATGTGGTTATTTGTACACTGTGTAACATGGAGTTAAACATAGTTGTATTTTTGTTCTTACAAGGTTATTGTGAAAAAAGTTATTTTTTAATCATAAAGTGCTAGACAAATAAAATCTATTATTACTAACTGTCAATATCCACGAACACTCTGCTTTTACCCTGCAAATGCACTGCACCTAAAATAAACTAATTTCTAATCTTATTTTTAGAGTGCGCCTACTATGTAAAATACTTCATAAGAGAATTCTTTTGTAGAACTACTGGGTCAGGAAAGATGAGCATTAAACACCCTCCATTGGCATGTGAATTACTGTACTTGTTCACTGCTGCTAACTACATCATCCATATTCCTAATCCATGAACCTAATTCTGTCCTGAAGCAGATCTTTTTCACATTGTATATTATGGTTTTGCTACCTTGCCAAGTGTAATGAAAACTGTAGTGCATTTGCAAGGCAGGGAGAAATGAAGATTTTTAAGTTGCCTTTTCAAAAATCGATCCTGAATTATAACAGCGTAACAGATGGAGTAGGAGAGGGAGAGGGGAACTTTGTGGTTTGCTTGTTGGACAAAACTGGCTCTGAAAACATTTTTAAAAACACACATAACCTTTTATATTGGAGACAGCTTAGGGGGAAAAATGGTCTTAAGCACTTGGTAAGTCAGGTAGGTTTTCACGATTCATAGACGCAGGCCAGAAACCCAAGAAGTTTTAACCTCTTAGGAAGTTAATAAATATCCCAGTGGTAGCAGGTGCTCCCTACATACCACATCACTACATTTCAAACCCTCCTTAGTACATCTGTCATCTTGTATATTGTTGTAAATCATCTGCATTGAACCCCTTCAAAACGTTTCACATGTAGCACCTCTAGGTATTCAATTAAGCACTGAGGTTTGCTGAAAGGTGTCGAAAGTGAACTGGAAAGAGGCAGAAAATGAAATTGGAAATAGCACAATTCTGGCTGTCAGACACAATTTCTTCTCTTCAAATAGGCAGTAGCCAATGTTGTTCTATTGCAACATAGAGAAAGTGGTGATTGATTGAAAAAGACAGACAGGAGTAGTGTGAGGTTAGGGTAAACTTTTTCAGATATGGCTAAGGTCTCACTGGTTGGAATCTTAAGAATTCAATGCTAGATTGCTAAAATAATTGAAAGGCTAACATAAAATAGGTTCAGGATGCTATTTTTTTTTCAATACATGCACATGCATCTTCTGTAATCTATCAATATAATCGGAAGATAAGTCAGTATGTGGATTGTAACATAATGAAAGTGCTTTAGTTTAGATTTACTTTTATTTCCAAAGTCTGAACAACTCTTGTGTAGTTCCATTCGAAACAGTTCAGTATTCATTCCTATACTCAAGTAAAGTCGTTTAGTGAATTTGTTGTCTGTAAAACAAGTGTGTCAATGCAAAAAAAGCCAGTGAGTTTCAGAGTACTTCTCCATCTCGCTGTCACTAATGAGGTATAAACCTTCATTACCTCTTTTTTAGACACAAGGCTCATATCTAATAGTTTCAGCCCCCAGGGCTAATAGAGAGAAATATGCCCTCAAATTAAAATGAATTTAATAGAGGAGGGGAAAAGAGATACTAAGATTTCTTCATCACATCTGGGTAGATTTCTAGGCTTGGGATGGTGAATAAAGATACAGAAATCATGTAATCTGAAAGCTCCTTTTAATCATCATTATTGTCAACAAGGTACTAATCTCAGGTGTTCCTAGGCTGCTGAAGAAGTATACTCTTTAAATTTTAGTACCTTGTTTAAAAATCCAGTTGCCTTCCTCAAGTTATACCTGCTCATGATGTTATAATAGCTCTTTTTCTGCAATGTGTTGTTGCCAGGTTACCTTCCCAAAGCATAGATCTGATCATCTTACTTCACCCCAAAGTAGAATGTTTCTCTATTCTGTAACAAAGGTAAAATAAATTGGCCTGGTATTCAAAGCTCTCCACAATCTAGTATCACCTTATCTTAATTCATTTTGTATTGTCCTTCCAGAAAGGCAAACCATTTTGTTTTTTCAATTCATGCTGAAATTAAGCATTTGTTAGAGTTTTATTTCTCACTAGCCATATACCACTGGTAACCAAATATACACAAAGGTTGAAGCCCACTGAGAGAGGGGACCAGTGAACATCGCTAAATCCAGCCCAACTCAAATTTCTACTTCCTCCTTCCCCTCCCCAAACAAAATGCTAAGTGGTGTTCATGTTATCTATTGATTCCTTATTAATTTCGTTGTAGGGATTATCCTAAAAATTTCTACTTTTTCCAAGTTTTCTGCATTCCAGTATTTTTTTCAATATGTTCATAATGGAGACAAGATATTCTGTTATCTTTCTTTCCATTCAGCTTTGTTGATTTTACCATTTTGCTTATCTATCTGGGCTTTCAGCATATATCCTTTGAAAGGATAATTCCTTATTTTCTAATATTGTTTGATATGATTATTGAAACTGTTATAAAAGTTATAATCTCATTATGTTCTATTTCTAATTGTGACTCAGTATGGAAGTTATTCTTAAAATTAGGCTTCCCTCTAAATAAATGTGGAAGACAAATAGCTTACTCCTTATCACATTGCATTTTTCAGTATGTTTTCCCATTGAAAACCTCACGTGTTCCTGACCATGTTTGGTGGTTCTGTACACTTTTCACTTTGGGGCAGCTAGGTGGTGCAGTGGATAGAGCACCAGTGCAGGAGTCAGGAGGACCTAAGTTCAAATCTCACTCCAGACACTTGACACTCACTAGCTGTGTGACTTGGGCAAGTCACTTAACCCCAATTGCCTCATCCTGGGTCATCTCCAGTCATCCAGATGAATATCTGGTCACTGGATTCAGATGGCTCTGGAGGAGAAGTGAGGCTGGTGACCTACACAGCCCTCCCTCACCCAAAACAAAGTCAAGTGCAAGTCTTGTCATTATTTCCCTGGTGGCATAGTCTTCCTCGGCAGCAAAGGATGAACACACACACTTTTCACTTTACAGTGGTGATGTCATTTTGGTCCTCTTCGAAGACAAAGGATAACAACCAACAATAGATACTCTGACTTCTCTGTTGAACCCTCCCCAGTTTGTGATTCTAGTATCGACTAAATTATATGATTGTCCTTGTTCTCATGAGGCCCTTATCCTATCCCCATAATGATCTCCTGCCTCTGTGTTCATTCTTTTTCATGTGTTCAAAGATCCCTGCTCCCCATATCCCCCATTGAACTTCTGTCCTGCCTTTAAAGGGTAGTTCCAATATCAGTTTCTCCATGAAGCCTTCCCTAATTTTGCAGTCAGCAATAACCCTTGCCTCATGAAACCTCACATATCCCTCTATGTAGTCATCTTTTATGTATTTATCCTATATTATTTTGTATGACTGTTCTTTGGCTTCCTTTAAGTCCCAACTAAAATCCCATCTTTTACAGGAAGCTTCTAGTCTAACCCATTTTAATTCCAGTGCCTTCCCTCTCATAATTATTTCTGATTTATCCCATATATAGCTTTATGGGCATTTATGTGTTTGCACGTTATGTCCTCCATTAAATTGTAAGCCTCTTGAAGACAGGGACTGTCTTTTCCTTCTTTTTGTATCCCTAGCACTTAGCTCAGTGCCTATTGCAAAGAAGTTGCTTAATAAATGTTTATTGATTGATTATTGGTTGATTGACATTATGGACCATATATGATGTAATCTTTTCTCCTCCCTTAAAATTTAGCCCAGCGTTCTGTACATAAGGACAGTTGTTTTTGTTTTATTTTGAAGAATGCATATGAATTTCATGATAAGAAAAGTTACTATACAATTATATTTAAAACTGTTTAAATTATATTTTAAAAGAAGAAAAACACATACTGGTGAGAAGTTTGAGGAAAAGATGGTTGGCTTTAAAAAAGCAAAAAAAAAACCAAACCCGTATTTAAATGTTTCCATAAAATATTTTAAAATATCCATTAAAAAGAGAAGGGGCAGCTAGGAAATATAGTGGATACAGCACTGGGCCTGGAATCCAGAAGACTCAGTTTCATGGGTTCAAATCCATCCTTACACACTTACTAGCTGTGTGACCCTTGGCAAGTCACTTAAATCCTGTTTGCCTCAGTTTCCTCATTTGTCAAATGAGCTGAAGAAGGAAATAGCAAGCCATTACAGTGTCTTTGCCAAGACAACCCCAAATGGGGTCATGGACAATCAGATAAAATTGAAACAACTCAGCAATAAAGGAGAGAAATCAAAAGAAGCTAAGGTGAAAGGAGATAGTATGAACATATTGTCTTTATAACTTATTCACCTACTTTTCAGTATCTTGTTTCAAGAAACAATAATGGTATTGGAGACAGCCCTTCCAAGAGAGAAGAGAAACAGCCTTAATATGATTTTAATTTGTCTGTATTTTATGTTACTGAGACAGAAGAGAAAAAAAAAATTATTGCTGGTAAAGTATTTGGAATGTCAGGTAGGAGACTGGCTCTCTGGTCATTTAATAAACTTTTTTTTGAATTGAAATGAAAGTGTGGTACCATGGAACTGGTCTGATGACCTCTAAGTGAGCCAGGTAGAAAATAAGAATGATATTTAGTTAATCTATTTCCTTATTTATTGTTAAATTTATTTATTTATTTTTAGTTTTCAATATTTCCACAAGACTTTGAGTTCCAAATTTTCTCCCCATCCCTTCTCCCAATACCCATACAGCATGCATTCTGATTACTCCTTCCCCTAGTCTACTCTCCCTTTCATCAGCACCCCCTCTCATCCCCTTCCTTTTGATTTTCTTGAAGGGCAGAATAGATTTCTATACCTTGCTGTCTGTATATCATATTTTCCAGTTGCATGTAAAACCAATTTTTTAACATTTGTTTTTAAAAATGTTGAGTTCCAAATTCTTTTCCTTCTTCCCTCCCCACATGCACTCATTGAGAAGGTAAGCAATTCAGCATACATCATACATATGTAGTTATGCAAAACACTTCCATAACAGTCATGTTATGTAAGACTAACTATATTTCTTTCCATCCTATCCTGCCCGCAATAATTCTATTTTCTCCTTTGACCCTGTCCCTTTTCAAAAATGTTTGCTTCTGACTACCCCCTCCCCCAATTTACCCTCTCTTCTATCATTCTCCCCTTTCTCTTATCCCCTTCTCCCCTACTTTCCTATAAGGTAAGATACCCAATTTAGTATGCATATTATTGCCTCCTTCAGTCAAATCCAATCAGAGTAAGGTTCACTCATTCCTTCTTACTTTCCTCTTTTCCCCCTCCATTGTGTAACCTTTATCTTGCTTCTTTTAATGTGAGATAATTTACCCCATTCTATTTCTCCCTTTCTCCTCCCAATATATTCCTCTCTCACCCCTTAATTTTTGGGAAGAGCTCAGGGTAGTCCCTTCTTTTACTCTGCCATCTTGATTCTGCATCCCCCCCCCCCCCCAGTTCATCTATTTAAAAATCAAATAAATGTATAATGTGATAGAATAGAAAGAATGTTGTTCCAAGGACTCAGTGACTTGACTCTGGAGCTAGAAGGGTCTACAGAACTAGCTATGGGGAACATGAATACATTAGGCAATAATCCTTAGTCTCCAATTACTCAACTGTAATTTTCTTTTCTAATTGACTTCTCTGTGAGAAAAGTATTAGCATTAAACAAATACTAAGGTTATTTTCATGCCTATGAATTTATGCAATTTAATAAGGCAAAAGGTTTACTTAGATGTGTTTCTCAAGTCATATATTTAATGGGAGGCACTATGATGTGTTAGACAGAGATGTGGGTTTGGAGCTAGGCAGAATTTACTTCAGATCCCAACTCAGATATTTGCAAGCTGTGTGACTCAAAGTAAGTCACTTAAATTCTCTCAGTGTCAGTTTTTTCTCATTTAAAAAATGGTAATAACACCTAGATCAAAGGGTCAATATAAGATAATAGATGCCAGAATTGTTGTGAGAAACAAATGATAATGCATGTAAGGCACTTTGCAAACATTACAATTCTGTATAAAGATTGGTGTTGGGTGGGTAAATATAATATCATCTTCACATAAATTCTGTAAGTTGAAATATTAAATATTGTGTAATATTTTCTCTTTGGTAATTTTTACAATGGTCTAACAATTTTAGCTTGGACATGGGAACAAATAGCTCAGACAGTTCCGGTAGAATGTAAGTTCCATGAGAACAGAAACTCTTTTATATGGTCTTATCTTCTAAAAACTAAACTATCTTTATGTGATTGTTCAATTGAATTAAATTTATTCCACAAATACTCCTAGTATGCTAAATATTACATACATTTATCAATTAATTGCAGCTGGATATTAAAGTAATGGCAAAATTGTATTTATCTCCAGTCAGAAGAAATGCTCTAAGATAGTAACATTCCTAATTTCATGTTATTTTTGTTATTATTTTTTATTGCAGAAGAGCTGGCACCATGAATCTATTATATTTCACAGAAAAGTCACATTATATTTCTTAATATTATCATCTGCATGCTGATGATTCTCAGATCTATTTATCCAGTCCCTTTAAAAGAACTCTAAAAAGAACCATTTATTTTTTCAATCACTCAAGAATGCCCTTCCTCAGTGAAAAATAACTTCCCGTTACTCATCAGCTGCCTTCCACTAACATTTCTTGGTGCTCAGAATTTTTTGTCATTTTCATGGAATTAAATCAAATATTATGGACTGAAATAAACTAACACAAGTTCTCTCTGTTTCTCTCCATAGAGATCTTTATCAATATAAAAGGGCAGAAAAGTCTTGTGTTTTATTAATTTTCTGCCTTGTAGTTTTAATTTGGATTTTTAATATTTTCCAAGATGAGAAAAGCATCAGAACAGAACATTGTAAGTTGATTGCTCCTGGGGCATTATTAAAACTTCTAAAAACATATCTGCCTGAAAGGCGCCAGAATTGCTTAATACTCCAGGTAACTGACACATGTGCACATTCACACACACACAGACACACACACAGGCACACACATATATACACACACACACATACACACACACACACTCTGCTCAGTTGGATGCTAAGGCTGCTGAAGAATTCTTCAGATGATAAGAATTCTGTTCCTTTTCAAGGTTCTCTAGGAAGAAGAAAATTCAAAGGACTGGCCCAAATGATGGGATATTGACTATCTTTCCAAATAATTAGTTGATAAAACTCATATTGTATGTTTTGGTACAACCAAATAACAAAAGTCCATGGATAAGATACAGATTTTGAAGGAAATGATTATTTGTAGCAGAAGGAAACCTTAAGTAACATTTCAATAAATTTAAAGTAAAAAGGAAGAGCAACTCAACACACAGCTGTGTGATTAGTGATCAGTGTTGGAGCTATAGTCAGAAAGACCAAGCATTAAATGCAGCCTAGGATATTTATTTTTTTATGTGACCCTGGGCAAGTCTCTTTATCTCTACCTGCTTAATTTCATCATCTGTAAAACAGGGATACTAATAGCACCTGAATCCTAGGGTTTTAAAGTACTCTCAAACCGTAAAACTCTAGATAAATGTTAGCGTTTATTATCACTCACTGGGCAGCTGGGTGGCAAAGTGGGTAGAATACCAAGTCTTGAGTCAAGAAAACTCTTATTCCTGACTTTGAATCTGGTCTCAAGACACTTAGTAGCGGTGTGACCCTGGTCAAGTCACTTAATCCTGTTTGTCTCAGATTCTTTTTCTGGAAAATGAGTTGGAAAAGAAATCACAAACCACTCCAGTGTCTTTTCCAAGAAAACCCCCAAATGGGGTCATGAAGAGTCAGACATGACTGAAAAGAGTGAAAAACAAAAATATTATTATATTAATATTATAGTATTATCATACTATTATCAGTTTGATATTTTCAAGACAAATTGATAGTCTGTCATTCTTGACCTCCACTCCAACATGTGTGTTCTTGTGTGTGTGTGTGTGTGTGTGTTCATGGATAAAAGAATAAGACAGGCATTTTACTGACAGAAGTGTTGGCAGCTGCTAGGGCCTCTTTGTTCTGGGCTGAAGTCACACTGCAAAGATTGACAGTTTTACCATGTGTGGTAATATTTTTGTGGTGCAGAAATCGACCTTTTGGCTGAGAATTCTTAACTCTCTGATTATTAGAATCCAAGCTAAATGTGCGAGAATTAAGGAGAAATGGCTCTAAGAAGTCTCAGGGATGATCTTTTCATTTTTCCTTCCCTATCAGGTCCTCTCCAAATAATTACTTCCTTATAATAACATTCAGTAAAACCTAGTTGTTAAAGTGCTGAAGTTTTGTTTGCTTCTTCTGATGGCTGCTGGAAGCACTTGCTTGATGAACTGCGTGCTGGCCTTAGAGTCAGAGGTACTGCATCTTTGTGACCACTAAAAAGTTATAAACCTCTGTGCCTTGGTTTCCTCCTCTTTAAAAAGGACAAAAATAAACTAGGGGTTTTATGAAGATAAAATAAGAAGATATTATAGGATTATATGAAATTATAGGGCTATATAAATATCAAGTATGGATAGTTGGTTGGGTGTTGTCCTTCATTCTCGAACAGGACCAAAATGACATCACCATGTTAGAGTCAAGTTACCGTGCATCTAACTGTGGCCGATCAGATCAATCTGATGCAAGTCAGCCAAAAAGTACATGTGAATATTAGGGCGGATTCTTTAAATTTGAACAGCTTGTATTTCTTTTGAACTGTTTCAATTCTGCTTTTCTCATAGAGCAGGGTACCATACCACCCGTGGAACCGTTGGTTACAACAAATGGAGTTTTTGAAATCAGGTATGTATATGAAAGTAACCAATATAGGAGATTCACCCCTCAACATGCCACAGGAACCACCTTCTAGGGGGACATATTTTCTCCTTGCAGTTGTCACTTAGAGCAGCCTGGGACCATGAAAGACCTCTGGATGTTGACTTTCAGATGTAATGGTCAGTTTCTCCTACTGCCACATTTCAGGACTGTGTCAGTCTGTGGAGGCTTACGCTCATAACTCTTGACCTCTTCATTTTGCCCTGTGTGATTTCTGCAATTAGATCAGGATGTCCGTGGGTTATCTAACTCCTCACACTCCATCCTCCTAGTCTCCTAACCACACCTTGACCTAGGTGCTAAATATAGAGTTTTATTAATAGATTATTTGAATTCTTGAATCTAAAGGCATTCCTTGTATTTAAAGGATACTTAATATTGATAAAATGAATATTTTGAATTGCCCTTGGTACCCAAATATTGGTATTATCGGCAAGATTCATAATCATGATGTACTTTTGCATTACAGTCACTGAGGATTTATTATGCAGAAACTTTTGCTATTTAATTCTATACTAATTAGGTTTGTTGCTACTGCTGTGTTGTTAATGATGTTGTCATGACCTGTAATAATAAGAAAATACTTTATAAAGGCAGATTGGGAACTTTTCTGCTATTTGTAATCTTAGAGTTGTCTGGAGCACTGAGAGGCTGTGACTTTGTGTATCAGTAATCACCCCAACATTCACAGGGGGGCTTGGGTTAGATCTGTATTCATAAAAGGAAAGGCAGCTTTTGAGGAGTAACAATCACTTTAATCAAGCACTTGTATCCTTCCTTTAACCAAGCACATATGTCATTCACCTGGTTCAGGGGACTAAACACCCTGAACTTCAAAGAAAATACAGAGAAATTAAAAATCAACAGACCTGACTTCCTCTCCATGAATTCAACAGACAGTTGGACACCAACTGCCTTACCAGAGAGGGAACATGACGTTTGGTTCTCAAAGCCAGGGGGCTCCTTAGCAGCTTCCCAGAGTCTTCATCTGGCCCAACAAACACTTACAAAAACTAAGGCCCAAAGTAAAATCTCACCCTCAGAGGCTTTATACACTTTTTAGAGTCAGAGGGCATGACATCCCTTGAGAACCAGTGCCTCATTAACAAAAGGCATGTAACTTCTTACAAATCTTCCATCCTCTTAATAACATTCAAGTAGAAGCATTATACTTCTTGATAAAACAAAAACTGCAAAAGATCCTACTTTACTCGCCATTACACTTTGTCCATAATCACATAGCCAGTATTAATGCAGAGAAGGGTCCCAGAGCCCTCATGCTTTTTCTGGAGAGTATTTTTGTTTTTGAGTCAAGTAATTTTTTTTTTTTGATACTTGTACAAAATTAACTTAGGACTATAGATTTAAAGCTGAAAGGAACATTGATGGTCATGTCTAGTCTAGCTAGGGATGTGGAACCTGCTTCCTCGAGGTCCCATGTGGCCCTCTAGGTCCTCAAGTGGAGCCCTTTGACTGAATCCAAACTTTACGGAATCCAAACTTCATAATTTCGTGAGTGAAGTTTAGATTCAAAGGGCCACACGTGACATGATGTGATCTTGCGGTGGCAGGTTGCCCACCCCGCATAAATTATAGATGAGGCATCTGAAGCCTAGAAAGTTTATGTAAATTGTTCAGAGCTATTTATCAAAGATAGGATTTAAACCCAGGACCTCAGACTCTACATGCAAGCATTCTTTCCATTGGACTGAATGGTCTTATGCTTTTGATGTTTGCAGCATGGCAGCAATCATGAAGAATGACTTTTGTGTTCTAAGATTATAGTTAGAACTCTGCAAAATGACTTCCATTATTTGCCATTAAATCATATTTCTCATGGTGGGAAACATTCCTATTTTTTTGTATAGTATCCTTCATTTTGTTCATCATCTTGCATATTCAAGGAAAGAATATGAGTTAATGGTATAAATATATTTTATATGCTCATTGCTATTAATCAACTGTCAAATTTATGAGTTTAGAAGCTCTTTAAATTAGCCTTGTAGTGGTTACAAAGATGACTGAAATGCAGTTTTGTAACTAAATTTAACTGAACAGACCCATGGAGTTTTTAAGATGATCTCTGTGTGAATTGTAGTTTCATCTAAGATTGCATCAATAACAATTTTTGAGTAATGGAGGTAATCAAATGAGAGGCCATCTCACTGCCTCTGCACACTCCATGAGATGGTCCCTTATTCCCAGTCCAACATATCAATGGGGCTCCCTTGATTATCTCCATTACCCCTAGAATGCTAAAGAGATAGGAAACCATGAGAAGAACTTACCTATTTCTTTGACCAGGAATGCCAAGTGGCATCCCTTCTAGGAATATATCTATTCCCATTATTTGAATGTTAGTGCTATTCTCAAAATTAAACAATAACAGCAAAAAATATGATCTAGTTATCAAAAATACAGAGAACAGCCCTTAGTTTTTACAGCCAGCTAAATCAAGTTACTGTAAGATTAAGATATTTACCATGAGTCCTATTTATTAAATTTGAAACCAACATAATTCAAGGGTTTTCTGGCTTCCAGTCTCTTTATGTTAACCCTGAAAATAACTCAGCTATTAAATTTTTGCTGATTGGATTTAGTGGCATATGAGTTCTTTTCTCATTACGAGTGGGTGCAGAATAGGGATAGGGCAAAGGTCACATCATGGGCTAATGATATAGCCCTTTATGTCATCTGTGATGTCAGATCTCAGCATTGGGAGTCAGCTTTTACACAATTCACAGAGGATGCCAATTTGACATTCATGTGTCAAAAATCCATGAAACTGTACCTGCCAGGACTTCTATTTTCATTTGCATTGTACTTTCTTCAGATTCTTTCTCCTTAAAAAATCACGGTGTTGTAATGTATCAGTGATGCCTCAGAGGAGATTGTTGTTCTTATTTTACGTTGAAGATGAATTATAATGATATTATATTTATCATACAGAGTATCATAGCTACTTGTTCTTTCAAATAAGCAAATGCTCTTTTTTTGTTTTGCACTTTATTTTCAGTTGAATATAAATGTAAATCGTTTTAATTTCAGTGACAACATAAGTAATACATTTTCTTAAAATATAGCATTTATTTGTTTCTCACAGTGTTATTTTGGGTAAGAAGGTCACTCTGCATTCTGTTCATTGCGTTTTTCAATTAGTTCTTTGTCTCATCAGTGTTTTATCTTTTAATTCAAAAATTTGATATCTGGATATGCACAGTTGGTTTTTAGATTGGTTGAATATATTAGCAGAGTTGTTGCCAACATAATGAAAGTAGGTAGATTTTGTTTTATGTCAGCGATTTGTTGAAACTGTATTTGAGATGCTACAAGTAGATAGCGTACTATGTGTGAAGTCAAGAAGGCCAAAATTCAAATCCTGCTTCTGGCATTGCTGGCTTTGTGATCATGGGCAAATCCATTAATTTGTCAAATTCTCAGTTTACTTATTTGCAAAATGGGGATAATAGTAACTGTTAACTACCCAATATGGTTGCTATGAGGTTCAAATGAGGTAACTATGATGTACCCACTGTGTTCCAAGCCCTGTTTTAGGTACTAGGTACTAAAAAATGTAACAATTTCTATTCTGAAGGATCTGATGACATTCAAATATTAATGGGTTCATCTAGAAAAATAAAAGATGGGCAGAATAGTTTAAGCAATAATGTAACTCTGAAAATAATTTTAAAAAGCATATTAATGTGAAAATAATAGCACTGCATAGTTTGCATTGTTTCTAAGCAATACTTCCCACTAGATTAATGTGTTGTGTGTAGTGGACTTATCAATGAAGTTAGAATTGATGGACATTCTACATTGGGATAAAGTGAAAAGTGCTTTAGAGTTCTTGCTATTTATTTATCTCTGTTTATTTTAACCCTCCTCCATGCTCCATTTTGTAAGATCAATTAACTTAACTAAAAAAAAAAAAAAGTTCACTAGCATCTGTCTGTCTATATCCACATACTGTTTCTAGCTGGTCTCATGTGAAAAGACTCCCAGAAAAGCCTCCAGGGTTGTCTGTACCAGTTTCTTGCTCATCAAAAATCCTTGCACCAAAACCTTAAACAAGTGGACATCCAATCACTATTGAAAACTTTGAGTCGGGGTGTGGAGGAAGGGAAGGCACTTTATTCCATTTTTAAGTCTAATTTTTAGGAAGTTTTTCTGTGTATGAAGCTGAGTTCTGTTTTTTTGAAGCTTTTATGTGCTGCTGTTTCTTCTATCTTTTAGGTCCAATTTAAACTAGTCTAGTCTTTCTTCCATATGATAGCCTTAATATTTAATATTTTAAAATAGCTATCATGTTCCCCAAGTCCTCCAGGGCAAACATCTTCATGCCCTTCAGGTGATACTTACATGTTATAGTCTCCAATTATATATCCATCTGGGCCATCTCCTATGAGAATCAATCTATCAAAATTATTTTTAAAATGTAGTGTTCATAACTGAACATAAATCTATGACTAAGAACAGCAGGAATATTAGAATCTGTGGTCTTCCCCAAATTGTAGAATAATTATACCTCACATTTGCAAAAGCAAGCACCCTGATATACACAAGAGGGCCTGCTGTACAGGTTCTGTGATCTACTTTTCTAAAAGAGAAGGCAACTTGAGGGTTCAGGGATCACTTTAATAAAGTATATGTATCATTCAGTTAGTTTAGAGGAAAAAGTCAGCACCTTGAACTTCAGAGAAAATACAAAGAAATAAGAATCAACAGACAGGGCTTCCACCTGTCTGACATAAGCAAGACATACGTAGATGAACAGACAGATCCAACTGTCTGACCATTACATACATACATAGTTACCAGAGCAAGAAGCACCAACATCTGGATTTTCAAAGCTGGGTCCTCTTTAGTGGCTACCCACAGTCTCATCTGGCCAAACAAACACTTCCAGTCAGTAAGCCCCAAAGTAAAACCTCACCTTAGAGTCTTTATACCCTTATTAGAGCCAGAGGGCATCACAACCTTGGAGAACCAGTGCCTCATTAATAAAAAGTGTGGGCCTTCCTACAAATCTTCCCAGATTCATTAAAGGGTGGGGAAGATTTTCTTTAATCACATTATTCAATCAGAGAAGCTTGATTATACTAAAACAAAAATGCATTATCAATACAACCTTATATAGCACTTTAAATATTTTTACCTCTTTGATTCTTACAAAAACCCTGTGAGGTAAGTGCCATTAATTATATTCATTTTACAGATAAAGAAACTAAATCTTAAAGAGATTAACGGTTTTGCTCAAGGTAACACAGCTAGTATCTAACATTTAACCCCGAGTCTTTGATTCCATATTGAGTATTCTATCTACTATACTGAGCTACTTCCACTATACAAGGTTGCTCCCACCAGTTGCTCAAGGAAACTCCTGCTACCACTATAGATTTGTATATACTCAGAGATTTTTAGAAAATGCTTAGGGCATTTAGAGATTAAATGACATATATGTCAAGTCACATAGTCAGTATACATGAGAGAGGACTTTAACATAGGCCTTCCTACCTCTGAGGCCACCTCTCTTTCCTTCAACTCACTACCTCTTAGGACAAAGTCAGTATATATACATATATACACACACACATACACACATGTATACACGCATAACACGCACACATATACACACATACATATATGTATATGTACACATATATGTATATAGGTATGTGTATATTCTAATATTTTTCTACATATTTACCACTTAATACCATTTATTGGATTCTCTTTATTATTATATCATGTTTAGGGCCAATTTTTTAGGTGAAATGCAAACCAGAATTATAAAACCCTCTGCCTCCTCGCAACTTTCTGCTTATCATCTCTGTGGAAACTAGAAGTCACATAGAATTGAAAATGTTTGTATTTTTTTCCCTGTTTCATGGGTAAGCTGCATTTATAAGTGATAAAAATCATCAGCTGATTAACAACCTTCTGGGGCTATGTCTCTGAATTTAGCTTGATTGATCCTACAGGTCCAAGTTCAATCCTTTGGCGAGTCTCCATCTCAAACTCTGCTGGGCAGCTTTTTAGGACTTTCACAGCATGATAGAACTTTGGAGTGAAGCCATTTGCCAGGCTTTATTACACTTCTTGGATTTAGTGCTAGACAGAGAATAGAAAAGTTGCTGGTTTTGAAAAGCCATACATTACTAGTTTGAGAATCACACTTTTGCTATCGAAATTCTAGACCTTCTTCTACCCAGACCATGAAATCTTTTAATTCCCCAATTCCCTATAACTATGAGAGCATGTTTCCAGCTGTAACTGCATCTAGGAGCACTAAAAACAAAGCTGACACTACTCTGCTTTGGACAGGGATGCAAGAGAAAGAGAGAAAGAATTGCTGCTTGGACTCTACAGTGGAATGCTGGGTAGATGAGTGTCACAGTGAAAAAGGATGGACAAAGCAGATGGCTACTCTTCTGAAATAAACTTGAGTAAAGGTGAAAATGGTTTAAGATGCTCCCTCCCACCACTTACTTTCTAGATTCCTACTTGGGTTAGATGAGGAGAATGAAAGCTAAAATGCTGATGGAATGAGAAAGCAGATAGTATAACTTTACCTCCACTGGAAGACATAAAAAAGCTATCTGCAGAAACACACACTGTTTTATTTTACTGCAAGACATCAAAGATATAAGGTGTGGTTTATCTTTACTTTGTAATAGCAGGTGTTCGATTTTCTCAGAGTCATAATTTTGACCCTGTTTAATTAGTATTATTTCCAAGGAAACACAAGAATATGATATTCCTATGAAAAAACTGGCATGTCCCAAAGGGTACACAGATATGCAGATGTTTGCTGTTTAACAGGTTTGTTTTTGGAATAATATATTAGTGAATTGTGTAGCCATTGAACTAAGTTCATTCATGTACAATTAAATAGTCAAAAGGATGTCCAGAATAACAGCTCACTTCCCTTCTAGTGAAAATTAATTCTGGAAAAAGCATATTTTATATAACAAAATTAATTTCTTAAAAATTTCTCTAAATCATTGTGAAAATAATCCAGAGATAATGAATGGACAGTTGAATTTTAATATGAAATATTTAGAACTAAAAAATCTAGAGGTCCTCAGAAGTTGTATGTTAACCCTATAGCTGATAGAAAACTAAAAGTAACAGCTTTCATTTTTATTCTGTTCTTAGATTTGGCAGTTTTTCTCGTTATGGCTATTAACTTTTATAGATGTCAAGAATTTTTATGTTAGTAGTTCAAGTATTGTGTATGATGAGTAGTTCGACTTCTGTTCATTGAAGGAATTCATGAGCATATTATGATATACCTCCAAAATGCTGTAAAAATTTTATAAATAATTTAATTGTAATTTATGAATTGAATTTTTTATAAAATATGTTCCTGGCTCTACTTTAGAGATCATCTGCAGGAAAAACAAAACAAAACACAAAAACCTTAGTGTTGTGATGCTGACTGCTTGGCTTGAGTGAGTTTCGTTAGTCTGAAATCTTGGCTCTTTATCTGTCCTAGGCTAAGTAGACATCTGCCGGGAGTTGGACATCCAGAGAACTGGGAAGAGGGTGGTGAGACAAAAGAGTGGGGGTGGAGTTTTTTGAGAGCTCAAATGAGTCAGGTAGTACACCCTCAGAGAGGGGAGCTAAGTTAATTCAATAGAGAAGTCAGTTCATGCTTTGCTTTGCTTTGCTTTGCTTTGTTTTAACTGTCTTTTGGATTCCAAGTGTCCTAGATAATAGAGACGTCTAAAGTTTCTATATTTGGACCATAATATCTGTTTTAGAGAAGTAGAAGGGATCATTGACAATGTCTAGTTCTCCATCCTTTACATCATGTCACCTGAAAGTCTAGTGCTTTTGATCATATTCAGGGATTGATATTAATGTCAACAACAACAATAACCTTAGACTTTATTACTACAAAAAAAGGTTGAACTAGAGAACAGTAATTACGCATTTATGTATCTACTTTCCCAGCAACATACAATTTATGAGGATAATCTACACATGCATCAAAGGCTTTTCTAATACATGTTTAGAAGGTAATATATCAGGCTTTTGTAAGACCTGTTTTATAGTAAACTACAACTTTATTATCACACAACGTAGAGCAGGTATATTAGAGAAATTATGAATCCATTGAAAAATAAAACAATAGAGGTAACCTTGTTCAACAGTTCTCTGTTAACTACAACTTTTTTTTGGCCACCATCTTAGAGGAGATTCAGCATTTATGCTGGATTGAAAAGGAGGAGGCAAGCCTTTTCTTTTATACGATCCTCCAGGTTTTTTCTGTTCGTAGGTACCATTTCCTCACTTTTGTTTCCTGGAATCCTTTTCTCGATCAAGGCTTAGGTCAATGAAGATTTTTTTTTCTAGTTTCCCTGATCGTCGTTGGTTACCCCTCAAGCTACTTTATGTTTTCTTTGTATACATGTTTCGTTTGTTTATATGTACATAACTCTGCCCTGATGTAGAATGCCTTTGAGGGAAGGAGCTGTTTTCATGTTTGTCTTTATATTTCAAATACCTTCCACAATTTTCTGGAACAGAATAGATGTTCATTGAATATTTGTTGTATTAAATTTTATATATGTTTACTTTTTTTCTTACAAATAATTTTATTTATTTTATTCTTAGCTTAAGAAATAAAACATGTATTTGTATGACAGTGGAATAGAAAAAAAGAGGATTTTACATGAATCTGCAATACCATTATGTACAACTTGCTATTCTTTGAAAATACATAATAAGGTTATCATGTAACTTACTTTTTTCTCCCCTCCCCACCCTAGAGATGGCTACCATTAGACATAAATATATGTATATAAACATATATTATTCACACACACAGATATATATATGTATAGATAGACATCTATGTCTATATCTATGTATATATATATCTGTGTGTATAATATGCATATATACATATACGTATAATATATGTGTGTATATATATACACATACATATACACACACACGCACATACATACACACACACACACACTCTCTTATTTCTGCTCATTTCCCTCTCCAACAATCTCTTCCTATAGTATCTTCCTTTACTAAATACTAAAGCAACCACAAAAATTAAATATAGGAAATAAAATCACTAACCCAAACTGTCTAGTATTTAAAATATAACATTTCATATTTATTTTTACCAAATCTTAACAGTGAGGAAGGAACCTCATTCACCTGGTGTCTATGTTTCCCCTAAGTATGATCTCTATTATATTGTCCTTTTGTCTTCATTTACATTTTTGTGGTCATTGCGTGTCTCGTTCTCTTCCGTGTCTGCTTGTTTCGCTATGCATCATTTCATACAAGTATATGTTCATTTCTCTAAATTCCTGATATTCATTGTTCTTTATTGTTGTTGTTGAGTTTCAATTGTGTTCAACTCTTCATGACCCTATTTGAGGTTTCTTTGGCAAAGATACTGGAGTGCTTCATCAATTCCTTCTCTAGCTTATTTTACAGATGAGGGAATTGAGGCAAATAGGGTTAACTGACTTGATCAGGGTCACATCGCTAATAAGTGTTATACAATAAGGCCATATTTCAACTCAGGTCTTCATGAGTCCAGCGTAACACTCTGTCTACTCTATCACTTAGTTACCCTATCATTCTTTATTATCACAATAATTTTCCATTCCATTTATATACCACTGTTTGTTAGATATCCCCAACTGATGGATGAATACAATGTTTCAAGCTTTTGGGCACCATAAATTTTCTCATGTAAATGTTTTAATATCTATGAGACTTCTCTTAATTCTGTTCTTGATTTCCTTAGGATATATGCCTATTAGTAAGATTGGTGGGTCAAGTTCACCTGAACCACACCCTGACCTGCATTATATCAGGATTTTACTTATATCAGGTACCATGCTAGACAATAGGGATACAAAACAAAACTGAAACTCTATTATATTAACTCACATTACCTCCCACCCCTACCACACAATAGACTGTGTGTATTTTGGTAAGACAGTTGGAATCATAGTCTAGAATAATTCAATTGAAATCCCAACTGTGGCCCAAACTAGACATGTGACAACAGATAAGTCACTTAACTTCTGAATGTACCAAGAAAATCTCAAAAATTTTAGATGACAGAGAAGGGTGCTATCTGCCTCAGTGGAGACATTTTCTTCACTAAAAACTCCATATTTAGATGCAATCATAGGTCATATGTAAAACAACAATGATGTAACCTCAGATAAATAAAAACATTTTCATATTTATGCCTGTTGGTAAAAGCTAAGCAATGCACTTTATTTTCTATAAGCCAGTACTTTTTGTGGTTTAGAAATATTAAATAACTGAAACTTACATAATCTTCCTTATAATTGACTTCCTTTCTTCTTTCCTGTCTTTAAAATAGAATTAGTTGGAATTTAAAATTGGACATCTGTGTCTCTAGCTGTAAACACTTGGTATATATTTCAGAATTAGAATTCAAACATTCTGCAGTCCAAGTGAAAAAAAAGTTGATCGGCATTTACTAAACACCTACTATATGCCAGATATTTTGCTAAGCACTGGGTATACCAAGAAAGACAAAAACCCCACAGTTTGGGCTATTCAGAATCTCACAGTCTAATGGGGATTGTGGTGGGGGTGGACCACCAGAAAACAACTATGTATAACCAAGATATATACAGGATAGAATTGTCTCAGAGGGAAGGTTTCAAAGTAAGGCAGACTAGGAAAGTCTTCTTGGGGAAAAAATGGGCTTTTACCCAAGATTAGAAGGAATCCAGCAAAGTTAGGAGGCAGAGGTGAGAAAGGAGAGAACTGCAGGTATAGGGGGCAATCAGACATAATATTCAGTGTCAGAGATGGGCTGTTGTGTGCAGGGTGCAGCAAGGAGGAGAGTGTCACTGAATTGCAGAGAATGTGGAGAGAAGTAAAGTGTAGAACTGGAAAGGTAGGAAGAATACAAGTATGAAAAGCTTTAAAAGCTGATAAAAAAATTTTATATTTGATCCTGAAGGTATTAGGAAATCAATGGAGTTTACTAAATAGGGGGTTGATATGACCAGACCTGAATTTTAAGAAGATGAAGTTGACCGCTGAGTGAAAGATAGATTAGGGTGGGAAGGGAGAAAAGGAGAGCAAACAGTAGGGTACTGCAGTAATCTAGGTGTAAGGTCCCGAGGGAATAAACCAATGTAGTTAAAGTGTCAGAAGAGAGAAGATGAATGTGAGAGATGTTATAAACAACAGGACTTGACAACTTATTGGAAATGTGGGGTTAGAGAGGTGGAGGAATGGAGGATTACATCTAGATTTTGAGCTTCGGTTACTGGAAAGATAGTGATGTCCTTAACAATAGTAGAGGAGTTAAGAAGAAGGAAGTTTTTTTGGGGAAGGGGAGGACATTCAGTTTTGGACGTATTGAGTTTAAATTGTCTATGAGATATCCAATTCAATATGTATTAAAAGCTGTTCAAGATTTGAAACTAGAGGTAGGGAAAGAAACTAAGACTAGACTAGTAGACCTGAAAATCATCTGCATAGAGATGATGTTGGAAACCATTAGGGCTTATGAGAACAGCAATTGAAATAGAGAAGGAAGAGAAGAGGACTCAGGACAGAATTTTGAGGGACCTTCTTGGTTAGTGGTTGTACCTTGTTATATTGGTAAGCACCCCAACATACCCATGAGGCCCTGCTACCACTAGTTCTTTGATCTGCTTCCCTAAAAGTAAAAACAAATTTTGAGGGGTTAACAATCACTTTAATCAAGCACACGTATCATTCAATTAGTTCAGGGGAAAAGTCCTGAACCTCAGAGAAAATACAGAGAAATCAAAAATCAACAGACATGTCTTCCCGTGTCTGACCATAATCAATATATATATGTCTCAAGTCAACAGACAGGTCCAACCATCTGACCATAGTTACCACAGAGGGAAGCACCAACATCTGGGTTTTCCATGGGCAGGGGGAGCTCCTTAGTGGCTTCTCAGAGTCCTCCTCTGACCAAACAAACATTTCCTGTCAGTAAGCCCCATAGTAAAAGCTCACCCTCAGAGTATTTATATGTTTTTCAGAGGCAGAAGGCATGATTCTCTGACCCAGTGCCTCAAAAGAAAACACAAAAGGTACTTGGGAACCCTCCTGCAAAACAACTCCCCTAATCTAGCTCCCCTCAATGGGCAGGCCAACAATGAATGGGAAAGATGCTCCTTCATCACATTATTCAGAGGCATTGTCCTTCTTGGTATTCACAAATACACTAAAAAGATCCTACTTGGCTTGGCTTTACACTTATATGAAGAGCCAGCAAGGGAGGAAAAGAGAAGCAATCAGTCAGGTAGGAGGAGCACATGGAGAGAGTTGTGTCAGGAAAACACTAGAAGATAATATTAAAGAGAATTAAGAATAATGAAGACTGAGAAAAGGCTATTAGATCTGGTAGTTAAAGGGATCATTAATAGCTTTGGGAAAAAAAGAATCTTGTTTGAATAATGAGGCAAGAAGCCAAACTGCACACAGTTAAGAAGAGGAGGAGAGGAAAGGAAGTGGAAGCAGCTATCTATATGACCTTCTCAAGGCATTTAACAACAAAGGGGGGACTATTTAGAATTAATCAAATGAGCTTTTTTTTTTTTGTTTGGGGAGACAGATTTATTTATAGACAGTATAGGGAAGAAACCACTATTCAAGGAGTAATTAAATATTAATTAGTGAGAGGGTAGGGTTTATGACAGAGGAGACGATCTGCTGAAGAAGATGTGATGGAATGGGGGATTACTCATACATGTAGAGTGGTTTGCCTTGGCAAGCAAGCAGAGATGAGAAAGAACAGAACTGCAGGTATAAGGGACAATCAGACAAAATATTCAGTGTCAGAGATGGGCTGTTATGTGCAGAGTGCACCAAGGAGGATAGTGATCCCTGAACTACAGAGAATGTGGAGAGGAGGAAAGTGTAAAACTGGAAAGGAGAGGGATCCAGATATGAAAAGCTGGTCTGAAGGAGGAGATAATGGTAGAAGTGATATAAGATGAGAAGGGGGAAAGAAAAGGTAGCTTTCAGTGAATAACAAGTTTTCAGTGAAATATGAGGCAAGGTTGTCAATTTTGAGGGTCAATGAGGGAAGCCATGAGTGGTTTAAAGAGGTTAAAAATATCTGGAAAAAAAACCCTCTTATTCTTCTGTAAATCACAGCCAAGGAGAATGAATGAGTACAACTCTACAGAGCATTCTGATTTCTGTAAGCAGGGTAAGTAATGTATGTCATTTCCCTTCTGACAACTCTCACCTAAACATAATTCTTTTCAAATTACTATTTTTTAAAGAGACCAATGATTAAATTATTATAGGATTAAAATCATACTTACATAAATTATAGGTGGAAACTATTTTTGTCACATACTTTCATCTGATACCATAATTTACATGCCTTTATTATTCATATTGTACTATGCTTATACATAATATCTATAGTTATTTTTAAAGGATAATTTTCATTTAAATACAAGGTCCTATTCTTCAACGCTACTAGAGAACAAAAGATTTAGTTCTTAGTTTCCATTATCAAATATCAGCAAACTATTTTAATTTTTATCCATCAAAATATAGCATGATATTGTTGCTTTTTGTTTTAATAAAATGATTTATTTTTGCTCTTCCTGTAATTCAAAAAGGAATGTCTGATGAAAACCAGTGTGTCTGTTTAGCACACAGTCCAGCTAGCAAGAGGCTTGTTCAGAGAATTTGATTAGCTCTACTACAAAGGGTGTAGCTGAAGCCCCATTAGGTCTGGCCCAGAAAGCCTGTTTGCAGGAGCGGAGTAAATGACATTAATTGATCTTTACAGCTCCCTCACTGAAAGGACTGGTGTCAGAATGGCAACAGACTTTTCTCTTATATGTCTATACTCTGCAAGTCCACCCAGGTCCACAGGTCACCAAGGAAAAAAAACCAGCTAAATGAACTAAAGTTTTCTCTTGTTTAGCTAGAAGGCAAATGGACAATTATACTCCTTAGAAGACGTCTTCTATTAAGGTGTTTGAAGTGGAATTTTAATGTGTGTTTGCCTTCTCCCTAGTAAGGCTACCATCTTCCAAAGTCTCACTGTGTTTGACAGGGAACTCATTTATTAAAAACCTATTTAGTAACATTATTGTGGGATATTTATGGGGTATATTTTCCACTGGCACATACTATCTCTTCTCTCTAATTTGTTATAGAGAAGAGGAGAGATCATGTCTAGCTGATAGGAATGAGGAAGCTTATTGTGTAGGATTGAAAGATTGATCAGGGCCTTGAAGAAACGGTAGGACTTCTGCAAGGGAGCCTGGGGAAAAGAATTATTGCCAGATGAAATAGCATAAAGGAAAACACAAAGAAAAATATGATTAGTAGTGGAGGTTGAAGGATCCTTTGATCTTCTGGACTGGGGCACCTTCCTTACAGTTGGACATGCCCTATGGCTCATTGGTAAGCAACATATATCTTTGCTCTGTTGACATGTAGTTCCCCTTTGTCCCTAATTACTTGGTGCTGTTTCAAAGTAAATCTGGCAAATGAAAGTCATAAAGGATGGATTCACTGCCACCCCCTACACCTTTATGCACCCATCTAGCTCATCCTACCACTGGAAAATAGGCCCAAAAGGGAAAGGTGGAGGCATTTCCCTGAAGTCCCTTTATTCAACATAATTGGTTCTCTTACCAAGAGTCATTTCCTCTTAACTCAGTCTCCAAAAGTTTTGAGACAGTCATTTGCTAAAGGAGATCATTCAGGCACTCCTTGCAAGTCATGTTCCTGACCAAAGAGTAAGATAAAACATGTTGGTCCATGGGAGGTGCCTTAGACCAGCAAACCAGATAGAGTTTCCCTTCATAACCTTTCCTATATATAGAAAGTGTTCATGGAAAGGGAAATAGTTCAAGTTGTTTGTGTTTGTGTGTTCTTGTGTGTGTGTGTGTGTGTGTGTGTGGGGGGAGAACAGGAGTAAAATGTGGGAAAGTAAGTTTGATCCAGCTGAAAGAAGACCTCAAATGCAAAGACAGGGTGGTTGGACTCTTTTTAAACTAGTGAGTTCTGTGGAACATTTCTGATCAAAAGACCGATGCAATTCAAGTGTGCCTGGCAGTGATGAATAAGCTCAATTCGAGAGGGAGAATCAAGAGGCAAAGAGATGAGGTAGGAAGCTCTTCTGATAGTCCAAGCATGAAGCGGGTTGCTGCTGAATGGGAGCCTTTAGAGGATAAATAGAAAGGAAAACTATTGATATTTGGTAAATAGATTTTAGGATAGGAAGGAAAAGGAGGAGAGAAAGTCACCGAAGTTTTGAACCTTGATAATTGAGAAATTGACAGATATAGAGAAATCATGGCAAGTCAGCTTGGGCTGAGAGATGATGAGTTCTGGTTTTGATGTGTTGAATTCAAACTCTTCTGGAACAGACAGGAAGAAGTCTGGACGAGACTGTCTGAAATGGGATGTAGCTTCAGACACTAATTTTGGAATCATTCACATAAAATAATATTGATAGGGAGAGAAGAGAATTGTGGACCAACTCTTGAGAAATCATTATATGTAGGGATGAACATAAAGGTGAGTCATTAAGGTAGACAAAGAGGGAGCGATTAGAGAGAGAGGGAACTCTTACATAGTACAATGAAATTCAAAGAAATTTTAAAAATTAAGTTAAATTAAAAGTTAAAAACAAAGAAAATACTTAATAGAATGACATGCTGAAGCAAAGCCAACATCATTAAGGACTAGGGTTTTTAATTCACTTTTCTTTGAAAACCATAAAGAAAAAGTTTTCAGTTTAGTGGTAACAACTATTGTTTATTTTAAGGAGTTAAGTAGTGAATAGTTAGAAAGGGAAAGCAGAAGTATTTTTTCAAGAGATTCAGTGATGAAAACAGAGAAAAGACAAGGAGAGTTTTATTTATCTCTTAGTGTGAGGGTGGAACTGTAAGTTTTTGTTTTTGTTTTGGCTAGGGGAACACATATTCTTTGTGTAAAATGTATCATGATATAGAAGATAGAAGGTGATAAGAAAAAATTGATTTCAAGACCCCAGCTCAACAGTACTTGAGTTTTGGGTCATAGACAAGTCATTTAACATCTCAGTGCCTTCAAGAAAATCTCCAGTGTTTTCAGCCTATGAGTTGCTGATCTACATTGGAAAATAGAGGTTTACTCCTTGGGAGCCTCAACACCAGTGAACCCAT
Organism: Notamacropus eugenii; assembly: GCF_028372415.1. Lineage (NCBI taxonomy): Eukaryota > Metazoa > Chordata > Mammalia > Diprotodontia > Macropodidae > Notamacropus > Notamacropus eugenii. The sequence continues at coordinate 129,730,659 of NC_092878.1, forward strand.
TGGTTCAGATCAAAAGTAGGGGGAGGGTAGAACACAGGCATTAGTGGATTATAATCCACTAATTACACACACACACACACACACACACACACACAGCAGTAAGAAGGTCTAGATCTAGTATTTTTCCATTATCCTACTCTTATAGGACAAGAAAAGGATGGGTACAGAGATAGAAAAAAAGACGTGAAATAGGAAGAAAGGGGAGACAATGGGAAAAGGTACTGACACTGGGAAAGAATAGATAGACCATATCTAGCTAATTTTCTTTTTTTAATTAAACACAATTGCTAAAGTTATGGTCAAGACATTACATTCTTTAACGGAACAATTACAAGACAAGAAACTGTCTTTAAACTACTTTTTGTAACTGCTTGATTATAATGAGATCTATATTTGCCACTTTGATGCAAGTCAAGTTTTCTTTGTGGTTCAGAAGCGTTAAGACTATGGGAAATGTGAAGACACTGAAGAAGGAATAAATAAAGATATAGAAAATGAATGAGAGAACAAAATTTCAGATGACAGGAAAGTATGAGAATTAATAAAGAGAATAAAGCACCTTCCCCCCCCAAAAATTAGAAAACTACACAAAAACTGAAAAAAAGTTGAGTAATTTTGAGAAAAGAAGAGGAAAAAGAGTGATGAAATGGATAAATAAAACTAACGAAAATAAATTCATAGTTTAAGTAAAACACCCAAACCAGGGATCTAAGAAAAGTCTGGATGAATAAGAGTTGGGAGATGTAAAGAGAGTCTGGGGAAAATTTTTATGAATTCCCCCCCCCCTCCACAATTTTCAATATATTTGCACCAAACAATTCAACCACAAAATTCAAAATTGGAAATACAACAGCCATAAAACAAACGGACAAAAATATATTAATAGATGTTACCATTCCATAATGGAAATGACAAATCAAATTAAAAGGTTAAAAATAAACACTTGTTTAAGCTTAACCTTTTATTTAATAAAATTTAGTGAGTTATATGGAAAGAAATAAATAAGATAAACTTGAAAAAAGTATTATTTCACATTCACATACAAGTTATAAAATGTTATGGAACTGTGAAAATTCTAAATATATAAAAATACATCCACACTGCTATCTTTCAGCAAATCAGAGCACATAAAGAAAATAGATATTTTAGCTCTAATATCAATTACCAGGACTGATGAAAATAATTTTCCATGTTTTAATAGATTTATTTGATCATTAAAACTGTGAGTTTTGATCTATAATCATTTAACAACTGCTTTTTTGACTGGCAACTTTTTGAATGATTTTTTTTTTTACTAATAGTAAGATCAATTCCCTTTTCTTTCAAGGCAGAGAAATCCAAGACTTGTTATTATTTCCACCCCCACCAAAAAAAAACCCCAAAAACAACAAAACCTTTTGAAAGTCTCGTGGTAAAGCTCCTGGTAATAATATAATAATATCCTTTACACATATGATCTCGAAAGATCTAGGATGTTTTTTCCTTGTTGGACTCAATTTGGCACTCATAGTCACCAGCACCATCATGGTGCCAGTATCAACCTTGATGAACTCAGGGATCTTTTTGATTTCTAAATCAACCTGAATGACATAAATTCCTTTGGTCAGAGGATCTAGGTAGCATGTATATCATGAGTCACCAAATGAATGATGCCTTTTGGTGGCCCCAAAGGTCTTTCTCATTTGCAAATGTAGAATGTGCTTATTTTTCTCTAATGTGATGAACATAAAAAATAATAGTTGGCTTCTGAATCTGGCTTTTATATTTGCTGGTTGTGTGACCATAGAAAAGTTACTTAACTATCCATATCCTCAGGTCCCCAATCTGTAAAATGAGAATAGTAATATTCTCACTGGTACCAATCTGGAAAATGTTGAGGAAAGCATTTGCATCATTTTTATTCTCTCATCAGAATTATGAGTGAAATGATAAAAATCAGTCATGCCCCCAAAACAAATCAACAAGAGTTTATTACCAAATGTAAGTGTTTGTCCCATATATCTACTCAAGCTCCAAGGGAAAGAATTCAAGACCTGGGGTCAATAGACACTAGCCATATAATCTCCTCAGGACCATGGTTATTCTTTTTTTTTTTTAGTGGAATAGAGATGCCTGTATTAGTTATATCATAGGACTAGAGGGGGAATCAAATGAGATGAAGCACATTAAGTGCTTTGCAGACCTGATCTATATAAGTATTATGGAGGAAGAAACTAGTTTGTGCTTTTATCAACAATCCTGAGTATTCTCATTTTCTCCACACAATTTTATAGTTTTCTCTTGCAAAATTCCCATATTTGCATCATTAAAGTTATAAAATCACTGGTCAAGAATTCAGTTTAATTCTTTTCTTCTGTATCATTGCTGGGAAATATCAATTCACTTAGTCTATTTACATTCTGTATTTAAATGGTTATTAAATGTACTTTTTTTATAAGTATATACAGGCTTTGTTTCAGAAGTAAATTCTGAAGATATTCTTATAATAAAGCATTTGGGAAAAACTAAAAGAATTAGTTGCCAGATGCAATCCCAGAGCCTAAAGATGTTCTTTATATACACATGCAAGGGATATATTTGAGAGAGGAAGCAGAACAAAGAGACAGGCTGAAAAAATAAAAGCTAAACTGTATGTAAATCTATATGAGCTCAGATGCTCCCCATCCCAAACCCTACTCTTGCATTGGATTCCCAGCACTTGGTCGCCTATATCTATCTCTCAGGGCTGCAAGGATAACCATGTGGGGTCAAAAGTAATTCTCTAGTGCTATTTGCTTTAGTTCCCACTTGCCTGCTTCTTCTCAAGATTACCAGTTGAGAAACAAGTTATTCTTAAAACAGCTTTTATAAAGGGATACTTAATAATAATGTAACATAATGGAAAAAAACCCACTTTTTATAAAATTTTCCCCACAGGTCTGTTATACTCTCTCACACAAATATTAGAAGCCAGGGAAAATGGACTCAAGCTTAGAAACTACAGGTAGCAGAGGAGAAATTCACAACTCTTGGTTGCTAGAAGTTCTTTTCTCTCATTCAAAAGGTGTTCAAGAGTTTCTCCTTAAGTATAATGCCTCTGTATTCATCTATCCTTGACTCACAATGCAAATGCTGCTTTCAGCACTGATGTTCCCGCTGAAGCCTATGTTATTTCCTAGGATTTGATGCTAGAACACCAGTGGGAATTTCCACACTCTGAGTGATTGGATACGTTCTTAGCAGAACCAAAATGTGATGTGATAGTTTCTCCTTCAAGATTGCATAATCAAGATTTCTTAAGATTCAAAAACGTGAGTTCATATTTTATAATTACAATATGTGGGGTCAAAAATTATCCAATCTGCAAGGAAAGAAAAAACACTGAGGCAGAACTCCAAGTCAAAATACTTTTTAAAAGATCCATGGTCACCTCTAATGAAGTGGACCTCAGATCTTCCTTCTGATCTGAAATGTCCCCTTCCTCCCAGGCCTTAATTTTACAATACTTGATACCCAGACAATACAGTGCAAACTGAAAATTGTCAAGTCTCATTGGTTGATACATCTTGACCTTGATCTTCTGCATGAATGTACATAAAATACAGAGTCCCGTTGGTTGACAAATAAGCCGATGAGCAGAACTTGACAGACCTATCTTGATCTTTCAGGAGGTCCTACTGAGTCCTTGAGCAGACCCATGGGCTGGGCTGATTAGCAGATGTCAAAATATCTGCATGGGTTGAAGGACCAGTAGAAGGGTGGACCACAGGCCAGCAAACAGGGTCACTTATTGGACTTATGTTCTCCAAGCCAAATATTCACATTCAACAAAAGTGGTGGCCCCAAGTCCAGATGACTGCCTGAAGATTTAATATTGACAGTAATTGGAGCACTTCTCCAAGTGGCAAAAGTCTACTGCTAACTTGGAGGGAAAGCTGAGCCAACGTGCAGTCAGCAATAGTGGAACAGAAAAGGAGGGGAAGTTTTCAGAGATTTGATGTATAGTACTGCATTTACTAATCTGGGCAAGAACACTCACAAACTTCAAGAATGGTTTGAAGAAAATAATAGTGAAATTCAGAAGCTGCTAAATTAAAAACGAGAGCTCTACAGAGTATTACCAACAGGATAGTCCATCTGTCTCTATGAAGACAACATTTTACTCCATCAAAAGTTAAGTACAATTGAAGCTTGGAGAGATTCAGGGTTCTTGGCTCAGTAAGAAGGCAGATGAAATTCAGTTTTATACTTATAGTAACCATCCAAAGTGCATTTATGATGCCCTGAAGAGTATTTAGGTTTTAAAGACCTATGGTGCTTCTCAATTACTTAGTGATGATGGAGCCAAATTGATTACCTAAAAGGATATGATCCTGGAGAAATGTGCTAAATCCCTCCACAATATTCTCAACAGACCATCATCAATAAATGCTGGAGCCATTGACCAGTATTCCTCAGGTTGAAGTCGATCCATCTGTAGGTGGACTTCTAACAGAAGAAGAATTTTTAAATGCCATTGGGCTCCTCTCATTTGGCCAAGTGCCTGGTGCTGATCCTATTCCAGGTAAGATTTACAAGGCAAAGGATCCAGTGCTTATACAAAAACTGACTGAAGTCTTCTGGTTTATACAGCAAGAGGAGATTATCCCCTAGGAAGTCAAGGTTGCCTCCATTTTCCTTCTCTGTAAAGGTAAAGGAAATAGATTGCTCTGTGACAATCACTTTATGGTCTCTCAGTCATTGCTGGCAAGAATTTTGCCATAGTCCTCCTTAATAGACTGTTCCTTCACCTGAATGGTGACTGTCTACCTGAGAATCAATGTGACTTCAGAAAGAGCTGAGGAATGATTGATATGGTGTTTGCTACCTGACAACTCCAGGAGAAATAGCAGGAGCAGAACAGAGGTCTGTACACAATGTTTGTCAATCTGACCAAGTCCTTTGATTCTGTCATTGTTGGGGGCTTGTGGAAAATTAAATTTGTTTACCTGGAGTTCATCAGTATTGTGAATCCATTTCATGATGGCATGCTTGCCCAGGTTCTGGAAAATGGATTATGCTCTTGTGCTTTCCCCATCACCAATGGAGTAAAACAGGATTGTGTCATTGTTCCCATGGTTTTTAGCGTTTCATTTTCAGATGCCTTCAGCTAGGATGAAAACCACATCAGCTACTGAACGTATGGCAAATTATTTAACCTGAGAATAGGAAAAGTTAAGCCTAAAGTGGAGGGAGTATTGGTGCATGACTTTTTGTTTGCAGATTATTGTGCACCCAATGCAGCCTCTGAGGCTGAGAGGCAAAAAAGTATGCATCAATTCTCTGCTGCTTATTCTAATTTGGCTTAACAGTTAACATCAAGAAAACACATTATCCACCAGCCAGCACCACACCATTCATGTATACCAAATGGAGAAATATTGAATGCTGTGGATAACACGTTTACTTTGGTAGTATATTTTCCAGAGATGTATACAGAGATGATGACATTGACACACACATTGCCAGAGTTGGTTCAGTGTTTGGGAAACTCTGAAAGTGTGGGAGAGAAGAGGTAATAGATCTTCTACCAAATTGAAGGTCTACAGAGCCATTGTGCTGACCACATTGTTGTATGCTAGTAAAACCTGGACAGTATAACAGAGCCATGGGAACAAAATTGCTTCCATTTGAATTGTGTTAGGAAGATTCTGAGATCACCTGGCAAGATGAGGCACCAGACGTTGAGATACTTTCTTAAGCTCCATTGCCAAGCATTCAAACTCTAGTGCAAAGATTACAACCTTGATTGGTTCAAATGTCAAATGTTTTGTTTGCCTAAACATACTATTTTATGGAGTACTCACACAAAGCAAGGCTTACACGGAGGTCAGAAAAAGGCATACAAAGAGGTCTCTCTCTCAAGGTCTCTCTGAAAAACTTTGGAACAAAATATATGACATGGGAAACTCTGGAATGGACTGCCCACATCAAATAAAATACTGTATACTATGAGTGAAGGAGAATTGCAGTAGCTTATAAGAAATGTGAGATGCACAAATTTAGATATCTCCATTACATATACGCACACACACACACACGTCTACTATATGTGTACATATACACACACAGTGTTAAGTGATGACACTGAAAAGCTTAATTAGATCTTGGACTCCATTAAAAATCACATAGTTTTCAAGAATAATGGCATGAGGCAGTCCCACTGTATTCTGCCTTATCAACTCTTATCCGCTGTATTGTTTTCAGCTCTGGGAGTGTATCTTGACAAAAATAATCAAAGAGATTCACGTGAGGATTTGAATCAGGCTTGGATGAATTTAGAAAGAATTTAAAGAATTGGTACCCAAATTGGATGGGGAAGCCACTGTGCATTCCCCAAACCAAAAGGTGAGGAGGGAGGGGTAGGAATGCACGTGCTGTATTCCTCCAGTAAATAATTTGTCCATCAGAAATGAAGGAAGTTGAAACCAGGCATCTTTTCTTCCTTGAAGATGCCATGATTCCAACATGACAAACTTCTGCCATATAGCATAATCATGTAGAGGAAGAGGGGATGGGAATGGCAAAAACATCTAATCTTTAAACTTATTCTTGAGATAACTACCTAAGCACAGAGGTGATACGTGGGGTAGGGGAGTATAGAGTCACTTCATCACAAAATATTGGATTTGAAAATCAACCTACTTAGAGCCTTGGCTTTCCCTTCTTGCCTAGACTCTTATCAGGCCAGGACCTCCTCTATCTCACCGTATCATAAGTGATGATCAGCCTTGGGATTTAGTGGATTCCCTCTGTTTGGATCTGTTTAAATAAAATCTGAGTATGTTTTGGATATGCTGTAGGCATGGGTTGGAAGTGTATCCTTTGTGCCTGCCATAGTACAAGTATAACTGTAAGTGAATATTGACTAATTGGGCACTGAGCTACTGTCCAAACTAAAATTCCATGATAAAATAACTAGCTAGGATTATGTAGGCCTTGCTTATACAACATCTAAATATCTATGAATTTATATATATACATATATATATAAAACAGTGTTTTCATGTAGATATTTAGAATAATGTACATAACAATAGAAGAGTAAGAGTCATGTTGGTTTATTGCCATCTTCCTGCCTCATCGCTAATAGTTTCTAAACCTTAACAGCTTATAACTTCATGGAAAATAGATTGTAGTAAGTAAATTCCTTTAAAATCCTAATCTTCTTCTTGACTATCCAACAAGGATGAGAAAATATAATTTAAGATTAAGTTTTTTAAAATTTTCTAGCAAAAATAGTGTCTGTTCATGTGTTGGTTAACACTGGATGAACTGTTTTTTTAAAGCAAACTGTTTAATTCCTTCTTAAAAATAATATATGTATATAATATAACCAGTTAATAAATATAATATTTTAAAATATATATACTTATATATAATAGATAATATATTATAATAATATATTGTATGTAATATTATAATATAATAGTAAATATAATCTTTTAAAAAAGTAAATAAGTCCATATAAATAGAATGCAAATATATATGTATATGCATGTATATGAATATATATTTATAGAGAAAGTGATTGAATAAAATTATATTTCATAGAAAATCAACCATTGCTTTTTTTAACTAAATGTACCAACGTACAGTAAGTTGAAAATTTTTTTTATTTAGCAAATGATCCTGTAGATATTATCAAAATAAGAAAGAAAAAGATGTTCTACTTATCCTTTCCAGTTCATTAAATGCAATCTGTAATGAATCTCATGCAAAGCAATTTATCATGGTGGAAGCTCTTGGTGTTGCTCTGCTCTGTCTAATAGGTCAGGCTTCACAGTGTCAAGGAAAATCAATGCTAATAGAAAACTTAAGTAATATTAATTGAGTATGATTCTGTTCCAAGTATTCTGTTTGAATAACAGTTAAGTGTAGGGCTTATTTTTTTCTTCACTAAAAGTAAAACTGCTTTGTTACCTTGTCCTCACTTTCTCCTTTCTCAATCAACTGATGTCAAAATGTTAATAAATGAAAATGATTAATGGAAGTTAGAGACAAAGACATACAAAAAGACATCTGAGGTCACTCAAATCAACTTGGTGCTGAGTCAGCCTAAGGCTAAGGAATTTTTTTTTCATTTCTGCAGCCTGCCTGTTGATTGAGATTCATTATAAAGATCTCTCTTACTGTCCTGGAAACAATAATGCACTCTACTGACTTGTACCAATGTGGCAGCTGTGGTTGGTTCGCTGAAATCCTGTTTATTCACTGTTAGTTTGTAATCGAGCAACTAAACCTGTGGGTGCTGACTCCGTAGGTCTTAGTTCAGCTTGTTAGATTCTTGTTCATGTCACAAAATCCTTGTTTTTAAAAGTCATTGCAATTGGCAAGAGTCTGATTAAGCAAGGGGCAACAGACATGCTGTATCTTAGCTTGGGGCTCCATCTCAGATTCTTGGGAAATGATGCTCTTTTCTTTCCAAGCTATTTTTATAATACGGTAAGGGATACGGTCTGCATTTTGGTTCTCTCTTTTACACTTGTCCATGCATAAATATTATGCCTGGAAGTTGGCATTTCATGTATAAACATTTACTGAACTGGAGGCTTGGAGGAGAAAGGGTAATAAACAAAAACAATTGTGTCATTTCTTTCTGTTGCAACAGACATGGAGGGTGATCTCATGTTATGAGATCATGTGGTAAAGTGGAAGGAGCACTGACCCTCCCTAGACTCAGCAGAGTCCTTCTGCCCATGTGACCTTAGGCAAGTGACTTATGCTCCCTGGGCTGTTTCCTTATGTGTAAGATGAAGTTGGCTTAGAGGTTCTTTGGCGTTCTAGATCTATGCCATATGATCCTTTGTGTTTATATAATCTCCTAATAATTAAAATTTCCCTCTATGAGAACTCATCTTCACTTCTTTGTTATCACTGTTTGTCAACAGTACTTGCAGAATTCATCATTTCTAAATTCTCTGTCTCTAAAACCATTTCCTGAATTTGGGGCTGAGCCTTTTTTTTCTCGCTCGTATAGGAAGAAGGACTTTCACAGAATCAATGGAGTGTGAATATAGCTCAAAGACCATCTAGTCAAGCATAGATTCTTACTTTATAGGGGAGCTAACAGAAGTCAGACAGATGAAATGCCTCATTTATGGCCACAAAGCCCATTACTGTCCTCTGTCCTTGCAATATGATAGGGGAAGCTATAATGGAAGGAAAAAAAAAAAAGAAAACATCCATACTAGCATGGCTGGAAGCACCATGCAAGCTTCTACCTGTTTGGGTGTACTCCTTATGTACCTGAAATCCACTAACTACTCTCCCTATAGTGGTTTTAAATGATTTCCCATCCACATGACTTTCATCAGTCCCTCTTTCCCCTTTCTCATTGATCGTGGCTTATTATGTTCCAACCCTGGATTTCTCTCACCATCTACTGCCCTCAGTTATTTACATGATACCAAAGAAAACTGGGGGAAAAAATGATGAAAGCAGGATAATACGGCTCACTATAAATTTATGTTTCATAATGTAAACTGGGCCCTCAGAGCCACAAGGCATCTCCCTAGTGGATTCACATTCTCGCTCACCAGGGCAGCTTTTCTAAGTGTTAAAGTCAGTTAGGTGGCACAGTGAATAGCAGCTAGGGCTTTAGTCAAGAAATCCTCTGTTCAAATCCAGCTTCAGGTGCTTACCAGCTGTATGACCCTGAACAAGTCACTTAGCCCCTATTTGCTTCAATTTTCTCACTTGTAAAGTGGTGATGATAACGGCACCTATCTTATTGAGTTTTTGGGAGAGTTCTTTTGATCTGTAAAATGAATAGCAGGGTGCCTGGCAAATAATAGATACTTTCTAAATGCTTATTCCTTTTCTCTCCCCTCAGTTCCCTCCTTTATTAGCAAGTTATCTTTTGTATTTAAGAAAAAGAAAGAAATAGAAAAAAGCAAAAGCAGCCAACATTGCAAACCTTTCTGACACTTTTTGTAACGCTTCATACTCATATGTTTCCAATTCTGTAATGTATATTTTCTTTGCTTATCCTTGGCACCAGACTTAGCCATTATAATTACATGATACACAGACTGTCTTATTTTTTTATTCTTCCTTCAGTCATTCTTTTCTTTTTTACATCTATGGTTCTAGTCTTTTCCTTTACATTAATGTAGACACTGGATATATTGTTTACATGGTTCTATCTAATTATTTTGGAATGAGTTCAAATAAATCTTCCCACACATCTCTGAGTTCATATTCTTGTTTTTCATATATTTTTTCAAGTAGTCATGTGCTACAGTGTATTTAGCTATTGCCTTATATATGTAGAGAGAAGGCTGCTCATACATATAGCACAGAAGTGTCATTATGTGACTCCTCTTGTTTCCCACTTTTCTCCATATAAGACTGTAATTCCTGCCTGGAGGGGGAGCAGAAAATTGGCACCCGAGGCTCCAACTCCTCAGATCTCTCCTCAGAGAGATGGAGTGCCAAGCTAGAATTGTATCTGTATGCTACCTCAAATATTATTTGTCTCGAGTATGTGATTTTCAGATTCAGGCTAATTTCTGATTGCTGTTTCATTACTGGGGAAAGCAGGACCCCACAAAAATTGATTTCTTTCCACACAAACCCGGTTCCACAATGAACACACATATGACAAATAGCAAAGAAACCCATGTAGATAAGTGGTAGCAATCCAGAAATCAGAGAAGATATACAAAGGGGAATATATACCAGATAATACAGTGAAGAAGCTTTCCCAGTGGCAGTGAGATAACTCAGTTCAGTAGAAAGAGAGAGAAAGAGAGATGGACAGACACAGACAGAGAGACAGAGACAGAGACGGACACACAGGGAGATAGAGACACACACAGAGACAGAGAGAGACAGACAAAAACAGAGAGACAGAGCGACAGAGAGAGACAAAGAGACAGAGACAAAGAGACAGACAAAGACAGAGACGGGAGGGAGAGAGAGAGAGAGAGAGAAAGAGAGAAAGAGAGAGGGAGAGAGAGAGAGAGAGAGAAAGAGAGAGAGAGAGAGAGAGAGAGAGAGAGAGAGAGAGAGAGAGAGAGAGAGAGAGAGAGAGAGAGAGAGAGAGAGAGAAAGAATGAGTCAGTCCTAGATCTTACCCAAGAATTCCCTTGAAGGTTATGGGGCAGCATGCTGGGGATAGGGGCATGATGGAGACTTCTAGATCCTCTCATGTCTGCTTCTTCCCAGTCTTAGTTTCTCTTTAACACCTTTAAGTAGATTTAGCATCTCGTATCTTCTGTCTGGAAGCTTGAAGAAGACAAAGGAGCTCTCCTCTCTCCCACTCTTGCCCACTCTCCTCAAGTAGGTGACCTCCACTAATAAGGGGAGAATCCCAGGCTTTGGGACCAGAGCTATCTACAGACGTCCACTTGGATTTGAGTTCTTTGTCACCACAACAAAGTTCTATATGAACCAGTTTGGTGTATGTGGGACTTTTAGGAGCATTTTCCTAAAAAGAATTTTCTGAAGAATAACTTCAATAAAGTGGTGAATCTCTGTTGGGAAATTGTAGTAGGCAGGAACACTGAACATGTAGAAATCCTGTATTTTATGATCTGTGAGGTAAAGTGGCAGAGCCGCTAATAAAATGTTCCTCAGCTACAAATCAAAGAGATGTGCATGTGTTCATTGTGGATAACGATAATAGTGCTCTTTCAAAAACACTTTCACAAATAGATATGACTATCACTGGTGACATCTCCAAAAACAGATCATAGGAAATATTCTACTTCTGAGGAAAGAAAAATCAATTTGGAATATGATAGTCCTATGCCAATGGCCAGCATTTCTCATCATTTTCAACTATCCACCATCAAAGTTCCATAGCTGAGCTCACTTAGGATATCAATATTTCTTTCTCCAAGTACAGACTAGAGATAGCTCCTTCAATATTCTTTATAGCACTGAATGATTGAGAGGTTCTTTTCTGTACTTGGCATAGTTGGCAGGAACGATAAACTCTCTTCTCACTTGCTCAAATTCACTGCATGAAAACTAGTAAAGTACTTTATTCTCCCCTGTGATGACCAAACAAAAGGCACATAGTGCAGAGAACTTTCTGGGCCTTGTAACAAAATATCAAATACATATAAATTGAAGACTATTAAAATTCTGTCTGCGGTGCCTTAGATTCATCTATAATCGAAAATTACATAAAAATTCTATACTCAAGGAATTTTTAATCAGAATGTTGTTTGAAGCCCAATTAATTTTCAGTTCCTTAAGCATTCTGACCTTTGCTCTGTTGTTATTAGCTGGAATTTAGAAAAAAAAGATTAAATAAAAAATGAAGACTATAGAACTGTCATCATATTTTTCATCTAAAATGCCTTTTACACGTAAATGCCTGTACATGTTTTCTGGTCAATTTCCATCATCTTATAAAAATATTTTTCTTGCTTTGCTCTTCTATTTATTCTTGGAAAATTTAGGTTATATTTTAGAGTTAATTTTAATGTCAAGGTACACATATTTATGGCACATATATGAGTTATATAAAATGTGGCTTTGCAGTTGCTTCCCCAGGGTTCCTTAGTACCTGGTTAGAGTATCATTCCTGTCTCCTTGTATTATAACAACTACCAGGAAAGTCTGAACACACATTGACTCCTTTGCTGTACAAAGTTTGGGCCACTTTTGGAATTCCTTTTAAGACCCTATTTCACATCTAATGTATGTCTTTTGTTTGTAGATCATTTTTCTTAGTTCCCTGTGGAAAACAAGTTCCACTTGTTAGGCTACCCTGCTTTCTCAGTCAAATTCTTTGATAAGACATCATGGAGTGCACACTTCCTCAAATTTGAACACTTTTACAGTGCCATAGTTTACACAAAGAAAGAACAGCTCAAAAATACATGTAGTGTGAGTTCACACATACTATACTAAAAAATAAAAGAATTTATGTGCCACCAGACACCATGATAGAAGGTAAGGATATGAAAACGAAAGTCAAACAGCTGCTGCTGGGGATTACATTCTATTGTGATGAGCTGACATCTCTTATTCTTGTTAGGACCTGTTTAGATCACATTAACTTCTAAGTCACCTACATTGTCTAGTTCCCAGTTTTCTTTTCTAAGCTGTCCTGTATTCTGATTTGCAAACTTTAGAATATGTATCGATATCTCTTCAAACACTTTAGCCTAATCTATTCATCCATCTACTCATCTCCCATAATCAATGACTTTATTCTACATCAGCTAGGGGCAGCTAGGTGGTGCAGTGGGATAGAGAACCAGTGCAGGAGTCAGGAGGACCTGAGGTCAAATCTCATCTCAGGCACTTGGCACTCGTTAGCTATGTGACTTTGGACAAGTCACTAAACCCCTCATCCCCTGTCATCTCCAGTCATCCTGATGAATATCTGGTCACTAGATCCAGATGACTCTGGAGGAGAAGTGAGGTTGGTCACCTGCACAGCCCTCCCTCACTCAAAACAAAGTCAAGTGCAAGTCATATCATAATTTCTGGTGGCGTCATCTTCTTCAGCAACAAAGGACCAACACACACATTGGTGATTCCTCAGCATGGCGTAGATCTCAAAATCACCCATAGCTCTTCTGTGATCTTGATTTGAACTCTGAAATGATCCCCTGTGATAATAATTTCCTGTCTTTCTATGTATTCCTCTGCTGAAGTTGTTCTATACCTCTTTTGTTTCCTTAGACAGTTTACAGTTGCTTTATTTCTCTTAACAGATGGAACAACTTAACTATAAAATATCCTCCACCTTTGACTTCCTCACCTTGTCCTACCCTCATTCACCTTCAGCAAAATCTTAAACCCTGTTTTATTTTCCACATGCATGTTCTTTGTTTATACTCTTGAATGTCATTTGACAAAACAACACACTCATGACAACATTCAGTACAGATTTAAAGTATTCAGTTTCAACTGGGTTCTCGCTGCTGCATGGCAAAATTTATTTTCTTCTTTGATTGTCTCTCTATTCATTTTCCCTCAGTTGTTCCAAATCATCTCTCCTTTCCTCCTCTCCAGTTTTCCTTCTATTCTCCTACTACCTCCTACTTTACTAAGAAAATGGAAGTAATCTTCTGTGATCTCCTATTTCTACTCTCCCCCTTTTCTCAGAGCTCTGTGAATTTTCTCCTATTCTCTGACCTTTAATTCTTATTTTTGAGCATGGGAGACTAGTTTTTTGGCCTTATATGCCATGCCTTTTATTTCTACCCTCAGTATTATCCGCTTTTTGTCTCCCCTAATATCTTCCTTTATCATTAATTCCCACTATCTGTCTTGCCTCGATGTCTTTGTCTTTATCTTTTCTTTATTTCTCTCTCCCTGTTCCCCTCCCTCTCTCCTTCCTTCCTTCCTTCCTTCCTTCCTTCCTTCCTTCCTTCCTTCCTTCCTTCCTTCCTTCCTTTCTTTTCTCTTTCTTTCTCTCTCTCTTTCTCTTCCTCCTTTACTCTTTCCTTCTCTTTCCCCATCCTTCCCCCTCTCTCCCTCACTCTCTACAAGATATGTCGAGATGGTCTATATATCATCATTTCAAGGAAACAACAGTGGCCCTAAATTTACCACTCTCTTAAGATGTCCCCTTTCTATCCATTTTCTCACCACCAAGTTCCTACAAAGAATCATCTATGGTGACTTCCTTCACTTTCTCCTCATATAGTCTTTATTTCTTAAGATTTTGGTCTGATTGATCGAACTGTATCTTTTATGTTTTGGCATGTAGTTCAAAATGACAATTATATTATTAGAGAATTGAGAGTTATAAGAACCTTAGAAATTTTCTTCATGGGATTACAAATTTAAAGCATGAATCTTAAGAACGTCAAGTTCACAAAGACATAGGTATCTGTTTTATATAACCATGTCTGACCCTGCCTGCTAAATTCTATTTTTGTAGCTGACTGTAATTCCTTGCTATATGCAGACAGAATAATGTAATGAAAATGCACTCACCTGTTACTTAATCTTTTGTACCAGTTTGTCAGAAAGATGATGTGTGATCTTGAACTTCATCTTTAGACTTCATTTTTTAAAAGATAGTGTGGAGTTGGAAAAGATAGTCTAGAAATGTCCCTCTTTCTGCCCATCTATTTTTTTCCTTTTGAGGAGGGGAACTCAGCCTTGTGATTACAGTGGTAAAGGGAAACATTAAGTGAAAAGTCCCCTTGCTTCCTCAGAGGTCAACAACTGTTCTGAAACTTATGTTCTGGGCTTCTTGAGAGGGTAAGCAAATTGGATAGGATAACATAGACAAAATATGCCAGAGATATAGATCTTCCCAACTTGAATGGCAAAGATGTCTGTTTCATAATTCTATAACTTGTAGAATAAGCCTGGATCTTTCCATCCATGTTTAGCTTCTTTACCTCTCACTAGCATGCCACTTACACTTAAGTGCATCCCATGTGGCTCCCATTCCAGAGCTCTTCATTCTTTTTCTAGATTCTACCTCCCACATCTATTGCCTTCATGCTTCTTATAGAGTCCTATCTTCCAACCTGAGATATATTGGGTTCTGCTTTAGTTTGCAGGTCTTTCAAAGATAGAATGACCTTAGAGTAGTTATCACTATGCAGTGAAAACTATTAAATGATAATCAGATGAAATGTTCTATCTTTTACATTCACCACTGATGAACTCAGTTCCACTGCTGGGTGACTTCTAAGAGAGGGGACGTGAAAGAATGAATTCATGAACAAACCTGAGCTGGGCTTTGATGCCAAAGGATATACATAGGCAGAGAATAGAAGGCTGGGTGAGAATATCCCTCAAGTTAGTGATATTGTATACAAAGTCATGGAGTAAGCAAAAACAAAACAGCATTGGGGTTAGTAACTAGCTTAAATTGGCTGGAGTGGAGAGAACTAGAAAAGAAACACAATGTTATAGCATTAGATAGGAGATGCAAACAGATGGATTTAGTTTCTTTGTAAATAAAATCTTCATTATCATTAGTACTTCTTGAAAATATAATGGTAGCCACCTCCACTTTACTAGTGGTATTTAATTAGAGAGTAGATTTCCACTTGTAGGAGATGTTGTAGAGGGGTTTCCTATTCATGTATAGGTCTCAATAAATTACCTCTTATTTGCCTTACAAGTCTGCGGTTCGGGTTACTCTTTCAAGTTGCCCCTGTAAATTGTAACCAAATTGTGGAGGTCCTTGAATACTAGGTTCAGGAGTTTGTATTTTATTCAGTATATTTTAGGGAGTCACTGACAACTTTTCAGCAGAGCATAATGATAAATTAGAAATGCAGCAGAAGAAAGATGTCAGAGGGGAGACCTATCAATGACTTGTATAGTCCAGACATCTAGATGCTTGCTTTCTGTTTTCCAGAATACTAGAATATTATTTTCACTAATGTTTAATGATACAATATTTAAGCAAGAAATTCCCTCGCTGATACCCTGTACTATATTCCTATGCCTGTATATCAGTTCTAACTTTCCTTAATGAGACTTCTTATACCAACATATATCATCAAGTAATATCCTTTTTGTTACTAGAGAACTTACTTTACCAAAAGGCTTAATCACTTTCTTTATCCTGTGCATAGCACCAAGTTTATTTTGATTTTTCAATTATTTTGGAATGACACACAAAGACTGTCCTCTTTCTCTGGAGGTCACAGGTGGTACAGTGGATAGAACGCTGGTTCTGAGTCAGGAGACCTGAGTTCAAAGCAGACCTCAGACATTTACTAGGCAAGTAGCTTAACTTCTGCCTGCCCAAGTTTCCTAAAAATGTTAATTAGGAATAATAATAGCACCTATCACAAGGTTGTTCTGAGGAGGAAGTGAGATATTACTTGCAAAAAGCACTTAGCACAATAACTAACACATGCTAGGCACTATATGTCTGTTCTCTTCACCATTTTAAAAGGAATTTAATTAAACTAAGTAATTTAATTGGAAGAAATTAAATTATACTATTATATCAATAACTAATTATTAGTTTGTATTCCTGTTAAGACTCAACTCCTGCCAAGGTCAGGCTGTTTGAGAAGGGTATAATGGTAAGGTCATCTTCTGTCAGCCCCAACGCATCTACCTGGGCAGGCATCCTTACTTTTTTTCTAATCTGTAAACAAAAGCAAGTCTAAGCTGGGATGTTATTTTATTTTTACTTTGTCAAATAAATTGATTTTAGAAATATCTAAGGTTTTTAAAGAAAGTCCATGATCTCTCTCTCTCTCTCTCTCTCTCTCTCTCTCTCTCTCTGTCTCTGTCTGTCTGTCTTTCTGTCTCTCTCTCTCTCTCTCTCTCTCTCTCTCTTTTGCTCTCTCTTTCTCTCTCCCATGCTATGTAATATTTTTACTTTTTGGCAGAATCTATATATGTTTTAGATGAAATACACTTAAGCATCATCCAGATATTTAATCAGATAAGCACATTGAGGTTCATGTAGTTTAAATTATTTAACTAACATCTTATATTTAGTAACAGTCAAGACTGGGGTGCAGCTCTCCTCCATCATTTTCTTCCGTTCTTTCTACTACACCACCTTCATTAAGTGCTTCCTTAAGTGTACTTTACTATTTCAGTTCAGTAGTTAAGAATAAAAGATTAAGAGAAAACATATGCTTATGTAAGATATACAAATATATGTATGAGTGTTTGTGTATATGTATATATATACCATTCTTATGAGTAAAGGTTAGTAATATAGGCCCTTTTTTGAAGTTTCCATTTAACCTTGATGAAAACTCTTCAAAGATAAGTAACTGGTTCTTAACATCAAATATTCTAACCCATTTCGTTACTGGAGAATGTTATTCCAGCTAAATTTCAAACATTTTTCAGCCTCAAGCTTTAGAAAATTAAATTGGCTCCTTAGAGAGAGTACTTTATTATGAGTAACATTAAGCAGGGTACCAACATTCGAGGGTAAATCTTGGCTGGTATTACTAATTGTAAAAATAAAATTATATCACATTTTGAATTTGTCAAAATTTTATTTTCTTACAAGCAATGCATTTCTTCTTTGGTTAGAAATCAAAACCTATAATTATATATGGATTTGCCAACATTCTTTACCATGAATGTCCATATTATCTTCTACCAAGGATAGAATAGATAATAAACATTTCTTGGCATAAATTATTTTACAAAATGATTTGGTCTTAGTTGACATGTGAATTTGAATTCTTGGGTTCTGATGATTCAATTAATTTTTGCTTCTTTTTCTTTTCTTTTCTTTTTTCTTTTTTGCTAAATAGAAGTGATTTAGATAGTGAAGATGGAAATGTGTTAAAATTAAGAAATGCCTATTTTAGTAAAATAGCTACTGTTCCCAGAGGGTACGTTTTGCAAAGCAGAGAGGTTAATACTAACTGATTAGGGAGATCTCCTTTTCCACTTCATTAGAACTCTGACTTTAAAATCATGGTTATTAAGAAATGTGAATTAAAATTTCATGCAAGTAGGGTTGAACGAAAAGGGTATGCTTGTAAACACCCTTCAAAATAAGTTCTTGCTGCACTAATATGAATGTTTTACCTAGGGCTCATTTCCTGGAATAATAGAATGTTATATATAGGGGAGACTTTGATATCATCATGTTATCATTTAGCATAAGGTTTATGTCTTATAAATGAGGAGTCTGAGGCAGAGAGAGGTAAGAGAGTTATTTGTAACTGAAGGGACTTGTTCAGGGTCTCACAGTAAATTAGTATCATATCCTAAGTTAGAACTTAGGTCCTCACAACTGCTTCTTAGAATCAGCTCAAGTACCATGATTGACAGAGGACTTTTTCTTGTCTGGCGGATGATAAAGTGTTCTAGTCTAAAAGAACCAGGTATGTATTCTGAGTGTTTGCATGTATGTAGGTATATAGGTAAGCATGCATGCATGTATGTACTGATATACATACATGCAGAGACAGAGAGAGAGAGAGAGGGAGGTTGTTTCCTTCCGTTAGAATATAAACTTCTAGAGGGTAGGGGATGGTTTGCTTTTTTTTTTAATCTCAATTGCTTAGTGTGGCCAGCACACAGTAGGCAGTTAATAAATACGTGTTGATTGATTGACACGTTCTTTGTTGTTTTTTTCATTGCTGTTTTCTGTAAGCTTCCAAAATAACTTGTATGAGTTACTTGCACTACTGAGATATCGCAAGCCAAGTTTTTATTAGTGTTTCACTATAAAAGTGAGACCTGAGGAAACAGAAACTGGCCTAAAGTTTGTATTTGCTAATGATAGAACCTGAAAATGACTTTTTTCCTTAAAATTTTTATATCCATTCCATTTTATGTCCAAAAGCTTTTCCAATGGTTGAGTAAATTTATTGGCTTCAGTAAGTTTTTCCTCCTTAAACATAAAATAATCACTAATGCTAGCATTCCAACAAACAAAAACAGGACAGATATTTTAAAAACAGAATAGTTTATTAATATGTTCTCCAAAGGAAAATTAGTCCTTTTGTTTCTGTTCTGGAAGGGAATATTTAAAATATTCTCTTCTGTGAAGAAAGTCTACACTGTCTAGTTATTTGCCATTTAAATATGATACTCTTCTGCCATAAAGTATATTTAATAACAGTAAAATGCCTTTTAATTTATTTTTCATTTAGTCCATTTCATAAAGTAGCAATAATGTTCTTTCAACTGAGGTTGATGAAAAGAAAATTGCTCTTTATTTTTTAAATGTACTCTCCACTTTCCTGCACTGTTTAGTGTTCTGACAAGGTCAGTTATTCCTTGAAACATTCATTTAATTTCAATGTATTGTATAGTTTATGTTTTGAAAAGAGAAACCCACCTCTCCAGGTGACTGCTTCCTGACTCCCACCTCTATCCTCCCAAACTGTATTAAGTTGGATAGGTTCTTGTAAGGCATCCAAAATTTAGAGGCATTCTAAATTCCTTTTGGTGGATGAAACCATTCATGTTGCAAAATAACATATGAAGCACTTGGGAATGCTGTCAGTGGTGCATAGAGATATTTGTAGGAGGTGCACATTTTTATTTCATCCATGCATTTTCTTTAATGGTGTATTTGAGATAGAAGTGACTTACTGTTCACCATTAATTTCAATATACCTACTTCTTATTAAATCTATGATTCTATTTTTAAAGTAATGTCTGTCTCTTTGAACCTTATTCAATAGATGATAAGTAGCTTTTGAAAAAATTTGAGCAGGGAAAAGTTGTGTTAAGAACTATATTTTAAGGAAGATTGTTTAATGATTAAGTGCTTGTCCTAGCAATCAGAAGCCCCAGCTTCTGATCTAGTATTTACTTACTGCTAGTCATCTGTGTGACCTAAGACAAGTCATTTTATTTCCCTCATATTCAATTCCTTTATCTTTCTTTTTAAAGGAGATGATGACTTTTGTTATCTCCAAGATCTAATCTAACTCTAATATTTTCTAAATCTGTTATTCCAAAATTACTTTGTCAGGATCTTATAGTACTGAATAGGATTATGCAGGATCCAATTAAACTTAGTTCAATAAAAATTTACTAATTTCTTACTGTTGGACAAGCAAGATGACATAGTGGCTAGATAATTGGCTTCAGTCTGGAAGATCTGGGTTCCAGTTCTACTTCTGTCATATTGGCTGTGTAGCTTTCCTTTGGCACAACCTTGAACTCCCTTGTGCCCTAGGTAAAGCCCTAAGACAGTGATTTGTGGATGAGTTACAGATCTTCAGGGCTAGAGGATCACAGGTCCAGATGTGTCACTGCAACCCCCACACCATCACCCCCAAAATCATGCTAGACAGAATTAAAATTTGAAAATGAGACAGTATCTTTCACCAGGAATTTATATCCTATTGGTATTAAACAAAATATAAATGGACAATTAAATACAAAGAAATATAGAAATTATGTATTTGTACATGTATTTCAATAAAGCATTTATTAAGGAAACTGTGCTAGGTATGAAAGTTGCAAATATAATTAAGCAAAAAGTCCCTTCTCTCAAAAAATTCATATTGTAATGGAGGAATACAGTGCCCAAAAGGGAGGGGAAAAGTGGAGTATATGCATACCTCAGATTTGGCCCAGAAGCTTGGTAGGAGGTTGATTCTCAAGAAAAGACAAAACATCACTCATCAGAGATGGGGGAACATGAGAGAAGAGGTCAAGGTGTGTACTCTCTTGGCTTTGCTCACTTAGCTCCATAATTTTATGTAAATCTTTCCATATTTTTTTCTAAAGCCAACTGGCACATCATTTCTTACAGTATTGTAGTATTCTGCCACAATCATATACCACAGCTTGTTCAGTCATTCCCCAATTGATGGGTATTCCCTCAATTTCCAATTCTTTGCCACCACAAAAAGAGATGCTATAAATATTTTTGTACTTATAGGTCATTTTCCTTTGATCTCTTTTGTATACAGACCCAGGAGTAGTATTCATGGTTCAAAGAGTATGCTCATTTTTGTAGTCCTGTAAGCATAATTCCAAATTGCTCTCCAGAATGATTGGATCAGTTCACAGTTTTATCACAGTCCATTATTAGTCAATCAGATAGGTGTGAGGTGTTACCTCAGAGTTATTTTAATTTGTATTTTCCCCAAGCAATAGATATTTAGAGCATTTTTTCATGTGATTGTAGATAGCCTTGATTTTTCTGAAAACTTCTCCTTCATATCTTTGGTTATTTATCAATTGAACAATGTCTCCAATTCCTATAAATTTGACTCAGTTCTTTATATGTTTGAGGGATTACTATGATGCTGTCTGTCTCTTCTTTGGTTATATATTCTTCCCTAATGTATATATCTGACAGGTAAACTATTCCATGTTCCCCTACTTTGCTTATGATATCAACTTTTATGTCTGTATCATGTACCCATTTTGACCTTATCTCAGCACAGGGTGTGAGATGTTCATCTAAGTTTCTTTGCCAAATGGTTTTCCAGTTTTCCCAGTAATTTTTGTCAAGTAGTGATTTCTTGTCCCAGAGGTTTGTGTCTTTGGGTTTGTCAAGAACTAGATTACTATGATCATGTGTTACCACTATGTATTGTGCTCCTCACCTGTTTCAATAATTCATCCATCACTATATTTCTTGGTCAGTTCCAGATTGTTTTGATGCATGCCGCTTTGTAATACAGTTTGATTTCTGGTACTGGTAAGCCATCTTCCCTCACATTTTTTCATTGATTCACTTGATGTTATTGACCTTTTGTTCTTACAGATGAATATTATTATTTTTTCTAGCTCTATAAAATCATTTTTGATAGGTGGTATGGCTTACCCACACGCAGTTAATGTTTCTCCAATTGTTTAGATTCGACTTTGTGTGAAAGATGTTTTGTATATGTGTTGATATAGTTCCTGAGTTTGTCTTGGAAAGTAGACTCCCCACTATTTTATATTCTCTGTACTTATCTCAAATGGAAATTCTCTTTCTATTTCTTGTTGCTGGATTTTGTTAGTAATGATGGGGTATATGTCCTGGAAGTCCTACTCCCCTTTGAACTTTCCTCTGAATCTCCTTGAATTTTCTCCCTTTGTCAAGTTTCTGGCTTTCACCTGAGGCATCCACTCATCCCAGTTAACTTGGCCTTTCATTGTAGCCTAAATCCAATCTCCCAATTCTCTGTTACCTCTAACCTAGCCCAGTCCTTCATTGTCTGTTTTTTTCCAGATTGCCCCAGGTTACTTCCCACCCTTGATCCTATCTAGATCCCATTCTCCCTTGGCCAAGTGGTCCATGGTCCAGGTCCCTGATATTTCTGACTCTTCTCTGTTACCTCCCAGACTACTTGGCCACTCC
Source organism: Notamacropus eugenii (assembly GCF_028372415.1). Lineage (NCBI taxonomy): Eukaryota > Metazoa > Chordata > Mammalia > Diprotodontia > Macropodidae > Notamacropus > Notamacropus eugenii. Next base: position 129,753,376 of record NC_092878.1, read on the forward strand.
TCGAGCCTTCCCACATGCACATCCCACATGTACATAAGGTCCATGTTGCCACCCATAAATTTGCTCAGATTCCTTAAGAGTCTGGCCAATGCTTAAATTCTTTAAGAGTCTGGCTAATATAGTGAATTTTGTGAATCACGCTCACCTTCCATAGGTGTTCTAATAAACCTTGTCTTTGGTTGAAGGAAGGTTGGGGTTGAATTCATTTGGACAAGATCCGTGTGTTGCTATTTCAGGGTCACAGCACGCCTAAACCTCAACAGTAATATATAGATATGCTGATGATTTATGTGGTTTTATTTTATATCCTACAACTTGGCTAAATTTGTTAATTATTTCAACTAGTTTTTTAGTTGATTCTTTAGGATTCTCTAAGTATACCATTATATCATCTGCAAAGAATGATAGTTTCCTCATTGCCTATTCTAATTCCGTCACTTTCTTTTTCTTCTCTTTTTGCTAATGCTAACATTTCTAATACCATATTAAATAATGGCAATATTAATTGGCATCTTTGTTTCACCTCTGCCCTTATTGGAAAGGTTTCTAAATTATCTCCATTAAAGTTAATCCTTGCTGATGGTTTTAGATAGACACTAATTATTATTTTAAGGGAAGCTCCATTTATTCCTATGCTTTCTACTGTTTTCACTAAGACTGAATGTTGTATTTTGTCAAAAGCTCTTTTCTGCACCTATTGAGATAATCATAATTATTTTGTTGGTTTTTTATTGATATGGCCAATTATGCTGACAGTTTTCCTAAACTGAAATAGCCTGGCATTCCTGGTATAAATCTTACCTGGTTGTAGTATATGATCTTTGTGATATATTTCTGTAATCTCCTTGCTAGTATTTTATTTAAATGCTTGTTTCAATATTCATTAGGGAAATTGGTATATAATTTTTTTCTTGTTTCTCCTATTTTCCTATTTCCTATTTTCCTATTTCCTATTCCTATTTAAATTTCCTATTTTCCTATTTTCCTATCAGTATTATATTTGTGTTGTAAAAGGAATTTTGTAGGATTCCTTCTTAGCCTGTTTTCCCAAATAATTTGCATGGCATTGTAATTAGTTATTCTTCCCATATTTTGATAGAATTTACTTGTAGATCCCTCTGGCCCTGGTGATATTTTCTTAGAGATCTCATTCATGACTTGTTCAATTTCCTTTCTTGAAATGGGGTTGAGTATTCCATTTCTCTTCTCTAATACCTCTTTAAAAAATTAAAAAGCATTTTAGCATGATCTTTAGGTTGAAAATGTAGTTGCATTCCCTCATAACCTGAAGAATTCAATGACTGAAAATATTTGACCAATAAAGCTATGTTTTTCAAATGATATTTGTCCCTTTTCTTAGAAGTGAGCTCTGGGCATCATTGATGTTTCTTTTTTAAACAATGAAAGTAACAAAAACAATAGTTTGCATGTATAATGCCTCCCATGTTCGAGGCACCGTGCTAAGCTCTTAATAAATATTATGTAATTTGATCCACGCAACAGCCTTGCAAGGTGAGTGCTATTATTATCCCCATTTTACAGTTAAGGAAACAGAGGTAAACAGACTTTAAATACATAGCTACTAAATGTCAGAGGTCACATTCCTACTCACATCTTTCTGATCTCTTCTGTCCATTAAATCACCTATGTGGTTCAGTTTTATTGGACTATCAAAAAATCACAGAATTTCAGTTTAAAGGAATAAGTAGTCATCTAGTAAAACCTAAAAAATTCTTTCTTCCGTAGTGCTATCTTCATTATGGGGCTTACATTACAGCAGAAGGAAAACTCTTCAATTAAATAGTGTTGAGGAACCCTCTTCTTCATCTAGAAACAACTTCAGAGGCCAGTCTTTCCTTGCTCTGTTCTCTAGCAGATTTTTCACTCAGAGATGGGTGGCCTGGGAAAGTGGTGATGTGGATATTCTATATGATGTGTGGCCATGAGTCTAGAGGAATAGGGAGTCTCACCCAGAAGTTATTCTAGTTCAGTCTAAGTATAATGGTACTATCAGGGATAAACCTTGCTATATTATCAGTTCTTATGTTCGGTTTCTCCTAAGAAAGAGAAGACTTGGGCAAGAAAGTTAGGGAACTTGCCACACATAATGTGAAGCCATCAGCCACCATAGCAAGCAGAGATTCTCAGCCATAATGAATTGCTTTAGCTTCTTCTAACTCAAGAATTACCATCAGCCACTGGCCCTCCCATCGTCTGCTTCCATGGCAGGTTTCTCCTTTATGGGGAGATAGCTGAGCAAGGGGTGATGTAGTTTCATGTAAGGTTTGACCATGCAGCCCCAGAAAAAATAAGCTTCTTCAAAGAACAGTCATGCAATCAAAGTCTATCCTTGCTATATATATTGGCTTCTGTGGAAGGTTTCTCCTCAGGAGGATACGGTCCAGAAAGGGAAGATAGGGGTGGTTCATATATTGTAGTTTCATTAGTGCCTAGAACAACTAATGAATCTCAAGAACAACAAATTACTCTAGTTTCTTCTGGGATTTATAGTGTCATCAAGGGCCAAGCCGGCTATAGTCTTCATGAGAGGATAGGGATTTTCACCCAATGCTAGTCCTGGCCACTGAAACTTCCCTCTTTTGGGTTACCTGATTTTCTCCTAGGGGAGACAGTCTTTTTCTTACAGATAGACCCTTCAGTTACCTCCTGCAGTGACCAGATCACAGAGTTGTCATAAAAAAAATGATTCAGTTCCCCAGAGTTCTTGAGATATGCTTTCTTTCATGAGGGGAGAATTGTCCCCTCATTTTGAATTAAAGAGGTCAGGATAAGTTTAAAGCCTGCAGCTTCCATTGAATCCTCAATTATCTTGTACCACAAAACTATGTCAGCTACATTTGCTTGTAGAATATGATTTCAGCCATCAAAAAGATTTCCTCTAATGATTTAGCAGACTGCTCAGACAGACCAGGTAAAATGTATTGGTCACAAGTGGCTGCTGCATTGTCTGCTGGGCTGCAGGATAGACAGACTGACAGATAGATGGACTGAAGTAGAAAGGTTCTGAAGTTGAGGATGAAGGACAGATTTGGCAGTGGACAATAGAGGAAGTCTCTAGGAGCCAGAAGAACCCTGGCTGTCAACCACCTTAGACATCCTAATGGTTCTGGGACTGGTTCTTTTTTGTCTCTGTTCTTAGTACAGTGTCTGTCTTCTAACAGTCAAATAATTATTGTTGAATTGTAAGGTTGTCATCCATGTTGTTGTATAATCTAACATTAGTCAAGTTTTTCAAGAGTTGCCTGTACTTAATGCATTGGTATTTAGCTTGTGATAAATATTCTTAACGAGAATGAGTTGTTCTAGCCTTTTCTTACTCGGCAGTACTATCAGGGACCAGCCATCCAATCATCTGCATGTGTTCCTAAGATCTGCTCTATTTGTTGTCAAAGATTCTACAGGATCTCAGGGAATTATGAGAATTTTTTACTCCCTTAGGAATCCTGTTTAAATGAGATTAGATAATATAATGAATTTGTAGTAGATCTAACTGACACTATCTTATGACTTTCTCTAGAAACACTTAGCAATCTGAACATGAAAATGAAGAAAGTAGATAGTAGATGCAGCCCAGAGCTGAGCAGAAATAAGCAAGACAGTTTTGGAAGAAAATAAAATATAAGAGATTTCCAAAATGCTAGTGGAAATACTGGAATAAAAATAGACTCTAGGAATAGGTGAAAATAAAAAGTTGATTCTGAGGAGAGAAAAGAGAAAAGGTTTGAGTGATCAATACCTATGAAAATGTCCAAAAAACCCCATTTTTCATATTAAATTTTTTTGCTTCATGTGACAGCCCTAATTTTTTTCTTTGACTCTAGTACTGGCTGTGTTACATTAGAAAAATTTCAAAGATATATGAGAAGTTAAATGTATGTGAAAATTATTGACGTATAGTTCTAATTTTAAAGGACTGACTTCTAAGAACATGAATTTTATACAATTGTGTTTTTGTGATGCAAAAGTAGCCAGTAGATATATTTAATCCATTAAAATATTAACTTGCCTCTATGTTGTCTAACAAAGTTTGATTCTTTTTTATTTAACTGATTGTTATAACATTATTTTTTTTTTGGTCTTTTGAATGGATGTTTCAAAGTACTCCATGAGAATTGTAACAGGACTCTCATTAATCCCAGAATTAAAAAAAAATTTAAAAAGTGATATGAGAACAAAATTGATGAATATATCTGGCCTTTAAAATTTTATGAACTTTGTCATTCTTTCTTCAAAGTAAAGTGGAAGAGGAAAGAAAGCCTGAGATATAGGAAACCTTACAAAGACTAACGATTTTCTTTGTTCATTTTCAACCTTGCTGAATAGAATGTTGATAAAACAATGAATGTTTTTGTCTGATTTTTAAACCAGAAAAAAATAACAAGCTTATAATTCAACTGAGAAAAGAGCTATAACAAACTGGAGATCATTAAAATTAACAAGAAAATATTTATAGGAGGCGAAATTGCTCTCAGTAGGGGGAAAGTGAAGGGTAGTGCAATATGAAGAGGAAAGCAGTAAAATACTGTATCTGGAGGACAGTCAGTCAATTGCTTTATCATCTAAAACTTGTCCTAACTTTGCTGTTATAGAAGTTCCTTTTAGCTTTAGCTAAGTAGCAAACATCCTTTAATCATCTCTATTACTTGCACAGTAAGATCAAGCTTCTAAGAAGTTTGACACTGAAAAATATGGATGTGATAACTCTTTTTCCTGGTATTCATTCACTCCACTAATGATACAGTTTACACCCACTAATGCAGCCACAATGTTTGGGTACTTGATGGATTTCCACTCAATCTGGGTTTGGCCCTGGGCTGATGGATGACTGTAGCCAGAGAAATTGTACCAACACTTCTCCTTTAAATTGGAATTGATGATACCATAATGCAGTACCTAAACTGAGTGTTGAACTTGAAGAATCCTTCAAACTATTCCCCTAGTAAGTGAATTTTACCCAGAAACTCATTAGGCAGGATCTGCAGATCAGTCATTTTTAGCTTGGAGAGGGTTCAGACCACCCCCCACCCCCACCACAAACTTTTAACTTGTCTCTGAAGACGTTTCTCCTGATATATAGACAGCTGTTAAATTATTTCGGGAGTGAAAGGTTCTATAATTTCTCTCAGCAGGTTCAAACCCCTCATTTTATAGATGCGCCTGCCATAGCCCAGAGAGGTTATGTGACTTACCTAGAGTAACACAGCAACCTGTTCCCATCACCCTATCCAGATCTTGTTTACAACACTACATGCAAAGAATTTCAATTAGAGATATTTGTCACTAATCTTTCATCACCTCGTCTGTCCTACACATTGAAACTAGATTGATGTTCCCTCACATCCTCTGTGACAAGGTCCCCAAATATTTAATGGCTCCTACAGAATAAAGGCAAAATTCAACTTCTGCATTCTGAAGTGTCATGGATGTGACCATGAACAAGTCATATAGCAATCTGAACCTCAGTTTCTTTATCGCTAAAATGAAGGTCCAACTGAATCGCCCACCTCACAGGGTTTCTATTAGGCTCAAAAGAGGTAATAGTTTTAGTTAGTAGAGAAGTTTTAATATTTTTTCTAATTACATATAAAAACAATTTTTAACATTCGTTTTTAAAAATGTTGAGTTCCAAATTCTCTCCCTCTCTGCCTTCCCTCCTTATTGAGAAGGCAAGCCATTCTCTATAGGTTATACATGCAGTCATGCAAAACAGATTTCTATATTAGTCATGTTCTGAAAGAAAACACAGAGGAAATAACAAAACCCACCATAAAAAGTCAAAAACGATTTGCTTCGATCTGCATTCAAACTCCATCATTTTACTGGAGGTGGATAACATTTCTATCATAAAAAGAGGTAACACTTATAAGATATTTTACAAACATTGAGTTTTCTTGTGTCAGTGATGATAAAGATGATAATGGTGATTATGTCCACAACTGTGATGATGATGATGACAGGCAACTAACACAGAATATAGCATCCTCGCCTTTTCTTGACTTTTTCCTCTTATTTCTCCAATAAAAACTCGCTTTTGTAATCAGAACTGGTCATTCCAGCCATTGTGAATGGGGAACTGACAAGCTGGGTAATTGATTTAATGCATGTGGACTGTGTACAAGGTCAAATGTGCTTCAGGTTTGAACATGCATGATGGAAAAAAATGGTGATGTCACTAAGAAAAATAAAGAACCCAGAAAAAGGAAAACAATGCAGAGGGTGATATTTTGGATATTTATTTATCATTGATAAATTAATTATAAAGTATTTATTATTTTAAGCACATACTATGTACAAGCCAATGTATGCTAGGTTGTGAGGATAAAATGATGAAAGGAAAAATAGACTGTGTCTTCAAGGTGCTTACCTTATCCAAAAAAGGATTTAATATTTAACATGTAGATATAAAAGTAAAAGGTATTTGGAGAAAGAGGAGAACATTAACAAGCAGAGAAATTAGTAAAAGTAAAAGGTGATATTTGAAGTAGTACATTCATCAAAGTGGAAGTGACTAACTTTACAAAGGCATGGAGATGTGGGGTGACATGTGGAGTTCAGGAAATAATGATTAGTTTGATGTGAACAGAGTGGAAGAAATAAATTTGCAAAAGTGTGCTACATCTCACTATATATTTACACACTGAGTTGGAAATTCCTAGCAAGCGTCATGGATAGATTGCAAGGGGACCTTGAACTTAGGGGAGAAAATGTTATTTTCATTTAGCTCTAACTGAAATTTACCATTTCTCTCGGTTATTTAAAAACAACATCAGCATTGCTTTGAGAATTACATAGGTTTCAGCAGACTCGTAAAAGAATTTATGACACATAAATGATTGAGGATGTGTGGACTAAAATACAAGCAGAAGATTCAGGATAAAAATGTTTGGTAGAGGTGACTATGGCGGGAAGATGTAAGCATTATCAAATACCTTCTGTGTATCAGGTATTCTGCTAAACACTTCAAAAATATTGTCTCTGTTGGAGAGTAAGAGTGAATGAGTTCTCAGGAGTATGAATTGAGAAACAATAACAGAGTAAAGGAAGAGAAAACTTTATAAGTTAAATGTGAGCTATGGTACACACACAAATGCACATATACACACGTTTATATACACATACATATATTTCTTTGTGTTTATACATATGTGTGCACATATGTATATATATGTTTGTGTACATGTGTGTTTGTAAGTATCACAAAATGTTTAGATTTCATATAAGTTATTAATTTGGAAACTGTGTAGGATTGACTTTTTACAAAATTTTCTATGGCTTTTATCAAAATAATATGTGATTGTAACTTTTGCTAAAAAATCAAATTGGGGGTGTGAATGATCAACAATGATCTACAATGACTGAAATAACCAACAGTTGAAAGATGTTCACTTCACTTTTCAATAAGTAGGCAGAGTCTTTGGGTTTCTGAACAAGTTTCTTCTCTGTTTATAACATGTCCTCAAACCTGCTGAGTACCTCTCTTGTTCTCAGATGGAATCCTTCCATATAATTTTAATTGCTACTCAGGCAATGCTCAATTGAAGATGTTGACTTATGTGTTGTTCCAAGCATATTTTGGTTGTGCTTTGTGGTGACCTAAATAGCATCACATACACACACACACCAAGGGATACCTTACCATCAGCCTTTTCTCCCTCCCATCCCATTGTCCCAGTTAGCAAAGACCAGATACAATTTTCTCTAAGGTCATTCACCTTTTCATAAGTGAAATGTCAAGCCAATTATGGGGTTTCTTGTTTATATGTTATTTTGTAAGACTTCCTTTTAATATCTTTGCGGCCAAGCTTCCTTAAAGTACATTAAGAAATCATTGGTTGCCCAATGAGCTTTCTTATTTCTAATTCTATCTCTGAATAAGATTCCTTTTCTGTTCCCCTATTTGGTGAAGTATAATTAGAAAATGTCAGTTAAAGAAACTAATTAAGCATCTGAGTGAAAATAACTACTATGCAAATGTAAGGATGGCAAAGAAATGAATGTGTCAGAAATTTAAGATCAAGATCTTGAATTATCTATAGAAAGGCACCTGGACCATATTATTTAATAATTTAAAACGTATATATAGGAATATTGCCCACAGAATATATGTGTATGTATATGATATATATGTATGCGTGTATATACACATGTATATAATAGATGTGAACATACATACATGTATGTATATATAGTATTTACATGCATACATATACATATGTGTGTGTGTATCAGAAGATAAGCCAAATCTCCAGTCTAGTCTGAACAAATGAAGCATTTATCAAGCACCTACTGTATACCTAGCCCTGTGCTTGGTGGGGGGGAAATACCTTATAGAAGTGAGACAATCTCTGCATTTAAGGAGCTTATATTGTAATAGAGGGATGTGATACATATAGGATAAGGGGATCTGGGAAGGAAGTTTTGATTGTAATATTTTGATCACCATTCCAAGATAAAAAGCAAGAGATAAAAGCCCATTGTGTGGGTAGAAGTAGTGAGTGGTAAGATGTTTATTGAGGCAGGCCATGGTTTTGATATGAGATAAAGCCCTAGATCATTCAGAGTATAGGGACAGCTATATATAATGAATTAAGTGAATTTCCACTCATATAATTTACAATGAAGATAACTTGCTTCCCGGGCCAAAGCTGAGTCTATGAATTTAGTACCTCAGGGTTGGGAAACAGGTTTGTTTCTTGATGCAAAGAAAGGGAGCACCTATACCAACTATGCATTTCTACTGATTATCAGCTGTGTAGCTTCCCTTCCCCCAAAAGCAAATGTCAATATGTCTGCACTTGTTTCAGAAATAGAAAATTAATTCATGCTTCTATAAAAGATATGGCTTCTTTTAAATATAATAGACATAGTATATGGTTGTTGAATGAATGAGTGAGTGAATTAGTAAAGGAAGGATAGATGGAGGTTGTATGCCTTAGCATGATATCCTTAAGTTGGTAGATAATTGGCAAGATTAAGCACAGAAGAAAATTTATTTCTAAAAATTAAAAGAGTAAAATGTAGAATATTTCTTTAGAGGATGCTTATTCACCTTTTTGCTCTTATAAGACAATTTGAAGTTTTAATAAATGTGGCTCCAATTTTGTACTTAATTTGGAAATCATCAGCACAATTCAAAATATTTGAACATCTGTAAATAGATGTTACTAGATGTTCTCTGTTGTCTCCAGAGTTCATAACCTAGTTTCAAAGCCCTTTTAAAATTCCAAATCATACTGTATTCACACTATAGTATTGTGGTCCCATTATAATCTAACCTAAATAACACCTATACCAACTATGCATTTCTACTGATTATCAGCTGTGTAGCTTCCCTTCCCCCAAAAGTAAATAAGAACTGGACTTTTTAAAAAAATCCATGTCAGTACAGAAAATCCCAGTAAGAAGACTAAAAAACAAAAAAAAAAGAAGATAAGGTAAATTATCTCACTGGAACAAAATAGCTGACCTGGAAAGTAGATCCAGGAGATGTCATTTAAAAATTATTGGACTACCTGAAAGCCATGATCAAAAAAAAAAATAGCTTAGACATCATTTTTCAAGAAATGATCAAGGAAAACTGCCCTGATATTCTAGAACCAGAGGGGAAAATGGACTTTGAAAGAATCAACCAATCATCTCCTGAAAGAGATTCTAAAAGGAAAACTTCTGGGAATGTTGTAGCCAAATTCCAAAGTTCCCAGGTCAAGGACAAAATATTGCAAGCAGCCAGAAAGAAATAATTCGAGTATTGTGGAAATACAACAAGGATAACACGGAATCTGGCAGCTTCTACATTAAGGGATCAAAGGGCTTGGAATATGATATTCTCGAAGCCAAAGGAAAGGACAGAATATGGAACTCAAAGTTTTAAAAACAAATGTTAAAAATTGTTTTTACATGTAGCTGGAAAATAAGATATACAGGCAATGGGGTATAGAAATCTATCTTACCCTACAGGAAAATAGAAGGGAAGGGCATAAGAGAAGGGGGGTGTATGATAGAATGGAGGGCAAGTTGAGGGAAGGAGTAATCAGAATGCATACTGTCTTGGGGTGGGGAGACAGGAGAGATGGGGAGAAAATTTGGAACTCAAAATTTTGTGGAAGTAAGTGTTGAAAACTAAAGGTGAATTAGTTTAATAATAAAAACAAAAAAAAATCCAAAACCTACCTTACTGAGTTAAAAATTCAATATTCAATAGAAATCACTGGGAAAATAATAAAGCAGTTTGGAAGAGACAAAGCATAGACCAATATCTCACAGCATGTGCAATAAGAAGCTCCAAGGGGATACATCACGTAGACATTAAGAATGATGTCATAAACACATTAGAAAAGCAACGAAATAATTACCTTTTAGATTTGTGGATAGTGAAAGAATTCATGATCAAACAAATGATCGTTAATATTGAAAGACAAAATAGACATTTTTAGTTAGATAATTTTTAAAAGTTATTTCTAAAAGTCAGCACAGTTAAATGTATAAAACTAAAAAAAATACAGTACATTTTTCTGATAAAGACCTCTTTCCAATATACATCACTCAGTCAATAATTATTAAGTGCCTCCTACATAGACCTGGCATTGTGCTAAGTGCCAAGGACAAAAATATAAACAAAGAGAAAGACTGTCACTGACTTTAAGGACATTGTAATGAGGAGAAAAAATATATAAAAGGAAAGCTAAAAAGGGAAGAGCATAAGGATATGGTGGCTAAATCCCCCAAATCAGAGATGACTGGTTAGGAATCTTTTCTAAAATGTAGATTCTGAGAAGAATGCTCAATTGGGAGAAGGGCCCTGAAGTACTCCTATAATTAAATGATTTAAATTTGGAAAAATCAGAAAAGTTCCCCAGTTAATAAATGGTCAAAGGATATAGACAGTCTTCTAAAGAAAAAATTCCATGTTTTTAACTCACTAATAATTAAATAAATTTAACTTAAGGCAACTCCAAGATTCTATCTCTAAACCACCACATTAGCAATAACTGTCAAAATGATGAAAAAATATTAGAGGGACTGTGTATGCTCTATTTTTTCTCTTATTATTCTTTTTTTCCCTTTTAATGTATAACTGCTTCATGTGCTTTAAAAGACATATATCTTTTTGATAATTTCTTTTATTGTGGCATACTTGTGTGTATTAAGTTTTGTGATTTTTACTATCTTGGCACAGTCAAGCCATGATCAGTGAATATCATTCCAGCAGCTTAAATGGTTTTTAATCTCTTTGTGGGGGACTTTGAAATCTATATAATTCTTTTAATTGAATTTTTATTTCAATTTTAATTTTTTTGTTAGTGAATCTACATAAATTCTTTGGTAGACTGATTCCTGGATATGTTATGTATTTTGTGATTATTTTAATTTTCCTTTTTATTATTGACTCAGGTTTTGTTATTGTTATAGAGAAAGATAGTTGATTCATGAGAGTTTATTTATATCCTACAACTTAACTGAAGCTATGTGTTTCAATATCTTTACTGATTCTCTAGGGTTTTCCAAGTATGCCATTATTTTATCAGTAAATAAATATAGTTTTTTCTCCTTTTTGCTTATCTTTATATGATAAATTACTCTCTCTTTTCTTATTATCATTGATAGCATTGCCAAAACTAGATAAAGTAATAATTGGGACACTAATTTCTTGCTTTGGTCAGGTGTTTATAGGAGAACATTTTAGTATATCCCCTTTGCATATGATACCTCCTTTGGGTGTTAAATAAATGCATTTTATGATATGAAAAGTGTCACTGTATGCCTATTTTTCATTTTTTAGCATAAATACATACTGTATTTTGTCGAAGGTTTTTCTGCATCTATTAAGATAAGCATGTTGTGTTGGATTTTTTGTTTGTTTTCAATAAGATTAATCATGTTGCTTGTTTCTCTGGTTTTAAACCACCCTTGCATCCCTAGTATAAATTTAATGTGGTAATTTTTTTGATGAATTATTGTACTTTGACAGGATTATGCTCACTTTTAAAAACTGATAATCATTAATTATGTTTCTCACTACTTTATCCGCTTATGTTCAAGGTCTTTAATTGAGTTTCCCTCTTTCTGATCTGTTTGGTAACTAGAGTATTTCTTTTTCTTATTTCCCCTGATTACTTTCTGACTTCCTCCCCTTCAATGGTGTCTCACCCTCTTCTCCTATGAGGAAATTCACAATTTACCCACCTAAGTCTCCTCTGCAAGTGAATTCTCTTGGGATAAAACTGTTGTATATTTGTTGGATCTTTTCTTCATGTTTATTAGATTGACACACCCTTCTCCCACGAACACTTTCTGCCCCCCCTTTTGTTCTGATTTTCCATTCCCTGTCCAAACTGTTACACTGAGAAAATTGCTTTCTGAGAAAATTACTCAGAAAATGTTGATATTTCTGCAACACAAGGAGGAATTGTGGGGCAAATTAAGAGTGCAGATTTGAGTTCTGTTAAAAGTGAAGTAAGCTAACTTGTACAGCCCTGCTGCTGAGAGCATAGTAGCCTGGCCTTGGAGGAAGGGTGCTGAGTGACCAACTTCTATTGTTAATTTATTGAATTTATTGAATTTTTACCTCATTTGGTTTCTTGATGTTCTAGGGCATGGAAACAGTTGAAATTATTCTATTTCTTGCACAGAATTCTTGTTGTAGAGAAGCTTGAGAGTTTTTGACAATTGGAGAAAATTTATTGGTCACATGACCAAAAGTCAGGTAGTCTTTAAGTAAAGTGAGTCTACTCTTATAGGCAATAATAAATAATCTATTTTTTTCTGTTCTAGTAGAATAAAAGGAAATAGTTGTAGATTTTAGAGGAATCAAGTTGAACCAAAAAGAGCTATTTCTTTCAATAATGCATTCTAGCACAAACATTTTTCTAAATAACTTAAAAGACCAGACATCTAGCCCTTTTTTTTTCACTCTAGTGGCTGAATGGAATGAGAAGTGAAGTGAAGACATGTAGTAAAATTTAGTACATGATCATTTCTAACTTAAGCAATTTTATGGCATCCACCAAAATATGGAATATTTATTCATGAATTCATATTTCCCTTTTGGGCAGATAAAATATGATAATCTTATATGTCCTTTTTACATAATGGCATGGAAGGAAGATAGAAGAACTATTGACTTCTCCCTCTCATCTAATTTTTCACACTGCTCACCCCTTTGACATTCTAATCTAACATGATCACTAACATTATTCTTATTCTAAATAAATAATAGCTTCAAAATACAGCTAATTATGTGATGTTTTAAAATGCTTTCCTGAGATGTTGAAAGGAATACTATTGTATCCTTTCTAATATCCTTGAAAACATGGATTACGTAAGGCAAAGTTATTGACTTAGGTTGGACACTGACTGATCCAGAGGTTTGGTAAGCCAGGTCAGGGAAGCTGCTAGAGATATAGAACAGCTTGGCGTTGTTTTACTTTTATTGCATCCTGTAATATTGCTACAAAGATATCATGGATAATTTGATGGGGTTTAGTTATCATATCTAAATTGATACTATTGCAAAATGGCATTGGTAGGGGTAAATTTTATTAAGGGTACCATTGTATATAAACAGTATCTGTACAGTAACAGCAAAAATTGTGGATGTATTGAAGTGGAACTTTAAGGAAAATGTTTAAATCACTTTCAGCTACTCCTTGTAGTCAGATTTATTTCCCTTTTGAGATCTTACCAAAATGAGTGATAAATACCACCTATTAGACAATGACAATAGATTCTTACATTACCTAGATAGGTAATAAAAATATTTTTACAAAATGGATAACTGGAAAGTCATAGATTTTTATTACATAAATGTGTTATTTTATACAAAACTGAATTTTATTTAAACAAAACAAATATGAATTAAGTAACTGCCTCATTAAAGTCTGACTAAATCAAAAGAAATAATTATTTTTTGTATTTTAATGTTTAAATTAAAAATAAGACTATGGTACAGCACATTCTTGGACTATAATCAGCTATTATCAATTATGTTCATCAACAACACTTTCCAAGATGAAACAAATACTTTATAGCTCATTTAGAAACTTTTGTTATGATATCTGAACATTTATTTCTATAGCAACCCTCTGTTTAGCTCTAGATATTAATTTGAGGATGTCAGTTTGAACAATGAGGTTAATACCATATTCCATATGCATCCTCCTGATTTCCCAGAAAAGAAGAAAGAAAAACTTTTGTTATGATCAAAATACAGAATCCCTAAATTAATGAATTTCCAAAATAGAATGGACCTAAAAAGTCCATTCTAGAAAATCTCCCCTTCTATAACTTATTAATCAGTAGCTACTCATTTGTTTGAACACCTCCATTTAGATCTTTAAGCACCACTTGTTGAGGAATTTTTTTTTTCATTTTTAGATCACTTGAACTATCAGACAGTTGTTCCTTACAGAATGTAACATATCTAAGATTCATTTGTTTGTCTTAGTAAATACTTGCTGAATTGAATTATTTTGAGTTTGTCTTTGTATCTCTAGTCTAACCCAGTATTTTTGAACTATTGGGTACATAATACATATTTGTTAATTTGAATTTAATTATACCAAACTTACATTCTTCCCTTTTTAATTCCTACCCATTGCTCCTTGTTCTACTTCTTGGGCCCAGACAGAGCAACCTTAATCGCTTTTGTACATGATAGTCCTTTAAGTAGTTGAAGATAATGCCCTATGACCCAAATATTTCCTTCTCCAGTCAATATCCCTAGATCTTTCAACTAATCATCAATTAACATGAACTAAATATTCTTCATTATTTTGATTATCCATCTCTAGATGCTCTTTAACTTATCAAGGTCTTTCCTAAACTATAGTACTCAGAACAAAATGCCAGAATACTAGATGTGGTTTGGCCAGGGCAGAATATTGGAAGCTTGTCATTTTCTTTCTTCGATTCTCTGAATCTCTAAATTTCAAGCTAGGTTCATATAAAGTTTCATTCTGTGCCATATGATTTTGTTGACTCATTTTGACCTTGTAGTCAACTAACTCCCCCTGACCCTGATTGTTTTTAGACATATAATTAAGTAAGCTTACCTCCACCATCTTGTTTATGAGGTTGGATATTTTAACTATTTAAGAATTTAGATTTTTTTTATATTAAATTTTTTCCTACTGAATTCTGTCCAGTGTGCTAGCCTTTGAACACACTAACTCTGCACATAATATATTTATGGTTATTGCCACTTTGTGTCATACGCAAAAATTTTAAACATGGCACCCATGCCTTTGTGGTTAATATTAAATAGTGCAGCTATTTCTATTATAATCACTTTTTTCTTATTCTCAGAATCAATTTGTTTCTGAGTTGGATTTTCTATATTGTGTAATAAAATGTTTTCAGGGAGTTAGTTGGAAATTTATTGAAAATTTCATTGAAATAACCAATCGATAGTATCTCGATTTGGTCTTTTGGCATATCTCTTATTTTCTCTCCCTGAATGAAAGCTCCCCAACACTGACCCCTTTTCATGAACAAGTTTCAATGACCTTTTCTTATTTTGCAAAATAAGTAAAGGGTTGCGGTCTATTCCTTTCCTGTTTCTACTCCAGCCTAGAGCAACTCAGCCAAGGTCAAGAGACTGAGCATGACACTTCCTTTTCATTCCTCAAACCCAGGTTGCATGAAAGTGCATTCTCTTTTATCTGCTTACCTCCTACAGTGACTTTCCTCTCAGATACCACTACCCACTCCTAAGTCTACCCACACACTATACTTTTTACATATAGGTAAGTAGATTCCCAAAGAATATAAGAATTATAAGAATAATTTCTTTCTTCATTTTCCTGATTAATTTATCCTCTTAAACCTTTAGCCACTTAGAAGGAAGGACTTGATTACACTGTATAGTATAATTTTAGTTATTGTTTTCCTTTTTTGTGTTTCTTCCATTTCAAATAGTTCTATATTGAGCTTCCTTACCTCTGGTATCTTTTATATTAATGACTTTGATACTTCCCTTTTATTGAACTTCAGTCCTCTTTATGATCAGGCATAGCTCTAAGGGGAGTGCATACTGATTTTCTTTCTTTTTTAAATACAATATTCTGAGATGGAGCTATTTCATTTCTGCCTTTCTGTATCCCCAGTGCCTGTCAGAGCATCTTGCACATAATGGGCATTCACTGCAATTCGATCGAATCATCTGTTGAATGAGCAAAGTACAAAGATCCAATGATTTCCATCTAGTATTTTTCCAACTATAGTATAATGATGAAAGAATGGTGGCATGAAAATGATGGCTGAGCCTAACCAGAAATTAGCAGAAAGCCTTCTCTTTTCATTCCAGTATGGTAAGAATTTAATATAGTAAAATTAACTTGGATTCCATGAATTCAGATTTGCTGATAATTTGGTGTTTGACATAATTGTTTCTCTTTGAATTATCTATAAAGGGATAACTAGATAAATTAGTAAGCACATGTGTAGATGGGAATGATTTAAATTACATATAAAGATAAACTTGTTGAACACCTTGAAAAAATAACTTAGATATCAACAATTGATATCTAACGATACACTTTTTCCCCATTATTAAAGCAGATCCCTTAATCTAATAGCCAAAGCTTCACTTTTTTTCCCTAGTTTAAAATGATCATTCTTCCAAACTAACTTTAGTTTTATCTTGCTGTTAACTGTGATTACAAGGTATGAAACTGGGTTGAAAGAATGTGGAAAAGAGGAGAACAGTTTTAGGAACTCTTTGCTCCCTCAGTTTCCTGGACATGGCTGAACAAGGAAAGTGAACGGTTTGTTTGACCCCACTACAAATGCCTTTTGCCTCTGTAGGTACTTGACTTTGTTCTGTGCAGATGACAATTTAGCTGCAGATCTGCTTCTGCATAATTCAGTCAATTCTATCCTGCTATATTGTATTGATTTCCTGTGTTGATTCCTGGTTTTAACTTCTGCACAGCTTTTCTGTTTATTCATATTTTATTTTTTGCTTAGAATATTTTGTTCTCTCTACCATCATACACTTGGGCATGTTTCTTTCTAATTTCTGATTAGAAATTAGTTCCCCGGAAAGGAATGAAGGTATTTCTAACCCCATTTCATACAAATCAGCTAGTAATATGTAATGTATACAAACTGGAGTTTTCCTATGGTAAATCATTCCTATTTCAAATACTAGTAGCATTCCAGTTTCTTAATAGCATTTTGCCACAATAGGAAACCGTGTGTGTGTGTGTGTGTGTGTGTGTGTGTGTGTGTGTGTGTGTGTGTGTGTAATAGGAGGGAATACACATTAATTTAGATTTCTTAAAAGCTATCTTTAAGTTTGCAATTTGTAAGCCATTCATTCTATCATTCTCTGAACTATTGAGCTATTTTATACCTTATTATGGTTTTTGAAATATTGGAAAGGTTATTAATTTTAAACACACACCTATAAAATGGAGTTTTATTTTTACATTAAATTATTAAAGATACTAGGCTGCTGTGTTTGCATTATTATTTCTAAGAACTGCATTCATATTACATTAGCAATTTTACTAGTAGACACTACAGTAATGCTCCTACTGCGATATTTATTACTCTTGTTGCAAACAGTTATGGTTTTATAATTATAGCCAAATGCAGTAGTTAAGTTTTCCTCTGATCCATATATGGCTTATAAACACAATTATGTTGCTTACATACCACTAAAGCCTGAAATATAATCAGGACTCATTAACTCAGGAAGAATTCTCATATTATACTTTACAAATAAAATGTATTATTACGTTCAACAAACTGAAAGAGTTTGTATCACTTTGTATGCTATTATCTTGCTAAAATTTAGTATTTGAGAGAATAGGATCACATTTTAAATTTGTAGTCAGTAGTATATACCTTATAAGTTTCCTCACACAAGAGTCTTAAATATTACATCTATCCATCTTTGTGTGGATGGTGTTGACTAATTCTTTTTTAATGAATTAAAAAGTTCAAGTAATTTACAAACTCAGCATGTTTAGGTGACAAGTGCTAATCCTGAAATCAGGTCTGTGACTTTCTGTCTAATATGTTTTGGATAGTTTGAATATCTCTGGCACTTGGCTTCCTCTCATATCAAAAGCTAATAAATTGTTTATGTGTACCAGAATGAGATAGCCTTACTAAACTCATGAACCCCACTGGAATATGGGAATGATAGAGCTAAATAATCCTGCCTTTGGGTTAGACTGAAATCAAACTCCTACTGGAAGAATATATTTATTTTGCAATATGTGGGAGAAGCTGTTACCTTGGGAAAATAAACATCAGCATCTCAGGTAATACTTATTGAGCTACAGGGCAAAGGACCACAAATGTAATGTCCTAATGAATGCAAAAGAATCATTTTATCCCCTTGAAATTATCTTAATCTAGGCAAAATGTAATGCTGGGGAGGGGATCTCTAAGGAAGTGGACGCTAAATGAAATGATCTAACATTTTTCTACGTGAGTTATTTTCTGTCATTAGATATCTTAGCAGAATCAAATGAACCCTTTATGATACCTTCAGTAGCACTTATTTCTCATTAAAGTGGAGAAAAAACCATCTAAATGACATCATTATTAGCATAGGTGAGTAGGTCAGTAACTCTGCATTTTCACATCTTTTAAATCACATTTGAATTTACTAAATGAATGCAGCACATTTTCTTTTAGTAATTGCTGCATGAAAATTAGATCCTTCAATTACTTCTCCTCCTATCTTGCCCTTTGCTCAGCTACAAAGACTGATATATTTTCATCCACTCTTCTCATTATGAAGTACAAAGTCAAGGCCCTGAAATACTCCAAAGATTAATAGCAGATAGGGGTGCTACACAGAAATACTAAGCTCCCATATTCTAGCACCATGTGTTCTGTATTCAAAATGTTTCAATTGCCATATGAAACCTTGAGACTGAAAATATTGATGGTGATTAAGGAACGTAAATATTTAAGAATATATTGTGGATGTAGAGCCTTTGCCATTCTCAATATAGTTTCATTCAGTGTATTGTCATTGGGTATTATTTCCATATGCACAATCAAATACTTATTTAGCCTTTTTGTTACTTTATTGAAAGGTGAAAACATCAGCAGGATAGCAAAAAAAGACAAATATTAGAAGTGGTGATCTAGTTAAGAAACTAATATCTGGAAATAGATTTTATTTCTAGATCAAAGCTTCTAATATTGGAAATCCAGAATGTTGGTTATCTAATCATAAGGAACTTAAAGTGAAAAGGAAGGTGGAGGGAGAAAATAAAATCCATCAAACTTGAGAGCACAAACCCTAACAGAAGTATTTGAACAAAAATATCCAGAAATTTATGGGAGATAAAAATCCAAGAAAGGAAAACTTGTAAAATGCCAATAAACGAAATAAGGTAAGCTAGAAGTAAATGTGACCTTGTAAGTTTCATGGGTGACATAAGTAAAAGCAGGGAAAAAAACCTCTGCTCTAAATATGCGTATATATATATATATGTAATATTTATATATAACATGTTTATATATTATATGTAACTATTACATAACATATTATATACATGTATATGTATTATATACATAACTTCAGAATATAAAGAGAAGAATTAAATTAAAAAGTAGATAAATACAGGTAATTTGATAAGGATGGCATTAACAGTGGGAGGATCAGGGAAGAAGTCATGTAGAAAGGAATTCTTGAACTATATCTTGACAGAAGAGAAGAATTTGATGTGGTAGAAATGAGGAACAAATGCATTCCAAGTATTGGGGGCAGCCTGCAAGTGGTGGGGTCTGGTTTGGACGTGTTGACTTTGAGATGTATCCAGGACATGTAGTTTTAAAAGTCTAAAATCTGCAACTCGTGGTATAAGATTGAAAGCTCAAGGGTAACTCTTGGACTCCATATATAAATTGCTATGTAATCAACATAGAAATGATTATTGAACACTTGAGAGATCACTAAGAGATGGTGCAGAAAGATAAGACTTAGTCTATAACAGGTTCTTGTGAAATACTCACAGGGGGCATGATGAACCAACAAAAAAAAGATAAAGGCAAGGAGAGAAGAGTGTCTCAAAAGCCCAGAGAAAACCAGTCACCTGTAAAGAGAGAGTGGCCACCAGCATCAAATTTAGTGAATAGATAGAGAAATATAAGAACTGAAAAAAATAACATTTGACAGTTCAAAAATCACTGGTACCTAGGGAGAGAACATTTTAAGTTGGGTGATAAGGTTAGGGCTTGGCAGAAAAGAACCTGGGTTGGAAATTTGGCTGTGTATATTGTGTTATTATACACTGTGTGAATATAGGCAGATCACTTAACCCAGGAGTTGGGAAACCTTCTTGAGAACCTAGAGCAGAGTGGGGAACCTGCTACCTCAAGGCTACATATGGCCCTCTAGGCCCTCAAGTGTGATCCTTTGATTAAATCCACATTTCACAGAACCCAAACCCACTTAGTAAAAGTATTTGTTCTGTGAAACTTGGACTTGGTCAAAAGGCCACACCCAAGGACTTAAAGTGTCACCCGGAGGTTGCAGTTTCCCTACTCTGGACCTAAAGGGTCACATGTTAAGTCTTAACCTCTGGCCTTTAGCATTTTACTTTTCAGTTATTTTTCAGTCATGTTTGATTCTTTGTGACCCCATTTGGTGTTTTCTAGGCAGAGATCCTGCAGTGGTTTTCCATTTTCTTTTCCAGCTTAATTTACAGATGATGAAACTGAGAAAAACAGGGTTAAGTGACTTGCTTAGGGTCACATAGTAAGTGTCTGAGGCTGGATTTGAACACAGGAAGAGGAGTCTTCCTGACTCCTGGCACTCTATCTACTGTGCCACTTAGCTGCCCTTCAGCCTTTAACTTATTGATTTTTATAATGGGATGCATTCAACTATGAAAGCTCCATGGTCTGTTATGGCTCTAAATTTGTGATTCTAGTAAGAATATCTTATATCAAAAGAAATTGAGAGCAATTTAGGGAACACTTGAATATTTTATCAAATATACAAACTAAAATTTAAAAACTGTCATTACAAAATAGCTTTGAGAGACATGATTTCATCTATTCTTAGTTTGAAGAAGTAACTGAAAATGTCAGCTGACAAGGATTTTGAAGCAGTTTATTTGGTTCTTCTGTGTCAAAGAAGTGCTGAATTACAGGTCTTCATATGTGATTTGAAGAGTGTGATCATTTGCATTCAGTTACTTTACTTTTTGGATACTGTTACTTTACAAATAAAACAATTCCAGTGGCAGCTTAGAATCATGGAAATCTCTGATCCTTTTGCCCAGGTCGGTTAGTTGCTATTACGAGACCATTCATTACATTGACATAAGAACTTAAAACACACATCATTTAGGGGGTGACCATATATAGATAATTTATTACTTGATGGAGGAACCAAATTGAAAGTTTAAAAGTGTTAAGAACCATTGACAGTTGAAACGCAATCAGAAATGAAGCAAATCTATCAGGAAGTGTACGTTGATATATGCACAGGTTTCAATACTGTGTTACCAAATGTGATTTATATCTACAAATTATTGATGTTACAGGTATGGTTCCTGTGTTCCAGAAGTACAGAGAAGGTGGGCACTTGGTGGTAATATTCTTTAGCCATGTGAGGCATATACAAGCAAAAATGTAAAAGACCACCCTGTGATTCTATAGTGATGGAGGTAACACTGAAAAAGGGGGAAGTAGGGGTGGACAATCATAATTTTTAGATCTTCTGTAAACCCTAACTTAGCTATTGAACTTCTAAATATATTATATTTGTCCAATGACCAGTGAGCAGTTATATATCTGGAGCAACTGAATGGCACAGTTTCAAATTGCTTTCCAGAATGGAAAGTTACTCCTATATCATTCCAACACTGATGATTTCCATCGTTTGTTATCTTTGCCAGTTTATTGTATGTAAAATCAGACTACGGTTGTTTCAATTTGCATTTTTTTTATTCTTAGGTATTTAGAGTAATTTTTCATATGTTTATAAGAGAAATAATTCCAACAAGGAGAAAAAAAAGTTATATAAAGAACTAATATAGATACACAGAGAACTTGTCAGCTAACATAGTTTTTTTAAAGGCATATAGAGAAGATAGAAATAATAAAAACTAACTGAGGTTAATAATTAGATTTATTCAGTTGGTACTTTTGCTTGCAAAGACACCATCTGATATCATTAACCCTCTGTGATAGATGCTTCAAGTTTTATTATCTTCATTGCACAGATGATGACAAAGTAATGTCTGCAAAGCTTAAATGATTCTCCCCTAGTCATATGGCTCATAAGTGTCTGGTGTAGAATTTGAACCTACATATTCCTGATCTTAATGTCTCTAAGTGACTAGTCACTACTCCAGGATACTTCTGCAAAGATAAATATAAAAGGAAGACTCTCTCTTTAAGAATAGTGTTAATATTATATTTATATTTCAAAATTGAACAATTGACATAATGAAGGAAATGTGTCTGGACAACAATCTAGTGGAAAGAAATTGTTGAGTTTGGTTTGTTTTTTTTACATACTCCAAGCTCAGTGAATCAACATTGCTAATGCATTTCTTTTGAGATCCATTTGTTCATATCTCTGACCACTAATCAATTTTGGAATGTCTCTTGAGCCTATATTTTCATTTTCCATTTTGCCACCAGTTAATGTGGCTGTTGTCACTCCTTCACCCTCTTTCTCATGCTTGACCTGGGATAAGTTCAGTACTAGGATAAGCTTATAATCAGCAAATTGCTTCTCCTCATCATTACCTTGCCTTGCTTTGGCTCCACTGATTGAAGGACTGGAGGGCGAACCATAAACCTCTGCCCATAGACTCCCTTTTATAAAGGGCTCAGAATCCTAGCCAATTCTTTATTTGCCATCATCTGCTCTACTTGTTTTCAACTCCATCATCATCTTCCTCACACACTCCAAACCAGGTGTATCCTCAAGGTTGTTCTTCCCCTTTCAGCTTCCTTTTAGTTACTTCCTTTTCTCATTACATTGTAAGCTCCTTTAGAATAATGGCTGTCTTTCCTTTTCTTTTTCTTTTGCACTTAGCATAGAGTCTGGAACATAATAGGCACTTAATAAATGTTTATTGTATAATATTGAACAATATATTTGTGCTATTTTCCCTTACATATTAGACATCAGGTATTTGTCAAATATTTTCATGCAAAAATTTTTGCAATTGATCATTTCCATCCTTATTCTACTGAGCATCGATTTTGTTCCTGCAATTTTCAATCATCAACCTTATCTATTTTATCTTTTACTATTACCATTTCTCTTGTTTGGTTGAGAATAATCGCTATAGCCATTTTTTTCTTTCAGTATTGAAGCCTTCTGGAATTTCATTTAGAGGGAGTTTTAAAATAGCAGTATACCACTTATATCAAAGAAATTGTAGCTGGGAAGCTGAATCCTCTATCATTAGTTTCACCCCTTCTACACTAAATAGTTTTTTTTTTTCCAATTACATATAAAGATAGTTTTCAACAATCACTTTTGTAAGATTTTAAATTCCAATTTTTTCTCCCTCCTTTCTCCCTTCTCCAAGAAGGGAAACAACCAATCTGATATAGGTTATTCATGTACATTCATATTAAACATATTTTCACATTAGTCATATTGATAAAAAAGAATCAGAGGAAAGAGAAAAAAATAGAAGAGAGAAAAAGTGAAAATAGTATGCTTTGAATTGTATTCAAACTCCGTGGTTCCCTCCCTGCATGTGGGTAGCATGAGTGTTTGGGAATTGTTTTGGATCATTGTATTGCTGAGATGAGCTAAGTCTTTCATAGTTGATCATCGCACAATGTTGCTGTTACGTTGTACAATATTCTTCTGGTTCTGCTCACTTCACTCAGCATCAGTTCATGTAAGTCTTTTCAACTTTTTTTCTGAAATCTGCCTGCTCATCATTTTCTTATAGGACAGTAGTATTCCTTTACGTTCACATAACCACACCTTGTCCAGACATTCTCCAATTGATGGGCATTTCCTCAGTTTCCAATTCTTTGCTACTACAAAAAGATCTGCTATAAGTATTTTTTTTGTACAGGTAGGTCCTTTCCCCTTTCCATGATGTCTTTGGGATACATGCCTAGTAGTGGTATTGCTGAATCAAAGAGTATGCACAGATTTTTTTTTTTTAAGTCCTTTGGGAATAGTTTGAAATTGCTATCCAGAATGATTGGATTAATTCACAACTCCACTAACAAAATATTAGTGTTCCAATTTTGCCACAGCTTCTCCAACATTTACCATTTTCCTTTTTGGTCTTATTGGTCAATCTGAAAGTTGTGATGTGGTACCACAGAATTGTTGTAATTTGCAATTCTTCAAGGAATAGTAATTTAGAGCATTTTTTTCAAATGATTATAGATAGCTTTAATTTCTTTATTGCCTGTTAATATTCTTTGACCACTTATCAGTTGGTGAATGACTTGTGTTATTGTAAGTTTGACTCAGTTCAGTATTTTCACAACCCTTTCCATGAAAGGTACTTGACCTGATTCTGTTCTAATGATGTGCAAACTAATTGGGTCAAAATAAAATAAATGTTTTGATGTACAGTAAAGCTTTTAACTTTTACATAATCAAGTATTGAATTCAGAAGACTTTGACATATATTCTTTAATATCATGAAGTTACACTTTTATTACACTGGATATTAAGTGAACTTTTGCCAAGCATTATATTTTCTAAGACATCCTGATTAAGATCCACAAGTTTTCAGTGAAGTTTAAATTAGATGAGCTTTTAGGCTACTGAAACATATTCATATCCATCACTTGATTAAGTTTCTTATCTATTTTTCATACATGTATGATGTAAGGTCTTATTGTAGTATACCATCCCCATTTTGGAATGTTTTTGTTTTAGAACATTCTGCCTTTTAATAGAGAGATGTATTTCCCAGAATTCATCATTTCCTGAATCTGACTAAGACATCTAGCTCATTGAAAGTGTTAAAAATAATCCTTAAAACATTTTTGTTTAGATTTTTCTACTACACTTTTCTTCACATTTTGGAATGACTTAATCTGTTTCATCGTGGCTTTGAATGATCTTTGATATGCTTATCTTTCTCATATCAATCAGCTGCTCCACTGTTCCTTTTCACTCTCATTGGCTTAATGTTTTTGGGGCTTTCTGACGTTTAAACCTTTACTGTTGACCACTAACTGTCCTGTCCCAAAACTTTCTTTTTTATACTGAAATAGAATTAAACAAACAAGCAAGTGACATCTTTAAGTGAAAGCATATGCAACAACCTCTGACCCATAGCTTACCACTTCTCTCCTGGGAGGAGGGACATGTGTTTCATTCTCTCTTCTTTGGACGCAAGATTAGACATTATATGAATCCCTATCCTGAACACAAACACACTTTTTTTAATCAATCCTAGATAAAAAATACGAAGTCTTAATGAGGAGAAAAAAAATGCAAAGGATATATTTTGTCATAAATTTGATTCTCAGTAACACATTCAAATGTTAAGTGACCTAGTACTTATTGAGTTACCGGAGTCCATTGGGATAAAAATAGAAGTGAAAGTTTGCTTTGCAAGTGTCCTCTCTTGTTTTTCTTTCCTTTGTTTATCAATGGACCAGGAACTTGAGAGTAGTCTTTTAGTTTACTATGTCACTTTTTTCCCTAGTATGTGCAGTTTTTAAATATAAAGTAGTTTAGGGGAAAGTAGGCAGCAAAATCTTCACAACTTTTTAAATAAAAACCTACTTAACTCTTCCCCAAGGAAAAAAAAAAGAATATTAACATTCACTTATGAAAGAATACCACAGTATAAGCTTCTATTGATTTCTTCCCTCTAGAATCAGATACTTTATGTGCTTCATTTTCACCTTAGATTAAAAATACTAGAATTAATGACATTTAATGGTATAGATTCATTTTCACTTTGTTGCATGTTACTTTAACGTATTTGCATTTCTCCCACATTTTCTTCTGTAAAACTTCTACTTGTGAAGAGTTTTAAAAGCAATCATTTGTTCTTGTTTAATTTCAGTGCCTGCAGGGTGAGTTAAGGTGTTTCTATAGAGGAGGTGCTAGGCTGTATTACTGACTGGCACAAAACATGCACAACGTAATGACAGCTTATGCTGTTTTGGTGGAAGAAAATAAAATGTGCTTCAGGTTATTATTGATGTTTTTATAATCTTGAGATGGCAACAGAGATAAAACTTACTTTTGTCTGGTAAAAAGATATACACAATCATTCAAATCTGTTATTTCAAAGGCTTGCAGGAGATAGTAAATTATTCACAAGCTTGGCCTATCAATTCATCAAAGTTTCAGTCATTTATCAAAACCTTTATTACATCTTTTCTATGGAGAGCTGAGGATACAAAGAAAAGTTAAAAAAATAATCACTGCCCTTAAGGAATTCATGTTCTGCTAAGAAAGACAACCTTAAAAATAACAAAGTAAATAGAAAATAAACACAGAATAGATGCAAGGTAATCTCAGAAAAGTAAAGCAGAGCATGCATTAAAGAGGGGAATGTTTGGAGGCGGTGAGACCAATTAGAATGATTGTATGATTGGTCCATGAGAGATGTAATGAGGGCCTGAATTAAGTAGCTAAACAAGTCAAGAGAAGGTGGCCAACAGGAGAGGATCTTGTGAAGTTAGAAACAACATGATTTGACAACAGATTAGAAAGGTGGGCTGAGTAAGGATAAAGAGTTGAGAATGATATTGAGATTGTATACCTTGGTGCCTAGGAGGATGCTGATGCTCTCCATAGTCATGGGCAAGTTCAAGTTTAAGGGCTAATATAGAATGCCAAAAAGAATTATTACACTTACCATCATTCAGTGTAGTGAAAATTGCAAAAAAGTGGCACATAAATACATAAAATGCTCACTTCTAACTTCAAAATAGTTTATACAGTAGTGTAATGCTTTAAATGATATGCACTTGGGTGTTTGGGCATTCTCCAAGTGTCAATTTCAGTGATCACAAATCTTTTAAGACAATTTCCATTTAATAAAATTCAAAGGCCATAGAGGTTGCTTAGCATCACTTGGTTTTCTATAGAGAAATAATATATTTAGGGTTATCTTTCCTTATTATTAGCCAAAATCTATTTTCCTGTGACTTTTTACCCATTATTCTTATTTCTGCCTCTTGGAACAATTCAGAAAGAGTTTGTTGCCTATTTTTTATGACAATCCTTCAAATATTCAAAAGTAATGATGACGAATCCACCTGGTCTTTCATCCCACACTTAATATTAATTATTGTTTGATCCACTAATCATATGAAGTAATGTTTTTACTCTTTGCTTTTCTATTTAATCCCCTCTAGATTTTCATTAGTTTTAAATACTTCTCCTTAAATCTATAGGAATTCAAAAGATATCAGTGCAGGCATATATACTAGAAAAATAAAGTAGATGAAATGCATATTTATTGAGTTATATTGTATAGCTAAATGAAGTTCCCTGAAATTGCCTAGTTATTTTTCTCTCTGTCAAACTTGGACAAGCCTCAGCAACTCACTAGACCCAGAATTAAAAGGAAGAGAGTGGATTATACTCTGGGAATTTTTGGTGATTTTTACTAATTCCAAGCTAACCATTCCCACCTAGAGTTCTCTAACACCAATATGCTCCTGGTGATTCCACTTGGTTGTCAGTTGTGGAACAGTGCAGTCAAAATCACGTTTCATCCGAAGGACAATGAGGAAATGCTTAGAAGGACAAATGTAAAGAGGACAAAATATGTTGCTAAAGATAGGACCAAGAGAAATATCCTAGATTCTAGGGTAATTCTAAGACCTAGAATTATCAAATGTGAGATTGCTGACTGGAAAAGGAAGTAGGCTGATCATATAATGAGAGTGAGGGACAATGTACAAACAGACAAAGAGAAGCATTGGTTCCACTCAAGTAATAAAAGAACCAGAAAAATGTCTCCATCATTTTAAGCACATTTTCTATGGAGGATTTGTTCACAGGCTGACTGAGATAAATTAGATGGGTTTCAGTCTGCCAGGAGGCATGCTTTTATCAATAAGATCACAGTCCTTTTGAAAAATCTAAGTTAGTCACTCTTAAAATTGAACACAATACTTCTCATGAGGTTTTCCCACTCTACAGAGTACAACAAGATTACTTCTTTACATGATCTAGATATTATAATTCTATTAATGCAGCATGAATCTGTGCCAGCTTTTTATCACATTATTCTGACAGATCATAAGAAGACTGACTACTAAAAGTCTAATCCATTTCAACAACATATCTGATTCTCTTGTTGTTTGGCAATCGTTAACATTCTCTCTTTGAAAATGGAACAGGAAGCAATTTTAATCACAGTCATCTCATGATTACCTATCTATCCATCCTTGCTCTGCCTTCATGTGCCATCTATTTGTGCCTCACTTTTCCAGTAGTGTTATGTAGGCATTAGAGACAGAAATGACTAGAGGCAGGGATGATTGAAGGTAGAAACTGAAGGGAAAAAAATGTAAACAGAATACATTTCCTACTAAATCATACCATTTTATCATGCCATTAATAAAGTATTTTGAGGAAGTGCCTATTTAAAATATTGACCAAAATGAAGTTCCAGAATTATCTATCGATTTCAACCAGCTATGCTTTTCCTATGTACTCCTTCTATTTCCCTGAAGATGGAAAATAGCAATGGAAGAGTGAAATGAGTAGTAGTCTGTACATCAGATCACCTGGCTTGTGTTCTAATTCCATAGATTTACTTCCAGCTTGATCTTGGATGAATGACTTTATCTCTCTGCATGTCAATTTACTCATATGTAAAAAAGGAAGGGGTTGACCTATGTGATATCTAGGGTTCTTTCCAGTTCTATCATTACAAATGGACCTGTAGATGAGAACAGAAGGAAATTAAGAGGCAGTTAAGAGTTCTCAGTCAATGGAGAGAAAAGGAAATGCTGGTGAGGAAATTCCCTATGGCAGTGTGGAGTAACAAGTGTGAAGCAACTTAAGAACCTTAGAGTGTTGTGTTGGATACTGGGAGGTTGTGACTTTTAATGTGCCATCCTTCACAACATCCTTCAGCATAATTCTCTTTGAAATTGTTTTGTCCTCTTCATTAGCTCTGTGTCTACCTCTCCTACTATTTAATTAGCAGGTATGGTGAGCAGAGATGGCTCTTTTCATTTTAACTGGCTACATTCAAATTTTCATTTTAAGTGGTTACACTCAAAATCTAAGAGTCTATTTGATTACAGGAATTACTTATCAATGAACTACAAGATATTCCAAAATATTATTCAACTGCATTTGTAAAGGTTTTAAATTCTTGGATGAGATGAAAAGAAAGGAGTTGGCAAGTCTGCTGTCCTTATTTTAATGAAGCTGCAGAAATAAAGTAGCACAGGAATGAGAGATCATAATTCCCTAAGTAATGTTTATTCCATAATACCATTTTCTGTGCATGGACTTGAAATAGTTTGTCAATTTTCTTCAGTTTTAAAATTCATCATGAACAAAAGCTGAACTATGCCTCTTTCAAGATTAGTAATCTTAGCTAAACTATTATTTGTCATTTTGCCTGCTTCAAGCCTTTATTTTTTCATTAATAATCTCATCCCTTTAAATGAAATGAGAGTTATTTTAGAAAGAAACCAATATTAACTCTAGCTCTAAAATAGATAAATTTACGTGTGCAGACAATTTTTTACTGGAGTTGCTTTGAATCATGGCATATTTTTTAATGTCTGGAAAATCTTGCAAAAGGTATCATTGTTTATCTTAAAAGAACTGTTTTGTGACACAGCAGAGGAATTTTTGAAACCATGGTGACTAAAATTTATCTAGCCAAGACCTAAATATACTGCTTATTATTTGAAGGTCCTACTTTTGTGGCATGTCAGAGTTTGTACAATTTCTGTAGAGACATTTAAAATGTTTTGAAGATTTCTTCCTCTTCGTCAATTAACACATCAGCAAACTTTGGTTTTTATTCAACCCACTGAAAGCTACGGAAACTTTTGGTTTAAAATGTTGACATTCATTGGCTCTTTCTCCCTTATTTTTTTTCTTATGTTTCTCATCTCATCCCTCCTCCGCTACTCATTTCTTCCTCCACCGCTGCCTTTGTCTTTTCAACATCAGGAAGCCAAATTGATTCAATTCAATAAGTATTTAGTGAGCATTTACTTTGTCCAAGATGATGGATTGGGCTGTCCCCTCAATATGTTCTCAGTTCTGTTCTGTTGGCATCTTTTCCTTCAGCATCTGCCTGGAGTTCTTGTATTGGACAGTAACCCCACTACTTCTATCCAGGGTCTGTAACTCATCAAACCATGTTCACTATTACTTTCATTTAGAGACAGCATGATACTGATTTTGCATAGTTTCAAAGAAGATGAAATAAAATTGTTATAATGAGTTTCTAGACTCTTTTTTTTCTGGAATGCTTTTATATGTCCAAAATATGAAAACAGCTATGTTCTTGGACTACCAACACACAATAAAGTCATGCATTTTTCTTGCAAAATAACGTGAAGTTAAGGATGTATGGAAAAAAGGGAACATTTGGATTCTAGGTGTCCCATAGGACAGGGAGTCACAACCTCCATATTAAATGTTCTTCAGTTCCTCTAGGAAACACTTATTTGAGGTGACTTAAACTTAATCATTCCTGAAATGTTTTCCTGATAGGAAAGAAGATTTTTTATAAAGTATTTTTTTTCCTTTATTCTCCCCACACCACACTTTTTCTATGTTGAGCAGGAATTTTTTTCTGGCAAATAAACTTTTCACTTGAGATCAGAAAGACAAGAAAATCAATTCAATCAGGGAAACTTAAAAGGAATAACAGATGCAGTGAGCAGACCCAAAACCACCAGAGGTAGTTAGGTTTATATGGAATAGCTTTAATTGCATTTTTAGAAATGTATGTTATAAAAATAAGTATGCTTTATATTATCATGAAGTGCTATATCAAAGACTGCTTATGATTTCATTGGGAGGTCTTATGCTCAGAGGTGATGCAACAAATCTTAAAGTTTTCATAATAACAACAATAATAATAGTAAAAACAATAAAATTGTTTTTGAAATTTACAAAATATCCTCAAACCTGAAATTAAGCTAGTATAAATATTTGTCTACTACATCCCAGACACTGTGCTAACTTTGAGGATACAAATATGATATTATATATATATATATATATATATGTATGTATGTATATATATCATATGTATATATAAAATATGTGTATATATGTATGTGTGTATATATATCACATGTATATATATAATGTGTATAGATATATATATGTGTGTGTATATATGTGTATATATACATATACATAGGCGTATATATATATGTATATATATACATATGTATATAGTTCCTGCCCTCGGTTGTTGTCCTTCATCTTCACAGAGGACCAAAATGACATCACCACTGTAAAGTGAAATTTCAGTGTGTCTGACTGGCCGATCAGACCAATACAAGCTCAGAATGCTCTACCACAGGTTGGGCACAGATAGTCCATGTGAATCTTTGGGGTGAATATCCCAAATTTGTGCATCCTGCCTTTACTTTGTGCTGTCTCAATTCTGCTTTGCTCATAGAGCACAGCACCTTTTTTTATGTGGGCATGCCATGCTGAGTGGTCCTGTGCCAGTGTCTCCCATGTTGGACAGCCAAATCCAAAGTTCTTGAGAGATGCCTTGAGAGTGTCCTTGTATCATTTCTTCTGACCACCATGTGATCACCTGCCCCATGAGAGTTCTCCATAAAATAGTCATTTTGGGAAGCATGCATTTTGCATTCGAACAACGTGGCCAGCCCATCAGAATTGCGCTCTCTGAAGCATAGTTTGAATGCTTGGCAGTTCAGTTTGAGCAAGGACTTCAGTGTCTGGTACCTTATCATGCCAGGTGATCCTCAGAATCTTCCTAAGACAGTTCAAATGGAAGTGATTCAGTTTCCTGCCATGGTGCTGGTAGAATGTCCATGTTTCACAAGCATACAACAATGAGGTCAGCACAGCAGCTCTGTACACCTTCGGTTTGGTAGTCCAGTCTAATACCTCTTTTCTCCCAAACCTTTCTTCAGAGCCTCCCAAACACTGAGCTAGCTCTGGCAATGCATGTGTCAACCTCATTGTCGATGTGTACATCCCTGGAAAGTACACTACCAAGGTAAATGAACTTATCCACAGCATTCAAAACTTCTCCATTTGTTGTAACCGATGGCTCCATATATGGATGGTGCGGTGTTGGCTGATGGAGCACCTGTGTTTTCTTGGTGTTAATTATTAGGGCAAACTTAGCACAGGCAGCAGAGAACTGATCCATACTTTGTTGCATCTCAGCTTTAGAAGCTAAATGGAGTACACAATCATCTGAAAACAGAAAATCATGCACCAACACTCCCTCCACTTTGGTATTGGCTTGTAACATTTTCAAATTGAAGAACTTACCATCAGTATGGTAGTTGACCTTGATGCCGTGTTCATCCTCATTGAAAGCATTTGTCAATGTGGCTGAAAACATCATGCTAAAAAGCATGGGAGCAAGCACACAGCCCTGTTTCACTCCAGTGGTGACTGGGAAGGCATGAGAGCTTTGTCCATTATCCAGAACCCAGGCAAACAATGCCATCATGAAATTGACGTGTAATATTGATGAACTTCTCCAGGCAACCAAATTTTGACATGATTTTCCATAAGCCATCATGACTAACAGTGTCAAAAGCCTTGGTGAGATCTACAAATGTTGTGACAGATCTCTGTTCTGCTTCTGGCATTTCTCCTGGAGTTGTTGGGCAGCAAACACCATATTGACTGTTCCTTGGCCTTTTCTGAAGCCACACTGTCTCTTAGGTTTCTGCCCATCTTCCAGGTGAAGGATCAGCCTATTAAGGAGCATTCTAGCAAGAATTTTGCCAGCAATGACTAAGAGAGAGATCCCCCTGTGATTGCCACAGGACAATCTATTCCCTTTACCCTTATAGAGATGGACAATGGAGGCATCCTTGAACTCTTGGGGGATAACCTCCTCTTGCCATATAATCTGGAAAATTTCAATCAGCTTTTGTATGAGCAGTGATTTCCCCATCTTGTAAATCTCAGCTGGAATAGAATCAGCACCAGATGCTTTGCCCTACAATTTAATGGAGAATGCATCATGCCAAAGCAAGGTGAAAAGGGAGGAGGGAAGAGATACTTGGCTTGTCTTTTGTCCTTCGTTCTGGAAGAGGAGCATGACATCAAGATGATGACATGACTTGCAGTTGACTTTGATTTGAGTGAGAGAGGACTGTGCAAGGTCACCAACCTCACTTTCTTTTCCTGAGCCATCTGGGTCCAGTGACTTGATATTAATCAGGAAGACTGGAAATGGCCTAGGATGCAATGGGAGACCCTGGCCCTTTTAGCTTCCACATTCTTACCACTTTCTCACTTTCAGTGAAATACTCTTATTCAATGAATAGGCTTCTTTAAGTAGTTACTTAAAAAAAAAATTCAAACTGGAAGGGGAAGACCCTCAGGGTTCCTGGGTAAAAGAGAAAGAGTTACATTACATTACTTTCACTCTGTGCTAGGTGGGTGGGAACCTTTTGTTCAGTCTGTGAGCACTTAGAGGACATGATGGAGAAGTCCATAGTTGTTCAGGCCAGTGGGAAATGATGATCCTACTTGTAGAGGGTCTGGGAGGAATTCTTTGATCTGCCATCTAATCAGAGTGTCCGAGGACAG
Source organism: Notamacropus eugenii (assembly GCF_028372415.1). Classification (NCBI taxonomy): domain Eukaryota; kingdom Metazoa; phylum Chordata; class Mammalia; order Diprotodontia; family Macropodidae; genus Notamacropus; species Notamacropus eugenii. Next base: position 129,787,097 of record NC_092878.1, read on the forward strand.
TGGATACTGAAGCAGCAAAGGTTACTGCTGAGAACTGAGTTCCAAGGCTGATGCAGTCTTGCAGAATGTTGATGTTCTTATGAATGTGTTCCTGGGGGCGTGTTGGAGAAGTCCAAAGGAGGGCAGCTGACTGGGAAATGAAAAGAAAAGCAACCCATTGTCACTCGGATTGTAAAGTACAAAGAGGTGATTCAAAACCCAAATTGGCCAATTCTATTTATAGAGCATGGCTTCTTGTCACAGTTACATGCTAGACTGCAATTTAAGTGCTTGGACTCCTAAAAGCTGGATGCAATTGCCATCTAGTTTTCTGTCATTCATTTATTCATGAAATATTTATTCCCTGCCACCTTTTTCAGAGCACCACACTGGACAAAACTTCTATCTGTCTTCTTTTCCCCCTGCTCCTCACAGAAAACAAAGCAAAACAAAAACCTTGCTGCTTAGTAAAAAGAAAGGCCTTCACAGAATGTGTGTGCCACTGTTTGTGGGTGTGTGTATGCATATTGTTAGTAAACTTATCTATCCACCAACAAGCATTTATTAAATATCTGCTCTGTGTGTGGTACTGTGCTAGGGGTTGGAATATTTATGTTCTAACTGGGACATAACATATGCATAAGTTTATGAAATATAGATATAAAACATAGGGTAATTTGTTGAGGGAAGCACTAGTAGCTGGGAGCATTAGAAAAGGTGTCATTCTAAGAAGTGGAGTTGGTGGGCCATCCCACAAGTTATAAAATTAATTACTGTTATTGCTACTAAATACTATTTCATCCCACTATGTATTTCTCTATTTTGCTATCTCATTCTCCTTTATCATAGTTTATCTCTAACCCTCCCTGTTTAGAATTGTATTTTACAAATAAGGATGCTTTACAATACCATGTAACACCATACCAAAGGCTGCTTATGACTTCATTGGGAAGTCTCACTTTAAGATATGATGCAATAAATCCTAAAGATGAAATAATAACAATAGTAGTAATAACAATTTACCTCCTAGAACTAAATAAAACTTTGGATGTTATTGTGGAGGATGGAATTGACTGGGAAATTCTATATCTTCTCTGTTCTTTCCTTTCAACAAGGTATACAGAGACAGAGTTGAATCATGCCTTTCCTGGTTTAGCTCTTCCAGGAGATTTGACTTAGGGTGTGATCTTTACTTTGTCACCTGCTTTTCTTCCCTAACACAGTTCTTTCTGGAAATTTTATTGGTCACACTCCATTAGAAAACAGCATACATTTTATCTTAGGGGAACTATATAGTGACCCTCAGGTTCACATAACCTCTCTGCTGTCTTAGGAAGCTTAAATTGGAGACAAAGTTCTTAGTAAAATGACAGTAGGTCAGAGTTCCCCAATAAAGAACATTTTGAATGTTAGTTTCTCTATCCAAGTGTATTTTTTTCTATTTCCAGTTTAGCCTCTTTATATTTGAAGCAAAACCAGAATACAAGAAATGTTTAAGTATTTCTTATACTTCTGGTAACCATGAGCACACTTAAATTGTATCTTACTGGACAAGCAAGGGCAAGGGAATGTTGGGAAAAGATCAGACTTTTCTTTCCCTTAGTCCTTGAAAGTGGGATTATCAACAGCCTGGAGCCTCTGAACTTTCTAAGATGACTATAACTCACTGATGACACATCTCGCTTTTCCCTTTTTTGATCATAATTTTGACTCTATTTCTCCTTTGGATTTCTTTTTTTCACTTTTTATCCCTATACCACTGATGCTTTCTACCTTATTGGAGTTTGAGATACTATCTCTCTCCCTCTCCCAGTTTCTTCTCAGTCTACCCTCTTGAAGCTTGTATGAATCTCATTTAAAAGTCCCACATGTAATTCATCATACTTTCTGGTCAAAGGGATTCCTGACAGATGCGTATCCCTCTAAACTACAAACCCTAGAATGACAGTGAGTTCTTGAAGTGTCATTTCATAAAAAAGGGAAAAATGATATCACTCAGACTTATTTAAAAGCACAAGAATCAATAAATTTTTAAAATGAAAATGCAAAATTAAGAAAATGCTGTATTTAAGGTATATAGAGGAAAGAAGACTGAATTTAAAGTCACAAGACCTGAATTCACACTCCACTCCTAATGACTGTGTGACCATGGGCAAATCATTTTACTTTTCTGGACTTCACTTTTCTCATCTGTAAAATGAAAGGGTTATTCAAATGAACTCTGAAGTCCTTTCCAGCTCTAGATCTATGACCAGCCTATGATCTCCTGAACAAAAAATAGTAAGTCGAGTTAGAGGACAGAAAAGAAATGGACTCCTAATGTTCAGACATTCTACAGTTTAAAGGCCTTCTAACAATTCTCATTTCAAGAATTCTGCACTTTAAGTAGAAATGTGTTGGAGCCAGGTCGAGCAGATTATAAAACTTTCAGACCATCTATATCTCAAAAATCAGCAATCACCACAAATCAGGACTTGAATTAGTTCTTTTAATTGTCTAGATTTAGTGTTGATAATTAAAAATAAGCTTTAGAAGTACATATGGTTTTATTTTATTTTCCTGGAGAGCCCAGTTGTTAAATATCAATGAGTACAAACTGATATTTCTGTATAAACATTGCTTGAGCTTAGCAGGAGTGCAGTAGAAGGCCTATCAAATGAAATTCTTCTCATCCTAGAGATCACTAAAGTTAAAGATAATAGCAATAGTTGTAGTAATAGTAATAAGAACTGGCGTTAATATTGACTTTAAGGTCTGTCAAAGACCTTTCACCAGTTATCTTGTTTGAGCCTCACAACAACAAATTTAACCACATTGGTCTTCAATAAAAGCTTATTGTTTTCTGCTTCCATTTCTTGGCTTACACTGTTACCCTAAATCAGTTGTTGCTCAGTTGAGGTCAACTGTTTGTGACCCTGTTTGGGGGTTCTTGGCAAAAATAGTGGCCAGCCAATTCCTTCTCCAAATCATTTACAGATTAGGAAACTGAGGCAGTCAGGGTTAGGTGACTTGCCCAGGGTCACACAGTTACTAAATGTCTGAGGCTAGATTTGAATTTAGGAAAATGGATCCTCCTGACTCCAGGCTCAGCACTATACACTTGGCCACATAGCTGCCCCTACCCTAATCCTACATAGTCTTAATATGATCTCTCCACCTCCACTAAACCTTTAAAGATTTCTGAAGTCACAATTAGATCTTTATTTGAATTCAGTGCTTTTACGTATCTCTTGTTGATTGATTTTGTTCTGATTGCCTGATAATTTCTCCTTGATATTTAATATTTAGATTTAACTTGCTTTTATAATGATGGTCACATATTTTTGTTCTTAGCTTATACTATTTTTTCTGCAAATTTTTTACTATTGTGCTCTAGCTCTAACATGTACTTGTTCTACTTTTCAGAAGTTGTGTTAGGTCTAGGGATTTAATTAATGAGTTCCTCTTAGAAAAATTAATGTTTGTTGTTTGGTGAATTTGGGATTATTCAAATAACCATGCATACCCTATTGTTATGTTTTGGCTTACCTGTTTTATTTTTATTTTTCATGAATGCAATCTATTTTTTTTTCAGAAATGTATTCAATGGTGGGTTGGTTTTAATGAGAATAATTTATCTTTTTTGCCTCCCCTTATATTCCTTAGTTTCTTCCTAGACATATGAACCTTGGGAGTTCTTGATAGAACTAGGTATTAAAGCACCTTGAAACAATTTTTAATAGTGCAAAGTAAAGAGAAAATTAAAATAAATTTAAAATTAAAAGCTAAGAAAAAAGATGAAAGATGATCAGCTGTAAACAGATAACACTAACACACAGGAGGACTGCTAGCACAGGTTCATTCTTGATCTGGTCAGATAGGTAGGATGGGAAGACAGCTTTGGAGGGGTTAAAAATTTTACTTTATTCTACTCTAGTTTTCTCAGTGAGAGTTGCTGATAATTGGAACACCAACTACTAAAGCATTCCCTAATCACCCTTCTTGCATTAACCAGCAAGAAGGGGTAGGGGGCAACTACTACTTCTTGATGAGGTCATAGCTCTTTTGTTCCCCTAAATCCTGTCAAGTCAAAATGGGAGCTGGTTGAGGCAAACACAGATTTCCCCCAAGCTTTGATGGGGTCCAATCAAGGCACTTACAGCCTTTCAGCTTGTGCGTTCAATCCTAAGGGTTCTCACTCACTCACCAGTGCTCACTTGCTTTATAGGGCAACAGACAAACAAGGTATAGTGCTAGCAATAACCTCATAAGTTTACATTTCCTCATTGCTATATCCATATAATGCTGTGGAAGCATAGTGCAGATGTTTGCAAGTCATAAGTCTGGAAAATAGACATTGTTATGGTCATGGATCTTGGGAAACTAAACTCTAAGAAAAATAACAAAAACCCACCTCATACACACTAAAATCCCCCTTATTTATACTAGCATGGAAATTTTTGAGGTAAAAGAATTTGTTTGGAAATTTGAAATTTTGTGAAAGTGAATGTTGAAACCTGAAAATAAATAAATTAAATAAATAAAAATAAACTTTTAAACATTTGCTTTTGAGTACGGCACTAAGAACTCAGAAAGAATTTTCAGTATAATAGATTATCCCTCAAACAAAAGATAAATATATTGTAAAGTTACTAGTGAGGAGATATTGAAAGACTAGAATTCAACATGCATCCTCCCCCACCACACACAAACACACCCCTTCCTTTCCTAGGAAGGGAATTTTTGGGACCTCTGATTTCCATACATATTCAAGAAATATGCGCAATAAATTTGAATGCCATTACTGTTAACATGTAGTTGAAGTGGCTTTTGTGATTATTTACCAAAAAGTGATAATATTGTTTACTTTTAAAAGCCTGCTCAGTTCCACCTCATCTAAGACTAACTCTTCTCTCCCTCTCCTTTTCTCCTTATACTTTTCAGCCTAAGACAGAGGTATTCTCGATTTTGTGTACATCTCCTCCTTAACATATACTTGTAATCACCTCCATTTAGACACTCCATATTTTTCACTTAGACTACTACAATATCCAACTAACTCCTCTCTGCCTCCAAGCTTCTACTTCCAATTCATCCTACACACATTCTCTCCTAAGATTTTGAGATAAAAGAAATATTAGAGATTACTTAGCATAACCTTATATTTTAAATTTAAAAATATTTAATTTTTAATATTTTCTTTTTAAATTTTGTGTTTCAAATTTTTTCCTCCTTCAAACCTCTTCATCACCCACTGAGAAGGTAAGCAATATGGTGTCAATTATACATGTGAACTCATGTAAAACATATTTCTGTATTAGCCTTATTGCCAAGAAAAGAAAAAAGTGAGAAAATTATACTTTAATTTGCATTTGTATTCATCAGTTCTCTCCATGGAAGCAAATAGAATTTTTTCATCATGAGTCCTTTGGAGTTGTCTTGGATCATTGTACTGCTCAGAGTAGCCAAGTCTTTCACAGTTGATCTTCCTTACAATAGTACTCTTACTTTGTACAATGATCTCCTGGTTTTTATTTTTCCTCTTCATTTTATATAGGTTCATATATGTCTTGCCATGTTTTTCTGAAACTGCCCACCGTATCATTTCTTATAGCATAGTACTCTATCACAATCATATGCCATAGGTTGTTCAGTCACTTCCCAATAGATGGTAATCTCCTCAATTTCCAATTCTTTGCCACCACAAAAAGAGATACTATAAATACTTTTGTACACGTAGGTACTTTTTCTTTAAAAAAAATTTTTTTGGTGTTACAGAACTGGTAATGATATTGCTGGTACTAAGGGTGTTCAGAGTATTATAGCCCTTTTGGGGATAGTTCCAAATTTTTCTCTAGAATGGTTAGACAAGTTCACTTCTCTACCAACAGTTCATTAGAGTGCCCATTTTCCTTTATCCTATCTAGCATTTGTCATTTCTGATAGGTGTGAAGTGGTATCTCAGAAATGTTTTAATTTTTATTTCTCTGATCAACAGTAACTTAAAGCATTTTTACTTGATTGGAGATAACTTTGATTTTTCCCTCTGAAAACTGTAAATTTGACTCAATTCTCTATATATTTGAGAAATGAAAACTTTATCAGAGAAATTTGCTGTAATTTTTTTGTTATTTCATTGTATATGGTGTCTTTTGTCAAACATAATTTCCCTGATCACATCTATTTAAAAAAAGATCTACTTTTGCTTTGTCTAAGATCATGATTTCTACCCCTAGCTTTTTTACTTCTGCTAAAGTGTATTAGATTTTGCTTCAGGACTCTATTTTAACAATTCATCTGTAAACTATTCAAAGATAGGAACTAATTGTCATTTATTTTTATATTTCTAGCAATGCCTATTCTGGTGCCTAATGGATGCTTAAGAAATGTTTGTGTTTGTGTAATGATGCGTGTTGAATTCTAGTCTTTCAAAGTGTCCTCACTAGTAACTTATAAATATATTCGTCTTCTATTTGAGAGAATAATCTATTATACTGAAAATTCTTTCTTAGTTCTTAGTGTCATACTCAAAAGCAATGTTTAAAAGTTTATTTTTATTTTTTATTTAAATTATTTATTTTCAAGTTTCAACATTCACTTCCACAAAATTTCAAATTTTATCCCCTTCTTCCCCTCTCCCCACACCGTAACAGTATGTGTTCTGATTACCTTTTATTTCAATCTGCCCTCCCTTCTATCACCTCTCCCACATGTGTAGTCATACAAAACAGTTCTATTAACAGTCATGTTGTGAAAGACTATATTTTTCTTTAGCCTGTCCCAACCTGCATTTATTTAATTCTCTCCTTTCATCTGTTCCTCTGCAAAAGTGATTGCTTCTGATTACCCCTTCCCCCAATCTGCAATCACTTATTATTTCCCCTCTCTTATCCCCTTTCTCCCTCCTTTACTGTAGGGTAAGAGAGATTTCCATATCCAATGGAATGTGTATGTTATTCCCTCCTGAAGCCAAATCTGATGAAAGGAAGGCTCACTTATTCCCTCTCATCTTCCCTTTCTTTCCCTCCATTGTAAAAGGTCTTTCTTGCTTCTTTTATATGAAAGAATTTACTACATTCTATTTCTCCCTTTCTCTTTCTCCTAGTACATGCCTCTCAAAACTTAATTTCCTTTTTTAGTCATCATCCCTTCGTATTCAGCTCATCCTGTGCCTTCTCTCTCTCTCCTTCCCCCTCTCCTTCTCCCTCCCTCCCTCTTTCTCTCTCTCTCTCTCTCTAAATACACACACACACATACACAGAGAGATACATACACATGTATATGTATATACATACAGATACACACATATATACACATACATATATACACATATGCATACATACATACATACATACATACATATATACACACACACACATACATATATATGTGTGTACCCGAGTGCATTCCCTCCAACTATCTTAATACTGTGAAAGGTCTCATGAGTTACAAATATCACTTTTCCATGCAGGAATGTAAACAGTTCAACTTTAATAAGTCCTTTATGTTTTCTCTTTCCTGTTTACCTTTTATTGCTTCTCTTGATTTTTGTGTTTAAAAGTCAAATTTTCTATTCAGCTCTGGTATTTTCAGCAAGAATGCTTGGAAGTCCTCTATTTCATTGAAGTTCCATTATTTTCCCCAAACTGTGATACTCAGTTTTGCTGGGTAGGTTATTCTTTGACCTCTGGAATATCATATTCCAAGCCCCTATCCATTAGTGTAGAAACTGCTAAGTCCCCTGTTATCCTGATAGTGTTTCCACAATACTTGAATTGTTTCTTTCTGGATGTTTGTAGTATTTTCTCCTTCATCTGGGAACTTTGAAATTTAGCTATATTATTCTTAGGAGTTTTCCTTTTTGTGATCTCTTTCAGGAGGTTATTGATGAATTCTTTCCATTTCTATTTTACCTTCTGGTTCTAGAATCTCAGGACAGTTTTCTTTGATAATTTCTTGAAGATGATGTGTAGGTTCTTTTTTGAACATTTCTTTGGGATCCATTTTCCAGGTCAGTTGTTTTTCCAATGAGATACTTCACATTGCCTTCTGTTTTTTGGTATTTTTAAAATAATTTCTTGATTTCTCATAAAGTCTTTAGCTTTCATTTGCTCCATTCTAATTTTTCAGGAATTATTTTCTTCAGTGAACTTTTGGACCTCTTTTTTCATTTGGCTCATTCTGTCTTTTAAGGCATTCTTCTCCTCATTGGCTTTTTGGACTTCTTTTGCCATTTGGGTTTGTCTAGTTTTAAAGGTATTGTTTTCTTCAGCCTTTATTTTTTTGCTTTCCTTTAGCAAGCTGTTGACTCATTTTTCATTATTTCCTTGGATCACTCTCATTTCTCTTCCCAATTTTTCCTCTACTTATCTTATGTGATTTTCAAAATCCTTTTGGAGCTCTTTATAGTGCCCATGCAATATTCACAGTGCCTGTGATTGCCATGAATGTCCTGGTGCAATTCTGTATCACGAAATATAACAGACTCCCCACATGGAAGACAGAACTAAAACATTTATTCAGACACTAGAAAGCCAAATTCTAACACCAGAAAGCTGAATCCATCATAGTAACAAAGATCTCTACACAATAACAAGCCAGAGAACAACACCATCCCCAAGCCTTCCCCCTGCTAGACTTCCCACAGCCCAGGTCCCTTAAACAAATCACAAGTTGGTTCCCTTAAACAGAATCATAAACAAGCTGTCTCACTCACAGTAGCCAGCTGCCAGCTTGCCTATATACTTCCTAGCTCTGACTTATCTCTGACTAACTTCCTCTTAGCTCTGCTCTAGCTCTGCCACTTCTAGCTCCACCATTCCTAATCCACCCCTTCCTGTTCCATGTGACTTAGACTTAGGTAACTCAGGCTGCTAGGTGACCCAAGCAGGTTACATGGGCCTAGTGATGAATGGGAAAGATCTTTCCATTTAAATCACCATTACATGTAGCCCCAAGATCTTTTGTAATCATTACATAGGTCAGTGGGGCAACTGGTGTCAACAAAACTGTAATAGGGATAACAGAAAATAAGCATATAAAACAATATCTCAGGTTAGGGCTTGAGCACAAGCAATCTATTATTTCCCCCTTGAACAAATGGGGCTACAATCTTGGGGTAAGGGGCAAAGGTCTCTTCTTCCATAGCTACTCCCTGATGAGATTGTACATACAGCTCTTCCTGCCCCAAGAGGACCCAGCTTTTTAGCTGTCATCTGGAGCTTGAATGACACTAGGTCTAGGTGTAACACATCACAGTTGTGTATGGGGGTAACATGTGGCTTAAGCGATCTGGCATCTACAGGTGGAGGGCATTAAACCTGTAGAAAACAAATTGGACAAACAAGGTGAACAGACAAAAATCCAAAAAGAAACAAGGAGACAATTACCATAATTAGAGTGTATGTTCATTTTTCGTTGCTGAAGAAGACCATTCCATCAGAGAAATGATGACATGACTTGCACTTGACTTTGTTTTGAGTGAAGGAGGGCTGTGCAGATCACTAGTCTCACTCGTCCCCCAGAGCCATCTGAATCCAGTGACTAGATACTCATCAGGATGACTGCAGATGACCCAGGATGAGGCAGTTGGGGTTAAATGACTTTCCCAAGGTCACACAGCTAGTGAGTGTCAAGTGTCTGAGGTGAGATTTGAACTCAGGGTCTCCTGACTCCTGCACTGGTGCTCTATCCACTGCACTACCTAGCTGCCATAGAATTAGGGTAGATATAGGGTCAGCCATGCTTCTGGAGTCCATAAACCCACTATAATAGCTTCATTCACTGTTTCTTACTGTTTTCTAATTTGCAGTTTGAGGGCTGTGACTCTGGCTATAGATATATTTTCTTTAATCTGAACTGAGGCCTGGTCAATTTCCTGTTGTCCCTACATGTATGACAAAGTTGGATACAATGTTTCAGGAGGGTCTGTAGGAGCAGTTCTTATTTCCGTGCTCAGTATTATATCAAGTCCTTTTCTCAGTACATTTTGTATATTTCATTAGTTGGAATGTCATTTATTATTGCAAAATCTACCCCTGCTCTCCCTAGAGCAGTAAACAATTTTTTTCTTGCCAATCTATTCTGACTGAATCTGCTGCCTATTTGCTCTTCTAGCTCTGCTTCTTCCTGCTCCATGCCTCCATGGGCTGAAACCAATTCATATTTTTCTTTGAGGCTTTATATGCAGGCACTTTGACTTTGTGGTCTTCTCCTGATTGTATGTTTTGATCTTCCTCATCACCAATGGCATAAGAAAATACCTCTTCAATGAGAAAGTAGGAATCTATATTCCATTTCTCCCTCCCACCCCTCTTTGCTCATTTTCCCAGGCAATTACTTGGCTTTTGAGCTCTTTGTTACATGCAGGGCTCTAGGAGCAGCCTTCACTTCAGCAGTGGCTGCCACCAGCCTGGGGCTGGGGCTGAAGCTGGGATCGGACCATGCTCCCCTCTCAACCAGGTGAGAGATCCTTCCCACTGACCTTCTGGTGTTTATGGGTTGAGAAGTCTGAAAACTGCAGTGGCCACCAGTGATTCAGTCCCCTAAGGCCTGTTCCAGCTCTGTCCACACTGGCACCTCCCATGCCAAACTCTGCTCTGCTCCCAGCCCTGTGACATTGACCCTTCCTGCTGATCTTCAAGATTGCTTTGGGCTGAAAATTTGCTTCAGTCTGTCATTTTGTGGCTTCTGTTGCTCTAGGATTTGTTTAGTCATTTTTATAGTTTTTTTTTGAGGGGTTTAGGAAGAGAGCTCAAGCAGGTCCCTACTTATACTCTGCCATCTTGGCTTACCTCCCCAAAATGAGTCCTTAAAAGTTGATAATCAGAAATGTGTATTACAATACTTTTCATTTTTGATATATGTCTGTCTTTGCCATTTAGCAAAGAATCTTTGTCTTGCCTTTCAAAGATCTGGCCCCTCTGATATTTGATCAGCCCATCGAAGGGTGAGCCAAGCTTCACTTTTCCCTTAGACAAATAGTTTGCCTCAGGTTTTCCATGCTAATCTCCTCAAAGTTCATAGTATTTTGGCAAGTAGATGGAAGGTTTTCTTCATGTTTTTGCCCATTATCTTTATTCTTATGCCGTTCCCAGGAAGTTTAAATGACTTTGAATGTCAAAAGACATTATGTTGTAATAGGATTCTGTGGCTGAAAGCATGAATGATATTAATGTCTGTTTAACTCTGCTAACAGCTTCTACAAGAAAAGGTCAGGACAAGTGGAGAGAAAAGGTAATCACAAAAAAAGTGTGTTATAATACACATCATTTATTTGACAACTTCTGTAAGAAAGCTCAAAGCAAATCCAACAAAGAGATGGATGCTTCATATTTATCGAGTGAATCACTGCCACTTATGATATTTTCTGAGTTATATAATTATCCTTATTAAAGGAACCTGTACAAACTTTGTAATCATTAGAAACACTTTCTAAGTTCTTCAGGCAGTGTAATTTAGTGCCCTGGGAAAAGTGAACATTATTCACCCCATTAGATTAGTCTTGAGAATTCTCTGTCATATCTTAGATACATGTCCAGATAAAACATCAGACATCTATCTCTACTTCTGTTATCAAGTTAACAAGGGAAGGGAGAGGAAAGAGAGAACACAAACATTTAATAAGTGTCTACTCTGTACCAGAGACTGTGTAAATTACTTTATAAATATTGTCTTATGTGATTTGATCCTACAAGCAACCCTGTGAGGTAGTTGAAATTATTATCCACATTGTATAATCAAGGAAACTGAGGAAGCAGAGGTTAATTGACTTACCTAGGGTCACACAGCTAGTATGTGTGTGAGACTGGATTTGAACTCGTTTTCCTGTCTCCATGCCCAGCTCTCTAAGCCACTGTACCACCTAACTATGTATAATAACAAATAATCACCTCAGTATCCTTGTCAAAAAGTCAACAATGACTAATGATGTGAAATGATGATGTCACAAGTCATATTGCTAAGGATTTGGTAGCAAGGGAAAGGAGAGGGAGTCACTGTGCATCTAGTGTAGGCAGCTTTGTTAAGGACATTAACTGAGAAAGGGAGGAAAGTTATAGAATCATAGCTAGCATAGTTGGATTGTTTTTTTTTCTCAAAGGATCAGGGAAACATGAGTGTATCAAAGGCAACAAGAAAGGCATTAATACTCAGAGAGAGATTCAAAATTCTACTGGAGAAACCAGAGATGGAATCAGTGTTGCACATAAATGGTTTTGCCATGGGAGAAGGGGTATGTCTTCATGTGATACAGAAATGAAGGTAAGGATAATAGAAGGAAAATTGAATAATATGAGATGAGGAAAAGGAGGAAAGGAAAAGTTCTTGGCAATTGACCTTAACTTTTCCGGTTATGTATGTTAAGACAAGGTCTTCAACTGAGAGAATATCATGAGCCAGCACTAATGGAGGCTTGATGATGAATGAAAATGTTTGAAATATCCACTGTGATGAATGATATTATAAGTTGATTAGAGAGGGGAAAAAAAGATTGAATTTTGGTATTGAGGGTCCAATTGAATTTATGTAATTTAAAATTTTAGTTGGCACATTCAGCATGGTTTTGTGATTTTCTTCATCCTTTTGAAAAGGATGCAAAAGGCACATCATGGAAGTAACCCAAACTTGGGATTAGCCATCACACTTAGTGATAGGATAAGGGAGCAGGGAATTTGAGTAGGAAAGACAATGTAGAGTTGAATTGATTCACCAATGGAATGAGAAAGTAAAGAAAATAGACTATAGTCAATGCCAGGTGATGACTTTAAAAAGAATTGATGGGTCAAGGGAATGGAGTCCATAATAAATAACAGAATTAGGAGTGATAAAGCATTAGGAAAAGTAAAATAATCAAAAATGGTTAAATAAAGGAATTTTGAAGTTCATGAATGTGGAATTAGGATGCTTTCTGTAACGGCAAGATCAAGAATATGACCATGTTTCTGAGGTGGAATAGAAGGCATGGGAACTGAATAAATTGAGCATCTGAGAAGCTGAGGTTATTAAGGAAGCATCAGTATCATAGATGAAGTACCCTAGTATGAGGACAGGCATTGAGGTAGGAAGAACCTACCTCAACTTTAAACCAGTAAGCAAACTCAGTAAGGAAGGAACAGTATGGCCATTCAGATCTGGAATGGGTGATAATTTTGGATGGCATGAACCTTAAAGGAGGAGAGGTTGTTGCAATGGGGAACCAGAAGTGCCTCAAATGTCTTTGTTTTTAATGAAACATAGCCAATTTTATACAAATTCATATTTCAGTTCTCTCTAACTAAATATTTAGCAAAATGTATTTACTTGAGTGGTAATTTTTCTACGTGTTCTTTTCCCAAAATATTTTACCAGAAATCAAAGCCTTGACTAGCCCAGTCAGGAGCCTCTAACTTACTATTGTGACTGATTTTTTTTTTTGTTATTCATAGACATCATCTGATTTTGAAAAGAAAGATTTTTGATCTTTTCACTTATTTATTAATAGGGTGAGACTGCACTATTGCAATCACATGGTCCAGTTTAGAGTCATTCTTGGAATCAAATCTGGCATTTTTAATTAAATTGACAGTCCATCCTTCAGCTTATTTGGGAGTCATGTTCAACTTATCTGCCAACATGTTAATGCTTATGGGTACCATGGAGAGTTTCAAGTGTGAAGAGTGGAATAAGTTGGATAAGATGAGAGAGTCCAAACAATACTGGAGATGATGGTCAGGATTTGACATCACAAAGAGGAAACCAGATCACTTTGAGTGTTGGAAGGTAGGAGTGAGAAAGGGAAACATTTTGAAATGGAAGACAGTTTCATCATTGTTAATTACATAGCAGGATTCCCAGAGAACACAGTGGACGGGGCAGGTAGACAGATGCTAAATTCAGATCAAGGAGTGCCTCTGTTTTGGCAGTGTTGGCAGTTTCTGGGCGAATGTCTGTATTATTTCTACTTTCTTTAAGTGATCCAGTCTGTGACTTTTTCAGTTGGGAAACATGACTAGCACTACCGAATGGGATCTGAAAGACTAATCTGTTATATCAGGGCAGCAATGTGTCCCTAACTGTGTAATTGGTATATATTGGTTTAAAGTAATTTATTTCACTTCATGACATTTGCCACTTTCATATACACTATCTGAAAATATGTGCCAGTGGTGTCTGATGAATTTTTTCACTTTAAATCTTGAACATTTTACCATATTAGCCACTTGATGTGGTAAAAATCAAAATTTTTTTGCTTGATAAACTTGCATTGAACATTTTGCCATATTTGCCACTTAGTAAAAGATCAGAGGATCATAGACTGAGAGGTGAAAGGGACCTTAAAAGTACTATGATTGTCACTCCAATCCCAAAGCTCATTGGTATCCCTTTAAGGTGGAGATCAATGCCCTGCACCTTTTTCAGGAAAGGGGTAGAGTGCTCCATTTTTTTTTTCTTTTGAGCCCTTTTGAGTCACTGACTTTCTTGAGACTTTTAGTATTTGTGGCTTCTAACTTTTACCTTCCAAAGAGAAGAAACCCACTCTCGGCTTCTTAATGGAAAGATTCTTGAAAGGACCTGATGTGAGAAGAATTAGCAAGTTCCATCATGTTCCTATTCCTTACTTGCTACACTAATGACTAAGGGAACTTTCCCTTCCACGAGAGTTAGTTCTCTTGGATAAACTTCATTATCCCACTTCCAGTGGGAGGGCTCCTTCACTCCATATTGTCTTTGTATTCTCAAATGTATACTTTCTCTGAATCTATTTTGGCTAGGAGTTAGATAAATGGATATTATCGCTCCTTGATATATTGTTTATTGTGGAACTGGTATTTGGAGGGAAAGGGGTCAAGCTTTGGATATAGAATTTGAGGTCCTCCTTCTCTTGATTATTGGAAGAGTGATAGAAAATTGAAAACCATATCTCCTAGATTAACAACAGTTAAGGGAGCAGATAGATAAACTTCTAGCCTGGTACCCTCTCTCACACTCTCTCTGAGGAGAACCAAGGGTCAGATGTCTAGCATTTGTTTCCTGCTTCCTCTTCTAGTAGGAATTAAAGTCTCTCTTAGAAAAGAGATGTCTCTTCTGCCTCTCCTTGAACTACCCGCCAACAGCCCCATGCTACATATTTGAAAAAACTTGGAAATTTTGACCCAGATGTGTTAAATAACTTAACTCAAGTCATATAGGTAGTAAATAGCAGAGTATAGAATTATAATATTAATTATTAGTGTGTGTGTGTGTGTGTGTGTGTGTGTGTGTGCGCGCACTCCCAAGGAGGCATACAAATATCTGTTTTGAGGGAAAACATCTTAAAAACTCAGGGAAGGTCTCTATAACTGTAAGTAGCCAAGTACCAGAAATTTGAGAAGTGATTAGGAAAGGAAGGCAGAGCTAGAGGCCAAAAATGATACAGAATGCAGATGGTCCTCATGCATATATAATTTTTCATGTGTGTGTGTGCGTATCAATCATTATGTGCCCCTGAAAAACACAGAGCTATATTTGGTTCCTTCATATACTTAAACCCATAATTTATGAACCTCCATTTCTATTTAATCTTTTCAAACCAAATTGGAATGAAACAACTTCAAATGAAAAGACATTTAATCAAAGCAGGATGATAAGGTACATCAAATACACTGAAATTAGGAGTGAGCATTCCCCCAGAGCTGCTATTCCACTGAATCTCTATAGAAACCAGCTATCCTTATTTTTCCAGTTTACTTTTCTGTTTTCTCAACTCAGCAGGATGGGGGGTGGGGTGGAGGGGATAGTATAATATATCACCGTTCAGGAAAATCAGTGTAGCTCAGGGGCTTACACTGCAGATGGTCCTGGCAAACCTGGCTGCTCCTCTGGTCATACCATCTACTTGTAGGCACCCACATCTCCATCCACACCATTCAGACCCCTTCCCCCAGCTTTTTACCTTTCTACGTCCACTGCTATATTTCCATTGGCCTTTAACCAAATCTCCAAATCCAATGTCTTAGCAGCCTTTATTCTTAAGACCTGGATAGAAGTTGCCATATTTAGGGGCCTTCACACAATCTTTTAAGAGATATACTTTAGCGAGAACATGTAATCCACTCTCATCTAGGAATGCATTTTCACATATAATCAATTTGTCTATATTTGAATTTTTTTCTAGGAGAATTGTAATTAGAAATAAAATTTTGAGTGTCTGAAAAATAATGGAAGAGCCTGAAAATAATGAAAGAGCTTGAAACCTGATAAATTTCTGTAATATTCAATTTAAACTGAAAGGTAATACTGATAGCAGATTTTCAGATATTATATCATTAGATAGTGTTATTTTACTGATCATGGATTTATCAGGAATCAAATAAAGGTTCTTTTCTCTACCATTAGCCTCTTTTTTTCACTGTCATCTTTTCCCTAGACATTTCTACTCTTTCTACTAGCTGTTGTGTGTGAGTGTGTATCTAGCTATATATTTTTTTCTTATAGCTCACTATTAACCGTAACCCTGAATAAGGATTGTGTTTCCTTAGTAGGGCTTGTTCTGTTATTATCTGGTGCTTTTTCCTGTGACCCAACATGTGCTGTGTACTGTGACTAATAGATGTATTCCCTATGGAGAAGTAATACAAATGTGCTCTAAGGCTGTATCTAAGGCCAGACCTCAATCTGTAGACAGAGCTGATGATCACCGGCTGTTTGTAGTGATGACCTACCCCTAGTGAATAAAACTGGAAATATGGGTGGCAGACTGTCCTTCTGGCTATTGGCAGAGATTCAGTGGGCACAGCATGCAGGTGAAGGATAAAATTATGTTCCTCTCATTACTGTGATACCCAAATAATATCTCTTTCTTCTGATAACTGAAAAAATAGAACTTTGTCTGAATAAGCATGCCTACCATTTACTTTCAATTTATAATATTCTATCCAACTGAGAAGAGTCTCATTGGAGCCAAAGGTTTAGACTTTTCTGGTCAGTTTTTATTAATTGTCAATTCAGAGTTTGACATTGTCATTTTCATTGTCTAGATATTGTTCCTTTCCCTACATTACTGAATTTCAAGCATTCAAACTCTACTGCTGCGAGTACGACACCAATGGGCTGGCCATGTTGTTTGAATGCAAAAAGTATGTTGGCTTAAGAGACTTTGAAGGAGAACTCACACAAGGCAGATACTCACATGGCGGTCAGAAGAAGCAGACACTCTCAAGATCCCTCTGAAGAACTTTGGAATCATTTGTAAGACAAGGGAAATGCTAGCAAAGGATGGCCCAGCATGGCATGTCCACATCAGAAAAGACACTGCTTAGGAGTTGAGCAGAATTGTAGTACCTCAAGAGAAATGTCAGATGTGCAAATTTAGAGATATCTCCATGCCAAGTGTTCAAATGGACTATTTGTGCCCAATCTGTGGTAGAGCATTCAGAGCTTGTATTGGTCTGATTAGCCTCAGTCAGACATGCTGGAGCGTGACTCCAACTTGGTGATGTCATTTTGGTCCTCTTTGAGAACCAAAGACAACCAAATGAGTCCTTGATCATGTATGTGTGCCTGTGTGTATTTATGTACATTCACATATTGAGTAATATGATCCTATAATATTAGTGACAGCAGAGATGGAAGAATATGTTAAAGCTGTTAGGTGTTTATAAGTGTAACTCAATACTGTAATATTTTAGTGAATGGATATGGGTACTCCCTGTATCAGTGAATAAATATTATAACTTATCTACATTGTCTCCTATAAAGCCGCATAAATGATCTACCCAATTCTATGATTTTTAATTGTCCATTGATACTCTCTCTCTTCCTCTTCCTCTTCCTCTTCCTCTCCCTCTCCCTCTCCTTTCCTTCTCTCTCTGGCTACATGACCAAATGCTCCATCTCCTTTTCTAATCATACATTTCCTGAATGATACATTTCTTTATTCTATTTGTTGCTTATAGGTTGTCATTGGAAATATGCTGTAGTCTATTTATAACGGCCATGTTCCTCTTCATTGACCTTTATTCCACCTGTAATTGTAATTCTACAGAGACAGCCATGTTTCATGATCCATACAGCATCCCTGATGTGTGCATTGTACTTTGTGAGGATAAGATACATATTAAAAGTATATGATGAAAATGTAAATGGGTTTCCATTTTTATCCATGCACTTATAAAAGAAACAGGGTCAAGTGACCCATAAAACTCATACCTCACAGCCAATCAGATGAGTATCTCAAACAGTCTGTTTCAGGAGCTGATATGGGTTAAGGCCAACTCTTAGTATCCTACCTGATACATTCCCCTAGTAATTCAGTTCAGTTTGCTGATGTTATTTCAGTTCAAATTATTTCAGTATAAAATAGGAAAAAAAATGCTTGATTTTTCAAATTTTTGCCATATTCTCTGCCCTCCCTGTAAGGGTCCTACTTAGGAAAGTCTTCTGGTAGGACACTATCTTGCCTACCTGGATGGCATGGCCCAGGTATAAGGACTTTAGCTTTGTAATTGTCTTGCTGGCCCTATTAGTTAGGGCACTATATCATCATTAAGTCTTTGTAGACTTTCAATAGGAGACTGATGAAACTGTAGGGGGATAAGGTTCCCTTATAGCTTTTTAGCTCTCACCTTCTCCATTTGGTCTGTTGATTGTTGTCCTTTGTTCTCAAAAAGGACCAAAATGTCATCACCATGATAAAGTCAAGTTTCAATGTGTCCCGCAGATTGGACCAATATGAGCTCTGAATGCTCTAACACAGACTGGGCACAGATAGTCCATGCGAACATTTGGGGTGGATACTCCAAATTTTCTCATCCTGGGTTTTCTTTGAACTATTTCAATTCTGCTTTGCTCATAGAGCACGGCACCCTTTCTGATATAGGCATACCATTCTGAGCAGTCCTGTGCCAGTATCTCCCAAGTCACATAATCAATTCCAAAGTTATTGAGAGAGACCTTGAGAGTGTCCTTGTATCACCTCTTCTGACCACCATGTGATCACCTGCCCCATGCAAGGTCTCCATAAAATAGTCTTTTTGGCAAGAGTACATTTTGCATTCCAACAATGTGGCCAACCCATTGAAGTAGTCCTCTCTGAGCATAGTTTGAATATTAGGCAGTTTAGTCCGAGTAGGGACCTCAGTGTCTGGTACCTTATCCTGCCAGATCTTCAGAATCTTCCCAAGACAGTTCAAATGGAAGCAATTCAATTTCCTGGCATGGCACTGGTAGACTGTCCATGTTTCACAGGCATACAACAATGAGGTCAGCACAACAGCTCTGTAGACCTTCAGTTTGATACCCCTCCACCCCCAGTAATTAGAAATACTTCTTGCTGTACAATTATTGTTTAATATAGAAATTCAATTCAGCAAACATCTGTTAAATACCTACTCTTTATAAGGTAGTGTGCTAGAAATGACTAATATTAACACAATAAAAAATACATTGCCTTTAGACCAGTGTCTGAGGTGCAGATGTAGGGAAAATATTTGAATATTCCCCATATGCACTCCTTTTGAGGGCAGGTTTGGGCCCACCATTGGTTACTATAGAACCAGTTCTTCAACTTATCAAAAGACTTGACATTATATTTTCTGAGTTAAACAGGAAAATAGGCAACAAGAAGTGGAAAAAACCAATTTTAAAATTTATATATTACTATCTTTACTGGTACTGGGGGGTAGGGATGGTGGTGGCTGACCTCCCACCATGGAAATGACTAAATCAAATCTGTAAATGCGTATAACATGGACCTCTTGTTTGACTGTAAAACTTAATCAGCTTGGAAACATTATCAAATTCTTGTCCCTGGTAAAATATAAACTCCTTAAGGACTTCTCTGACCCCCAGTTTCCTAATTTGTATAATGAAGTCAGATTCAGACAAGATGGTCTCTAAGGTTCCTTCCAGTTCTAAATATAATACCTTATAGGAGGAAGTAGAATATCAGAATAGTTTTAAATAACACCAGCATTCACTTTTTCCCACTTCTCCATTATTTATCAAGAATATACTACTAATAGGAAAAGATCAAACTGCACTTATTACTAAAATGAATTTGCTTCCCTTATGAATGTCAAGTAGAAAAATATCATCTAACTAAAACCCAGAAAATGCCAAATTCCATACATCATACAAGAAGAATTTGGTTAATTTTGATGATTCATTTAAAATAATACAATTTTGCATTCAGTAATACTTTCACAAATTTAGAAATAGGTTTGCTGACTTACTGAAATCATTAATAATCCTTTTCTGTCAATAGAAATCATGCATGTCGGTTAGGTTAAATGTATATTTAGATGAAATCGAATTCTTTGTTTCCCATTTTATGTTAATAGTTTCTGTAGTAAATGCATGGAATCTTTATCTTGCATAGTGTCCTTTATCTGAGGAATTTAATGTTTGCAAAATTCAAATTGGTATTTTTTTTACATACTTCTTTGAATTAAAGTGAAGACTAGGTTTTAGCAAATTCAAAGCACAGGCTTTGGGAAACACAATGAAAAACTGAAGTGTGATCAAAATTGGTCAAGTAGGATAACAACAAGGTTGGAGAAAATTCCATGTGAGGGTCAGTTGAAGGGACTAGTAAAATCTAGTCAGAGCAGGTAGGACGTAAGGGAGTGACAAGGTAACAGTCTTCACGTATTTGAAATCCAATTATACAGAAGACAGATTACACTTTTGTACTGCCTAAAAGCAGAACCAGAAGTAATGCACTGAGGTTATAGAGACAGATTTGAGAACGATGGAACCCTCCTAGTAATTGGATATGTATGAAACTGAATGGGCTCCTTCCACAGATGGTGAATTCCTCCTCATTTAGAGATCTTCAAGCAAAAGGAAAAAAGAGCTCTTTGGGGAAATGCTAGCAAGAAAATTACTGTCCAAATACAGGTGAAATTGAAAGATGTTTGAAGGTTTTTTTTTTTTTTTCCAACTGTGAGATTCCTTGATTCTGTGAAGTCATATGACCATGGGGGGGGGGATGGGAAGGCAAAAATAACGAAACAAGAAAAGTGTTTTTCTTAACCTTTGTGATTCCTTCTTACATTCTAAAATAAAATGAAGGTTTAGGTAAGACATCTGCCACTGTAATAAGAGCATAAAAGAGTTTCCCTATATAATAAGGAAATTTCTTTTAAACTTTCCCATGCCCATATGCACACACACACACACACACACACACACACACACACACATACACACACATACACACACACACACACACACACCAGTGCCACTGCAGGGGTGTATAGTGGCTAGAAAGAGAAACAGATGGTGGTGGCCTAAGAGGAGCAGCCAAGAGGTTGGGAACTGACCAGGGGACATCCTGACCACATCTTGACAGTTTTAGTTTTGTATCCCTTATGGGAAAATATTTTTTTACTATCATAACATATCGTCATATCTTTTAAAAATTATTATAAAACATATCATGATTTCAGAAGCTACAAGCTATTTATTAGTTAATAAAATGCAATTATGCTGTTTTGCAGGTGATGGAAAAATATTCTTTATTCTACAAAATTTATTACATTTCTCTGGAGGAGTAAAAATGCATTACTAAATTAACATAGGTCTGTTCTCTTATTTTAAGGTATGCTCTTTATATGAGTAACTTTAGTGGAAAGAGTGATAATATGTTATCATTGTGAAATCTGCATTTTTGGTTTTTGACATAAGAACCTACAAATGAGAATATCTGGAACTCAAAGAATTAATTTCAAAATGAGGTCAGAAATGTAACAGTAAACTAGGGGTTTTTTTTTGCCCTTCGGGGGGGGTTGGGGGTGATTATTTTTTAAATATTATATCAATATCCATCAGGAAGAATTGTTAACCAAACAAGAGATTCAGTTGAGTTCAAGGAAAAAATGGTCATTTCATTACATAATATTTTTAAATATTTTTGCACTAACAAAATCAAATATAGAATAAGAAGGAAAGCTATCAAGTGAGAAAACTATATTAAATATCACATAACAGGCTGATATCAAAGATATGTAGGGAATTGATACAAATACATAAGACCAACAGTAGTTCCCTAATAGATAAGTGGTTAAGGATATGAAGAATTTTAAAAAGAATTGCAAAGTCCAAATAAATAAATGGAAATTCCTCAAATCACTAATAATGAGAGAAATGAAATTGAAAGTAACTAGATTTTTTTGTGACACTGTGCTCTTTGGCAAAAATCACAAAGAAACTGGAAGAGTCAATGTTAGAAGGGTTGTGGGAAATCAGGCACACTAATGTTCTCTGTTGGGGGAGCTGTGAATTAGTTCCAATATACCAAAGCTTCATTTGGAATTATGCAAGAAAAGTTACAAATTTGCCCATGACTTTTCCCTCAGCAAATCCACCAGTGGACATATAATGTAAGTATGTTAGAAACAGAAAGGATGATATTCATAGAAATATACACAAATGTGACACTTTTAAATTACAAAAAAAAATGAAATAAAGTGGTTTCCATAAGTTAGGTAAAAGATGAATAAACTGTGACATGGAACTGAAAAGCAATATTTCTGTAAGATAAGAAATTATTATGAGTTATTCAGAGAAACGGAATATATGCACTGTTTG
This sequence comes from Notamacropus eugenii, assembly GCF_028372415.1. Classification (NCBI taxonomy): domain Eukaryota; kingdom Metazoa; phylum Chordata; class Mammalia; order Diprotodontia; family Macropodidae; genus Notamacropus; species Notamacropus eugenii. The sequence continues at coordinate 129,809,603 of NC_092878.1, forward strand.
ATACAGAGTGAAATAAATAAAACTAAGCAAACAATATACAAAATAATTATAGTAACATTAACAAAACGATAACACCAAGAAAAGGTTGAATTCTGCGTTAATTAAAAAAATAATAATAATTGTCTTGGAGAACAAATAATGAAATATAACACTTTTATCCCAGAAAAAAGGTGAAAAGAACAGGGCAAGATATTGTATGCAGTGTCATATGCGGTCTTTGTATTAGTTTGACTGTTTTCCTTGTATTTTTTAGAAATAAATCATATTCTTTTGAATAACAAATATTTGTCTTTCCCATCTCACCTGCCCTGAAAAAAGGGGGGGGGGGGCGGGAAATAATATTATTGTAAATATGTGAAATCAAACAAGACTAATTTCCCTATTGACTATGTTAAAAAATGTATCTCATTTTGCAATATTAGACAATCTGTTAGGAAGTGGAGAACTATTTTTGTTACAATGGGCAGTACAATTTCAAGAGTGGGGATTAGGGGGTATTTCTAGAGATGATTTCAGTACAAAGACAAAATACATCAGTAAACACATTTTTAAAAAATCAATGTCCAAGCTTGATGTTACACATATTATTGTAAACACATTATAAGAAAAGCCAAACAAAATACATTTGGAAGCTGCTGTTGCCTATCAAGTACTCTGACTGGAATTTAGTGAACCTGAGAACTTGTCAGACATGCAAGAGAACAAGTGTGTGTGTGTGTGTGTGTGTGTGTGTGTGTGTGTGTGTGTGTGTGTGTGTGTGTGTGTATGTAGCAAAAAATACTCAGAAGCTTACTGTCACATTTAAGAAATAAAGACTTCTGATATTATCAAGTAACTGCTACTATAGATACGAGAAGAGAATTTGCCTTCCAATGGCACAACTAATGTACACGAAATATTTTTACCAACCATCTACAGACATTTCTCTATCTTTAATGTGCTGTGGCTAGCTTAAGTTTAATATTTCTATGATTAATCTATTGGGAAAACCCATTTCTCCACAAAAGTTCCCTATTCCTTTGAAAGGAAATTACAAACTACTCACCCAAATTTGTGGTCCTAGATTTCTCATTTTTTCTTCCCTCTCCCTTAATTCTCATGTCCAATCCACTGCTATATTGTTGTGATTCTACCTGCACATGATCCCTAACATCTCTCTACTTCTCTCTACATAAACAGCTTCTACCCCAGTTCAAACCCTCAATATTTTTCCTCAAACTATTTCAATGACTTCCTAAAAGGTCTTCCACTCCTATCCCTTCGCCTCACTAATCTATCCACCACCCAACTATCAAATATCCATTTAAAAAAATACTTCCCTAATCAAAAGTATCCCATAGCTCTTTACTATCCCTACAATAAATGTTCAGCCTGCCATTTAAAGCCCTCTCTGGTATTACTCCAGTCACCCTTTCCTACCAATGCCTTCTAACTCTGGGTATATTGGCTTTAAACTGTCCTTACTCCACTAATAAAATAAATTATAAGGAGCAAGAGATTGGTTCCTTTGCTACAGAGACTGATTTTGTATTATGTTTAATTACTTCTTATTACCTTGTCCAGCATCATTCTTGATTCTCTCTTTGGTTTCCCTATTCGTTATGTACATGCCAAATATTTTATAACTTTCATTGTATTGTAAATTGATGTTTTATCTATGGTCAGGAAATCAATAGTAAATTTATGCCTTATTTAGAATTACTAATAAGAATTGCTTTTTTCTTGGGTTATTTGTTTGTTACTTTGAATCCCATTTAACTCATATCTTTGTACACAAATCTACACATTGAAGTTGTGGCAAATCAAGCACAAACATTGTCTATCTAATGAATTCAAGTCTTTTTCCTGAACGCCATTCTATTCTACTAGCCTTTTCCTAGCAAGTGTATACTTCAAAGGTATGTGTTTTCTTTCTAAATCAGCTATTTATCAAATGAAGAAAATTAGAAGGAAATTACTCCCGAGATCACTTGGAAGAAGCCTATGTGAACCTAGGAATCTTGAGCACAGTTATTCCAAAGGTTTTCAGTCATGATATTCTGTGTGATCACTTTCCTTTAATCATTTGGTTTGATTGGCCTTTTATCATTTTCCCCTTGTTTGAGACTACTCAGGTTGTAACAATCATTTTTACCAATTCCTTTCACTTTGCACTTGTGAACTGCAACAGTTCAAAGGAGTCTATCTATTAATTCTTCATATTTGTTAGTTATAGCACACAAACATCTCATTGTATTCATATACTCAACTTATTTTGCTCAATGGACATTTACTCTCTCTCTTATACTATGTTATACTCAAACTGAACTGAACTCCTTCCTCCCTGCCTTTGCACTGGGAGTCCCCCATCCCTAGTACAAGCTCCTACTTCACTTCTGCCTCTCAGAATCTCTCGCATCTTCCAAAACACAACCCAGTACTACCTGTAATATCATACCTTTCCTGATCAACAGCTGCTAATACCTTCCCTATATCCAGATCAACCTAGAATTTACTTTGTGTATAGTTTGCATATATTTCTTTAATTATTTATGGTGCCCCTTGATAGAATATAAACTACTCAAGGGCAAGAAATGATTCTTTTTTTTTTCTTTATAGTACACAGAACCTAGCACAATATCTGGCACATAGTGTTTAATAATACCTTACTAATAGATTAAATTATTTTATTTTCATCTGTGTCAAGGGACATACATTCATACTTGCTCACAGATATATATGGTGCACACTTTACCTTCATTCTCACCTGAATTATGTAAATTCTTTTCAGACAGGGACTATTTGATTTCTCAGTTTGCATCCCCAATATCTAGAATTTGCCTTGAACACAGCAGACACTTAATCAATGCTTATATAATTGGATTTCATTTGTCCCTTAGAGAAGCTCTATTAGGTCAGTGGTACAAGTAGAACTGATGATCTGTACCTTATAGATCATGGGACCATTCCATCTGAATTGCTCACCTGCGACTAAAGCTTTCCAAATGTGTTGTCTCCTCCATTAGAATGAAAGTCTTTTGAGATCAGATAATGTCATACTTTTCCATTTGTATCCCTAGCACTTATGAAAGTGTTTTGTACAAAGTAAGCTTTTAATAAATGCTTTGTTCGTTCTTCTCATATCTGAAGAAATGGACACTAATGATTTGTACAAAGTCACAAATATGATAAGAATCAGAGACAAGATTAAAATTCAGATTTTGTCTAATTTCAATTTGAAAGTCCTTTCCACTATTCCATGATATCATTTTTATAGCAAATTTTCAAAGTTGGATCCTAAGCACAATTTAAAACGATCCCTTATTCCACTTAATTACTAGAATACCTACTATGGTCAGAATACTACCATATGTGATTCCATTTTTAAAATATGTATTTTACTTTTATTTTTGATGAAAAATTTATTTACTTTGATTTTTACGTAATAGTAAATTCTGGATATTTCACATATTCATCCAGTGAGCCTTTCTTTGTAACAAAGAAATAGATTTTTAAAAATCAGTAAACATATCGACCTTGTCTAATAAAATAAGCAGCATTCTATACCTGAAGTCCCCTCACCTCTCCAATGAAAAGAAAGAAATGCGTTTCCTTCTTTCTGCTCAGTGACCAAGTTTAGTCATTAGTATTTATTTTAGTGTTGTTTTGTTTAAATTATTGTATTATTCCATATATTCTCCTATTTCTGTCTACTTTATATATCTGTTCATACAAATCATCCCATTCTTCTCTGAATTCTTTGTATTTATTTTTCTTAAAGAATGATATTCCATTTGTTCATATATTATTAAAATTATTCTAAGCTCAAAAGATAACAAATAAAATTAGGAAAATGAACACAATCCCACTTAAAAATGTAATTTCACTTATACATGACTTGCTTTGTATTTTAAGCATAATAAATTTAATGTGTGACTTTGAAAGCTGCCTGGCTTATTTCTATTTCCTTTTGGTCTTCTTGCCTGTTTTTTAAAACTGCTTCATTGACATTCTTTTCTTTCTTTTTCTCTGACTTACCTATCACTAAATTAAAAAAAAAAACTAAACTAAATCTTCTAACAAATATGCATAGTCAAGCAAAATAAAGTCCTACACTGGCTGTGTCAAAAAATGTGTCTCATTCATTCTGCACATTTAGTCCATCAATTGTCTTTCAGGAGATCGGTAGCATGCTTCATTGTCTGTTCTGTGAAATGATGATTGATCATTGCATTGGTAAAAGTATTTAAATCTTTCCTTTTTCCCTTTTTAAAAAAAAATTATTTCTAATTTATGCAATAAAGCAAGCATTTCCATAACATAGTACAACATGAAAAGATGATTACGTATGAAACCATAAATCTGCTTGATCTTCCTTTCAAATATGTAACAAAATTAACACGTAGACTTGTGTTTTTCTTCCTCCTGACCTTTAGCTACCATTAAATCTTAAATAACTATTGTTGATATTCTGATTTTTGCTAACTTCACTCTGCATCAGTTCGTAGAAGTATCTCCCTATCTTTCTGAATTCGTTTGCTATTTCTTGTAGCACAATAGTGTTTCATTGCATTAATATTCTACAATTTATTTACTTGTACTTTGTTTCCTTTAATTTTTTGTTACTATAAATGAGTTGCTATGAATGTTTCTATGTGTACAAGTATGTGTATTACCATCTACATGCCTAGCAATTGGAATTGATAGAAAATAGGCTATGGAGAGTTTGGTGATTTTTTTTTTTACGTATTTCCAAATTATTTTTCGGAATGTCTGGAACAATGTCTACTCCCATGAACATTGTATTAATGTTCCATCTTCCCAAATTTCCTTCAACACTGATTTTTTTCTTTTGTCATCTTTAGTAGTTTACTGGGAATTAAGTAAAACCTCAGGGTCAATTTAATTTATACTTCTTTTATTACTGATGTAAACCTTCTTCCAAACAGTTGTGAACAGTTCACATACTTCTTTTGAATACTCCTTGTTCGCATACTTTGACCACTTATGTACTGGGTAGTATTGGGTCGAAGAGTATTCCGTTGTTTCTTGTTTGCACTAAAGTAACCCAGAATCTCTGCAAAGGATCCCATTCAATTTCATTCTCTTATATCCTCTTTAATATAAAACTCAGGTTATTAAAGGGTGTTTAATTTAATTGCTATATTAATCACTGTTCAGAACACATGGCCTTGTCTGTCATAACTGTCATCCCAAGAATTCTCATGCCTGGTGTCGAAAGCCAGAAAATGATTTATGGTAACAATAGAAATAGAATTCATTTTTAGGGCAACCTACTAAAGCCACGTCCCATGGATGCTATTTGTTAGAGAATCGTGTTCAAGAAATCAGTAGTTCAAATAAGAAAATGATCACCTTGAAGGAAATTTAGACAAATGATCTAATAATATGTAGAAATGCCATATTATTACACAGATGCTGCCTGCAAATTTCAAATAATCTCAAATTATATTTTTATGCACTTTTGGACAGATAAAAGAAAAAAATTAGCTGACATTCACATGTCTTTCATCTCAGTGTTATATAACTGTTTATTTTTTAGAAGAAATTTAATAGTTTGAATGATGAATGTTGACTTCCAGTAGAAGGAATAAGTTTTGTGAAATATTGTGTACTTTGCCCCTGACAAGACACTGGGATGCATATAAAGAAAGATGATTTGGGCTGCCACAAATTTTGGTATATTTCATGGGCTGCCACAAATTTTGGTATATTTCAGATTGTACCACATCCTCTTTGTGTAAACAATGTATTGTGCTTCTCTTGTAACTCAGAAAATCTTTAATGTGCTTCATTCGTGTTTACCAAGCATAGTTAATGTGGTGGGGCTCTACTTGACCATATAGTCCAGAATAGCTGGAAGTGGGGTTTTAAATATATGAGGTTATGCTTGAATGTTTTTGTTCGTTATTTTGTTTTCTATTGATTATGAGTAACCATCTGTTAGGAGATGCCTGAAGGGGGAAAATGCTGGCAGGAACTGTTGATATCTTATATGAGGATTTTTTTTCCTGAACCCTCTAAAAGACCTGTTATGCCTGAATCTGCTAGAAGTCATAAAGGGAAATACATTGAGCATGAAAGATGAATCATTAAAGTCAGGCTGGTTGATCTAAGCCCACTGTGTATGTATGTAAATATGCAGTTATTGATTTGAAATAATGTGATTTCATGCCAAAGGAGTTTAGTTTCTGAAGATACTATGGGGACAAAAAAGAAGGGCAATGGAATATTGTTTTCCAGTCTTGGTGAAAGAAATGTAATCAGGTACTAGAATTCCTATTCAATTTGTATGCTAAGGGTCATTGTGTTGTGGTGTAAAATCCATTGAGCCTGAAAACCTGGATTTAAATGTAATTTAATTTCTAAATTCTAGTTCCAATACTCCCTGCTTGTATGAGTATGCAAGTTTGTGATATCTCAGTTTCTTCATCTTCAAAATAACAGTAATGCATCACATACTACCCGTGCCATGGACTGTTGAATGTATGTGCATTTATACATACATACACACATCTCTTTATAGCATAAGTATGTATATATATGCATATATATTTAAATTGAATAATAAGAGTAGTTCATATTTATATTAACAAAGGATTTTCCTCACAATAATAATTCTTGATATGATATCTTCAGTGAAAGAGTCTAAAAAATTACTGTAGTGTTCCCACTGGACACTAGAAGTTTTGCAACCCATGGATTATTAAATCATTTCATTAGTCCATATACATTCATTTAATGGGAACTATGTGCTAGGGACTGTGCTAAATGCTGACAATCTGAAGGGGGAAGACAGAACACAAAAAGAAGCTAAGAAAGGAGAGAGAGAGAGATAGAGGAGGGTGGGATAGTCCCAAATAGTGCAACCAGTTGAGGAAAGAGGGGATGTCTGAGCTGAGCTCTTTCCCTAAATGGAGATTTGGAGTTCCTGGACCTGACCTCTAATCAAAGGGATAGAGGATTAGTGATGAGGTGAAATACCAAGGCTGATGAGAGCTTATAAAATGATTAGGTTATTCCAATAATGAGCTTCCTGGCATGGTGGAGAAATCAGTCTGAGTAGTCCCAAGGTAGTATAGCCAGATGAGAAATGAAGCCCTGGGCATGCCGTATATGATGAATTTTCACCAACCAGAAACCCAGAAATCCATAGCAGGATAAAGGAAAATGCATATATATGTGTCCCAGATCCTAACTCTTGATATATCTTGAATTATAAAAAAGGAAGACAATAGTAGTTCAGAGGGAAAAGACCTCTTCCCACAACTCCTCATGATTTCCTCTTTACTCTGCAATAGCTGAGAACTCTTGACAATTCTCCAAACTTTGAAATTTCCTTTGGCAGCAATCATCTTGGTTTCCTTGGTCAGCAGTTTGAGCTCATTCCAGTCAATTCATTCAAGAAATCAAGAAGGCATTTATTAAGTACTTATTATGCAAAATGCTGAGAATATAAAGAAAAAAGTCAAACTACCATATTCTCAAAGTGTTGCAGTGTGAATGGAGATAATATGTAGATATGTAAAAGTGAAAATAAATACCAAATAAATATGGTTATTTTTGAGAAGCAGGGTATTAGTAGATATGGGGGGATCAGAAAGGGCTTCAAAGAGAAATTGTTGCTTGTGCTGAATTTTGAAGGGAACCACACATTCTGAGATGTGGAGATAAGAGAATGATCCACAGCTGGTGAATAAAACAGTCTAAAACACACTTATTACTCCCCTTAAATTTTCCCCAACTCCTACTTTCCCTATTACTATAGAGAGCAAGGCCATTTCCTAGTCCCATAGGCTCACAGCCTAGGAATTATCCTCTATACTTCACTGTCTCTCACCCCTCCACATTCAATCAGTTTCTAAGACCTGTCAATTTCATCCTTGCAATTGCCCCCTTCTCACCTCTGACACTGCATCGCTCTATTGAAACTCCCATCACATCATGTCTGAATTATCTCAGTGTGTGTTTGTCCTTCGTTGCCGAAGAAGACCATGCTGTGTGGGATGGCTCAGGTCCCTACATAAATCAATTACTCAGAGGCCCCTCAAAGTGATGACAGAAAAGAGATTTATTCGATTCTCGAGAATCTGGACAATCCTACAGCAGTTCACCTGGAGTAGGAAAGCCGAAGACAAAGAAAGGGCAGTGATTTATATAGACTCTAACGCAAGTCCCTCCCCCCCCACTGACCATTATTCTCATTAGCTGAGAATATGATCTTACATTCTAGACACAAAATCTAACCAATCCCTTTTGAAATGAAGACATTGAAGAATTAGGTAAACTTTATCCAATCATTGAGACCCTAATGTACTACACAGTTTTATATCCTTATATGGAATTATTCTGTTCTAAAAATATAGTAACCTTGAGCCTCTCAGTCTTACCTCACCCCTGGGAGAAGAACTACAATCTGAGAAGTCTTCACTAAACCTATCCCACTCAATGCCATCAGAGAAATGATGATACGACTTGCACTTGACTTTGTTTTGAGTGAGGGAGGGCTGTGTAGATCACCAACCTCACTTCTCCTCCTGAGCCAACTGAATCCAGTGACCAGATATTCATCAGAGTGACTGGAGATGACTCAGGATGAGGCACTTGGGGTTAAGTGACTTGCCCAAGGTTACACAGATAGTGAGTGTCAAGTGTCTGAGGTGAGATTTGAGCTCAGGTCCTCCTGACTCCTGCACTGGTGCTCTATCCACTACACCACCTAGCTGCCCAGAATTATCTCAGTAGCTTGCTGGTGTGTATGCCTTCTTCAGGCTTCTCTGTACTCCAGTCCTATCTCCATTAAGTCATTAAGGTGATTTTCCTAAAGCACAAATCCGATTATGTCACTACCACCTCCCTTTACTCAATAATCTTAAAAAAGCAAATCAGTCAGCATTGATAACTTTGATTTAATTTTTCAGTTTGATTACAGGATTAAACTCCCTTCTTTAGGAAAAGCTAGCCCTATCTCCTAAGCCAGAGCAACATAATTTCTTAAGTTTGTTTGATAATTCTAGGTTACCTATAGAGATTGATAAGACTTTGTCATTTGGTAGCAGATAATTTAGAATAAGATATAGATCCTCATAGGAATAAAATAATCATAAGCTCTTTTTAAAGCCTAAATTCTCCTCTTTTAGGAGCTGGAGAAAAGAGGGTTGACTAAGGTTAAGTTCCTCTTTAGTGGATAAGCTCTTTTTATCTTGAGCTAGAATATAAATTGAATAATTTAATCTTGGCAGCTGGAAAATGGTGAGGGTTGGGGAGAGGTGACTATAACCACAAACCACAAGTGCCCTTTTAAAGTGAGTTTGTGTTTACAAAATGTATCACCTGTAGGGCAAAGACTTCTGGGATAATCTCACTGTGACAGCTAAATGTTTCCCAAGTGTATGAATTGGGGTGAAGAAAGTCTGCCTTGTTCAAGTGAATTATATTTAAAACAAATTTTTGTAATTTTTATTTATTCCTGTCTTCTGTTATAAAAATCAGCTCCGTAAATTACTCCTTGTCTCTGACATCTGAGGAATCAGATGACCTGGTTTGATAAGCAAGTTCTAACTTTGCAAATCAAATCATAAATGCTCAGTAACTTTGTACCTCATTTTCTTTTTATTTCAGATTATTAGCTTTAACTCTAGTTGCTTCCTGTTGCTTCCAACAAAATGTTTTGTTTGGCCTTCAAAGCCCTTCATAAGCTTCCCTCCTCTTACCTTTCTCACTCTTTTTTAGTCTTACTCGTTAGCAAGTACTCTTTGATTTGGTGACTCTGGTCTCCTGGCTTTTTCAAGAACAAGACACTCCATCTCTTAACTCTGAGGATTTTCTCTGGCTATTCATCACACCTGGAACACTCTCCCTCTTCCACTCCAACAACTGAGGTCCCTCAATCCCCCTTTTCTCTAATCTTAAATTGTTTTATATATATATATATATATATATATTACACTGTTCTCTGCTGATGACAACAATGACTGTATGTTGAGAGAGACAGAGAGAGAGAGAGAGAGAGAGAGAGAGAGAGAGAGAGAGAGAGAGAGAGAGAGAGAGAGATGCTGAGCTGTAGGCATGGAAACAATGAAATAGGACAATCCCTTCCCTAAAGGAGAGTTGGAAGGGGAGGACAACTGGAAATAGTGGCCATTAAATGATGAGACGTGGTTCTCAGCAAAATAGTATGGAAGGTTACCCATCAGAACCCACCATGATTCCAAGGGGAAAAAGTTAGATGAGAGTGATGGCCAGAATACAGGTGGCATGATTAGAAAGTGATGAAGAAAAACTACTTATTTCTACTCTCTGGAAGGTAGACAAATATCATTTATTAAATATGGAAAATGTGCAAGACATTGTGCTAAGAATTGAGGATACCAAGAAACGAGAGAAAAAAAGAAACAAAAAACAGTTCCTGTTCTCAAGGAGCTCACAGCTGAATTGGGAAGACAACATGCAAACCAGTCTGTAGCTATGTTTATCGAATTAACTGGACAGTAATCTTAGAAGGATGATACTAAGATTAAGGACTGGGAAAGACTCCTTGCAGACTTTTGGTGAGACTTGAAGGAAGCCTGGTGGTCCTACATCTTTCTTGCCTTTTGTAGCCAAAAACCTAGAACAAGCCATCTATATTTGATGATTCCTCTGTCCTTGCCTAAAACCTTTGATGTCAAGTCAACAAGCATTTTTAAGTACTTCCGCTGTGCTAAGTACTGGAAATAGAAAGAATGGCAGATGCAGTCTCTGCCTTTGAAGAAGCTCAACATTGAAGGGGAGGAGAAAATATTACTCAAGTTTTCCTGACTGCAGGCCCTGAGCTCTAGCCATTGTACCACCTTCCTCTAACAGTAGATTTCTATATTTCTGGGATCTTTCAAGTAATTTCTTTTCCCCCAGAGACATCACAGAATTCAATTATTCTATAAATTCTGAATTTATGAAAAGAGATTATTTTAAAAAGTGGACTGGTAAACTGGCTGCTGTAATCTCAGAATCTTTGAATGAGTTAGACTAACTTTAGAGATCATCTCCCAACCTCTTACCTCTACTTGGTGGTGCAGTGGATAGAGTGCTAGGCTTGGAGTCAGCAAGACCTGAATGCATATCTGGCTTCAGATACTAGATATGTGATCCTGGGCAAGTCACTTAGCCCTGTTTACATCAGTTTCCTCATTTGTAAATGAGCTGGAGATGGAAATAGCAAAAACCAACCCCAGTATCTTTGCCAAGAAAAACCCAAATGAGTTCGTGAAGATTTGGACAAGACTGAAGTGGCTGAAGGACAACACGACAAAACTCAGGAATGGAAGGAAAAGAAAGAAGAAAAGAAAGATTTCTTGAAGAGTATGGGGTTATAGCTAGGACTTGAAAGAAGCCAGGGAATCCAAGAGGCAGGAATGAGGAGAGAGAGCATTTCAGATCACTTGAAAATCCCTGGAATCAAGGAATGAAACTTTGAAGAAAAGCTAGGAGGACAATGTCACAGGACCACGGAGGAGTATAAGATTTAACAAGACTTTAAAAGCCAGAGGATTTTATATTTGAACTTGGAGGCTATCTGGAACCTGGAGGGATCTGCTAGAGTTTATTGACTAGGAGTGAGAAAGGGAAGACAGGTTCAGTCCCACATTTTAAGAAGATCATTTTGACAGTTGAATGGAAGATGGAATTGTGGCAGACAGATCTACCAGCAGATTGTTGCAGTAGTCCAAGTATCAGGTAATGAGGGCGGAGCTAGAGTTGAGGCTGTATCAAAGAGGAAAAGAAGAATATAGAAAATTGGTAAGAAGTTAGAACTGATAGGACTTGATATTGTCCTGGGTATTCATGACATTGCTTTCTCATGGTTCTTTAGCTCCTTGCTTAGCTGTTCCTTTCTAACTTCCAGTGCTGAATTGTCATCTTTGTCATGCCCACTATGAATGTTCCCTCTGTCTAAGGTCCTTTTCTTTTTTTTCTCTTTCTGTAATTTATCCCTTGGTGATCTCATCAACTACCATCTGTTCAATTCTCATCTCAATGCAAATGACCTCTAGATCTATATTGCCATTCTTTATCTCTGTCCTGAGCTCCAGTCCCACATCACCAATTACTTAGTGGACACATTCAAATGTATGCCTTATAGTCATTCCCAACTTAGCGTCTAAAACAGAGCTCTATCTTCAGCCTCAGGCTTGCTATCCAGCTTTCTAGGACTCAGTTTCCTTTTGAATCACATAAAGGGTTTGGACTCTAAAGCCTCTGAAGGACTTGTCACTTTTTGTCCTTGGACACAGGTGGGTGCACATATGATGTTCATTAGACACTCTAGGCCTCAGTTTCAGGCAGAGTCCATAGACAGGCCTCTAGTGAAAATGTTTTTCATTTTTAATGCCTAAGTTCTATTTAATGGCTGGCTTAGAGTGATTATCAACAGTAACTGTTGCTCTTTCCCTCCCAGCTTCATTTAGTTATTTTTTTTCTTTGTTCATTAGAAGGGTCATTCTCTGACTACTTCTTAAAGAGGCCTGTTCACTCAATGGATGTTACCTCCCTCTAAGTGAATACCTGAAGAGGCCAAGGTCCCCCACTCCATCCTGGGTCATCTCCAGTCATCCCGATGAATATCTGGTCATGGCTCAGGAGGAGAAGGTGAAGTTGGTGACCTTGCACAGCCTTCCCTCACTCAAAACAAAGTCCAGTGCAAGTCACATCATCATTTTTTTGATGCCATGATCTATTTGAAAATGAAGGATGAACATAGCAACAGCAACAACAACCACCATACTTTATAACTTTCTTGTTTCTCTCAAGGGCATTATAATCCTTGGGGTCAACCAGGTGCATGACCTCAAAGTCATCTTTTTGCTCTTAATTCTCATTCGTGTTTCACTTCCAAACTATGACCAAATTTCTCTGTTCTACCTCCACAATGTATCTCACATCTGTCTCCTTCTTCCCAATCACATAGTCACCATTTTAGTAAAAGGCCTTTCATAATTTGTCTCTTGTTTTCCTTGATAATATATGAATTTGGCTTTTTCTCCTTAAGTTTCTCCCGTCTCTAATACAATATGTATTTTGACAAATTATTGGCCATGTTCCTTTCCTACTCCAAAAAAACAAAACAAAACTCTAGTAACAATTGCTTCCAATATAAAAAAGCAAAATTTGTTGACTGGTAATTTAAATCTTTAACTGTCTTAATCCTCTTCCAGTATTGTTGCATATTTTTCTTTTTCTGTGTAATTTAGATTCCAGTCCAACTGCTCTATTGGCTGTTTTCCACATTCTGTCACTTTCTACATGTATCCATATTCCCATGTTCCATCTTATCCCTTTGCCTGACTTACAGGCTCACTTAAATGACTGGCATAGCCTACCCCGTCACTTCCACTTATTTAATTTTTAATCTTCAGTTTTATTGGGGCCTTTTTTTTTTATTTTGCAGACATAGTTGGGAGATGACCTATAAAATTAGTCTAACTCATCCAAAGATTCTGAGATTACAGTAGTCAATTTATCAGTCCGCTTTCAAAAATAATCTCTTTTGATAAATTCAGAATTTATGGAATGATTGAATTCTGATATTTTGGGAAAAAATTTGCTTGAAAGATCCCAGAAATGTACATGTCTACTGTTAGAGGAAGGTGGCACAATAGATGGAGCTCTGGTCCTTATTAACTGTGTAACTTTGGGCAAATGACAATCTTTGTTTACCTCAGTTTCCTCAACTGTAAAATGAGAATGATAATAGTACCAATATGCCAAGGTTGATGCAAGGATTAAACGAGATTGTTGTAAAGCACAGTTCCTGGCACATGATAAATGCTTCTTTCCTTTCTTCCTTCTGGTTAAAAAATCAGAGAAGACAGCACAGTGTTTTTGTATCTTATTTTAGAATATCACTTAGTTGCAGCCAGAAAGATCTATAGAATTTACAAATATCCTAAAATGTAGTGATGGGCTCTCTGGAAGTCTGTTTGCTTAATGCATCAGGATCTGTTTGAAAGGGGGTAGTTATCATGCTTGGAACCTTTACCGGATGCAGATGTAGCATCTTGCTAACTTGTGCTTGTCAGCCTGGCTGGCCTTCCTCATACATTCCAGGCTATTAAGCAGACTTCCCTACAGAGGCAGCAAACTTAATAGCATTTTGGTTGAAGATTGGCCTTTCTGTGTTTTCCTGGCATTTTGCCTTCTCTTGTTTACTTTTTGTTTTCCCTCAAGAATTCGGAACCCAGTTCCGCATTATAGCTTCAGTTAGGTTAACATTGGTTGGATGCAATCCTGGCTGGGTACATTTTTGGCATAGTCTGTGTTTACACTCAGTGCAATTTGCCTGCTATGATGAGTCTGGATCCTTTTTTTCACCCCCTTCCTTAGGCTTCTGTGCTGACTTATTCCTTACTCTCACCCACACAGTCCTTCATTAATCCAAAATCCTTGAGTTGTTTCGGGAATACTTTTCTGATTCATTACATACATCACAGAGTCACAGTATGCAGGAGGATGAAGGGGCCTGAAAAAAATCGATTTCAACCTGTATCTGAACAAGAATTCCCTCTACAGCAAACGAGACAAACAGTCATTCAACATCTGTTTAAAAAGCCTCCATAAGAGGCAGATTCAGATAGAAAGTCAGAGTTGGCAATCTAATAAGAGAAGATGATACATAAATAGAAGCCAGAAAGGCTTCTGGAAGGAGAGAACCCAGATTGGAGAGCCCTGATAAAGTCCTGCTGCTCAGGGTGGGAAATAATCTGATGAGGTGTGAATTTCAGAGTTGATTTTATCTTTCAGAATGATGAGTTTCTGGGAATCATGAAATCCAGGAGAGCAGCCAGGTAGGAAATGATGAAGTCAGTTCTCTAGGAGCCTTCTTCAAATGGAATGTTGGGGGAGAAGTACTTAAATACTTACCCACCCCTCAACCCTCTCAAACCAGAGTAAGCCTCCCTTTAGAAGCACAGGAAACTGAGTACATGTGAGTTTCAGAGTTGATTTCAACTTGCAGAATGAGGAGTTGTCAGAGATGGTGAAATCCAGGAGAGCAACTGGGTAGGAAATAATGATTTCACTTTGGAATCTAATTGTTTGGAAGTTATTCCTTAAAGAAAGCTTTAATCTGTTTCATCAAAACTTTAACTTTGGCTGCTCAGAGTGACATTTAAAAAGATTCATGGGACTGGCATAGGTATTCTATATAACAAAAATAAAATTGGCAGAATAAGATATCTTAGGCAGTCCTATCACCTAATTTTTTTTTTACCCAAACTGCCAATCTGGAGGAATCTACTAACAACCTGGATCTAGAAGAAGCAGCTTTCTCCCTAACAGCCTGGCAAAGCTCTGAAGCATCAACATTTATAGACATCCATGATCTCAAGAATTCTTGCCACCTAGAGAATGTATTTGCACATTTTAGATAGCAGCACAATTTCCTCACATTTAATCTCTAATGAATGTTGATAGATTTCTTTTAGAATTGTTAGGATAGGATGAAGGGAAGCTTATGTTTTACCTCTATGGGCTAAATAAAAAAAAATAGGTTTAAAAATGTCTATAATTTACACAATCAAAAGACTTTAAAAACTATTTTCTAATTTTTTCCCCAAAATTTCAGAAATGGACTGGATTTTTTTATATTCAGTCAACTAGCATTTAGTAAGCATCTTCTATGTGCCAGTCACTGTGCAAAGAGCTGGGAAACAGCAAGGTCAAAGAGAGTCCTTGCTCTCAAGGAACTCACAATTTAATGGCAGAGAAGACATGAAAATAACTTTGCATGTATAGCATATGTACATGTCATAATCTCAGAGAAAAGCACAAAGATAAAAGAGGACTGGGAAAGGTGACTTTATCTGAGACTTTAAGGAAGCAGGGAAGGTAGGATGTAGAGATGAGGAATGAGGGCATTCTAGTAGCCAGCGAAAATCCTTAGGATCTGAGCTGGAATGCGCTCATTGTCAATGGATGAAAGAGGGTGTGTGTGTGTGTGTGTGTGTGTGTGTGTGTGAGAGAGAGAGAGAGAGAGAGAGAGAGAGAGAGAGAGAGAGAGAGAGAGAGAGAGAGAGAGAGAGAGAGAGAGAGATAGGGACAGAGAGAGATAGGGACAGAGACAGAGACAGAGAGATGGGGGGGGGAGTAAGAAGCCTGAGAAAGGTAGGAATGGGAAGATTACTAAGGGTTTTAAAAACAATACAGGATATTATTTTTTTTTTTCCTGAAAAGAGGGTCTTTTGGAGTTGATTGAATGAGGGAATAGCTGAGGTGAAATGATCAGATTTGTGTTGTAGAAAGATCAGTTTGGCAGCTGAGTAGAAGATGAGTGGTACATAATGGCCCCGTTATAGTTGCATGCAAGAAACTAGGCTTATAGGTCTATGTGGAAACGTAAGTGTTCATAACTGTTCAGTTGATTAAGTGATCTCTGACTACCTGTGAAAATGCATGTCTGATTATTCTCAGAATATTGGCTACTAGCTAAGTCCTCACAAATGACCTGCTATGGGTTCTATAGTATTGGTATCCTCAGACCCATTGAACTGCAGTACTAATTCCTACCTGGTTGATGGCCAAAGTTGGCTATTGGTGCCTCTTTTTCCCAGAGTCAAGTTCTTAATAAAGGCAACCTTAGACAACAATAGAGGTCTATATAAACTACTGTTGCCTCTCTTAAGATTTCCTTACATGTGGCACTAAATCAGAAAGAGTCCAGCATCCCTATTTGAAAAAAGGTCTTTCTTGGGTAAAGGTAGTCATAACTATCTTCCTTGACCTTCAAGAGGTTCTCAACATACAATTTTCCTCTCATCTGAATTGTTATATGAGCTGTAATCTGACTCCATTTATACATCTTAAATGGACATTTTTCAGAGCCCATTTCACTATCTCTCCATATTCTTTTCCTTCTGATAACCAAAGAGTCTGATTAACTCTCTTTTGTTCAGGATTTATTTGTGATATATTGTTTTTGCAAAGCACTAACCATTTCCTGGAGCAATATTGTAGATTAACATATCTCCAAGTCTTTGAAAGCTTTAGATAGGGATAACTTTCCAATGGTCAAGTATTTTGAGTTTTCCTTGAATAGCAAGACTTATTACTGGAATTTTACTCTCTGACTAAAGTTCTTAACAGTGAACTTTATCATTATATCATGGCTAACTTTTTTTCTGTGCTTTTTTTCTGAGATGGTCATAGCTTTGCCTACTGACTTAATCAAGAAACTTACCCAAATGTGACTATCCTTCATCTTCCAACACAGCAAAACATAAGTTAATAATCTTTTTTTTCAAACATCAGGAGGTAAGATGAGAAGACTATCAGGGATGTCATCATTCTTGGTGACACTACCTGTCTATACCATAAGTATTATGAGAGAATTCCAAGCTACTTTGTTATACTTATCATCTTAATATTTTCAGTAGTGTACCATTAATGTTTTCACCTAGTATCTCCCCAAAGCATAGATCTAAACAGTTATGACACTGCCAATACCTCATTGAGTAGTTTGATCTCAAAATGTTTACCTTAATCAGACAGGTAAATTTGGAAAGCCAAATGCTAAGATCTACTGTTCCATAGAAATTCTTTGATGCCTGATTGTATACAAGTAGTGATACTAAGGAGTCAGAATGATCACTCCAGCCAAGGGTGTTGCTTATGTTATTTCAATGACCTTCCAAAGATTAAAAAAAAAAAGATTTAAAAAAAAAAAAAGCTTAGGTATGCAAACTCCCAAGTCTTACTGGTATCTATGTTCTCTAGATAAGCAGATAAACAGTAAAAGTTGGCCTCCCTCTTCCTAAACTTCCTAAACTTATCTTAAAACATCTTATGTCAGTGGTATCTATTTTGTAACAGCCTCAGAATTCTCTCTTGGTCCAATTATCCCAAATCATTGTCCAGTGTTTTCATGACCATTAAATGGTGTGTCTGGGATGAACTAGCAGGTTTCTTTTAGCTGGCTATTGTTCAATAGATAGTCTCAATGCATACCTTCAGCTTGTCATTTTGGCAACAATCAGGTGCCCTCAGAGGAATGAAATTGGAGAATGAAATTTATAGTTAGCCCTACTGCTAGCTATATACTCAACAAATGAGGAGGGGAAGATTGTTTCAATACCACTAGATTTATGTCTACTGATGGAACAGTCTCTGATCAAAGTCCAGGTCCTTAGCTAAACTTTTGTGTATCTCTTGCTTGTCAAGGATTGACTTCACCCCTTCTATGGATATTCTCATGGTTGATGATCATAGTGTTCCCTAAATGACAATGTCATCACAACCTACAATTTATTGGTGGCACTCACCATCTCTAGCAGGCAACATCCAAATGAGCCATTTGTAATACATGGCAGTGGGATATTTTTGGTTCAAACTTGAAGTGGAGTTTTGGAGTTTAGTTCATGTCAACCCTCTTCAAAGTCAACAACTTCAGTTTTTGGATGGGATTACAAATCTCACCATCAGTGAGACTTCTTTGGGAAAATGCATTAAGCTTTTGATGGTCTAGTTTCCTGATAGAAAACTGTTCCCAGACAGTTTGGATTGGTATTAATGCATTACATAAAGAGTTTGAACCTGTAAAAGCCAACAGCAGTTCAAGTGTAAGTCTATTGACCAACTTCTTGAAGGCTCCCTCTCCTTATTCATCCCAACTATTGCTAAATGGTGCCCAAGTGGTCAGGCCAGAGGCCAGAAGCAGGATGACATAGTGTATTAAATGTTGGACTTGGAGTCAAGAGGAACTTAATTCAAATCTTACCTCAGACAGTTACTAACTCTTGTATCTTAGGAAGTCACTCAATATTTTGAGCCTCAGTTTCCTCATCTGTAAAGTAAAAATAATAATACCTATATTTCAGAATTGTTCTAAAGATCAAAGGATCTTTAACAAAAAAATTTTCTTTTGCAAACCTTAAGGAACTATGTAGCTATTATTATTATAATTCCCCCTTTTTTTCTCCTTTTGCCTCCATTTCTTCTTAATAATTTCCCAATTAATGAGCTGGTTGAGAGACTTAGTAATGATAGTATAATTGTACATAAATGTATAATTGTATCCACCAAAATCCTATGAAATTCTGGACTTTCAGAAATTATTTCAACATGGCTGATTGACATGGTTATCTTTTCAGAAACCGTACCTAACTCTCTGATGAGACACTAAGCAGCATATGTATTTCACACAGGTTCTATAGAACTAAAACTTCCTGTTTGAAAACTATATATTATCAACTTCTACCCATCTAATGAGTTTACTAGCCATACCTAATGTTCATGAACATGAAAATGTCTTATTGGACTCGCCAGTTCCAAGTGCTTCAGGTCACCATCTCTATCTTTTCCATGAGTACATGGTAAAGGTGATCTGGGAAAATACATTCTGACACAATTTAGATGGATGAAGAGCAAGGTAAAAAACTAAAGAGAAGGAATAAGGTAAGCTGAGTCCATTTGAAGACGTGAAATACACAGCATTTACAATGAGCACAAACAGCTCACTCTCTCCAAATTACAGATATTCTGTCAAGTAAAATACTTACTATGTGCGTGTAACTATGCCAGGCACTGAATATACAAAGAAAGAGAAAAAATAGTACTAACTCTTATGGAGCTCACAGTCTAATAAGAGAAACAACATGCTATCACCATGTAAAGACATGATATATGGAATAAATTGCAGGTAATTTCAGAGGGGAGATATTAGCTTTAAGGTGGAACAAAAAAGACTTCTTCCAGTAGATGAGATGTGAAGGAAGTAAGGGAAGCCAAGAGTCAGAAGTAAGGAGGGAAAACATTATAAATACAGGGTATAGCCATGGAAGAGGCATAGCAGAAAGACGGCACGTGTTGTGTGAAGAGGCCCATATCATATTATAAAAAATTTGAAAGGGAGTAAGGTGAAAAAACTTGGAAAAATAGAAGAGGAACAGGTTATGAAATGTTTTAAAAACAAAACAGAAAATTCTGAAATTCAAAACTTCTAAGAATATTATCTTTTTAGCACTATGAATTTAGTAGTTTGACTTCATGAAAAATAAATTCAATAAGAGAAAAGACAGAGAGAAAGAATATTTTGAAGAGTTCCTTCCGGCAATGCCCAGCAAATAGTGAATCTACTTCTTCCTTGAAGAATGAGCTGCGTCAGTATATTTTAGACAAATAAGGCTAAACAGTTCTCACCCTGTGGAAATATTCTAAGCCTTCTGTTTCAGCATGACAAGTATTAATTGTGAATTTTTTATCTTCTTGTTAGAAGATATATTCAAAAGAGTCTAAAGAGATGAAAACCTTGTATGCTTTCTAATATTATATATGATATAGAATACTAATATATAGTATATTATGTATTATAGCAATATTATATATTACAGCATTTCCCCTAAAAAATCCTTCAGTGTTATCATTTTCTTTGCTGGAATCTAAAGAAAGAAAAATTATCTTAAAAGGTTTTAAACTAATCTGACAAATTGTGTATTATTGCCCCAAAAAACCCCAATTTGTAGCATTAATACATTCAAGCATTATCTGTTGCTGAATCTATTAATGATATGACTTTATATAGTTATTGCCCAAGCTATTTAAATTGAATTGTTTTAACAAACAAGTGAAAATCCATATTAAACTTCTCAGCATAAGGTACTCTATAAAATAATTGACTTTTGGGGATATCTTTGGATGTTAAAAAAAATAGAACATTATCTCTCTATATCCTCTTTGGACCATATGAAGAAATCATTCACAAGACATTCTTTTCACTGTGGTTTTTATCTTTTATTCAAATAATATTTCTGTTTGTGTCAGAAACGTTTAGAATTCTTTTTTATGTAATATGAATCCAAAGTTAAATTTAAACAAAACTCTCTTTAAAAAGTTAGTATAGTATAAATAAAGAAGAAGACAATGACTTGAAAATGACTAAAAACAAAGTCTTAAAGGAAAATCCAGATTGGATACGAGCCCAACAAAAATCCCTAGAGAGTTATAAAAAAGTAGAAAGAAGCAAAAAAAAAAATCAAAAGAAGTAGAAGAGGAAAAATGAGGAAATAAAGTGAAAGGTATGTAAGAAACATATGAAAATAGAGTTAAAATTAAATATTGAGAGGTACAGTGGCAGAATAAAGGTGGCAGAAAAAAAGCAGGGACTCACTTGGTTTCTCCCCCAAACCTATCCAAATAACTTTTAAAAATTACTCTGACCAAATTCTGGAGCAACAGAACCCATAAAGAGACAGAGTGAAACAAATTTCCAGCCCAAGACAGTTGGGAAGATCACCAGGAAAGGACTGTTGCACCAGCCTGAGAGAGGAGCATAGTCCAGAGCAGGCCATGCCAATGCAGACTGGGCACCAGCAAGCCCGGAGCAAGCCTCAGGGGACTGAATCATTGGTAGCTGTGGTGCTTTCTAGACTTCTCGACTCACAAATGCCAAAGACAACTTAGAAGGTCAGTAGGAAAGATCTATTGGACCTGGGTGAGAGAGGAGGGCAGTCCATATCTAGCCCCAACCCTGCCCCAGCAAATCAGGAGCAGGTCTTGGGAGTGATTAAATCAGTGTGGTGTGGTGGTGGCTGTGCCTGTGGTGGCAGCTGTGCCTGTGGTGGCAACAGCAGTGGCAGTGGTTCTTTCTGGAGCTCTCAACCCTCTGATAGTAAGGACATCAGACAGTTGTTCAGAAAGAGATTACAGGAGTCTGCTGGCACTGAGAAAAGACTTTGCCCATACTTTGCTCTGGGTCATAGTTCTGGTTGGCAGACCTGGGATGAGGAGGAGCACTGGAATAGCAGAACTTGGGGCAGCAGTGGAGAAGGAATCCTCCTTACAGTTCCAGGGAAGAAAAGAGTGTTTGTGGTTACTCACAGACTACAGCACAGGCCAAGAAGGGAGTAAACATCTCTCCTTAGATCATACCACCTTAGAAGAACTGAAAATTTACAGGTCCCTAGAAGTACCTTCTGAAAGCAGCTACACAAAGCCTCTAAAGTCTGGGACAATACTGCCTCCACACTGGAAGCAGAGCCCTAATTTAAGAGTTAAAAAGTTAAGAAATAGGCTGAGAAATGAACAAAAAATGGGGGAAAAAAACCTCAGACTATTGAAACTTACTTTGGTGATGAGTAAGATCAAAATATACTCAGAAGATAACAAACTCAAAACTCCTACATACAAGCCTCCCAGGAAAATATGAATTGGTTTTAGGCCATGGAAGAGCTCAAAAAGGAGTTTGAAAATTAAGAGAAGTAGAGGAAAAAAAATAGGAAGATAAATGAGAGTAATGCAAGAAAATCATGAAAAATGAGTCAACAGTTTGATAAAAGAGACCCTGAAATATTGAAGAAAATAATGCCTTAAAAATATACTAGACCAATTGGAAAAAGAGGTCCAAAAAGCCAATGAGGAGAAGAATACCTTAAAAATCAGAATTGGCCAAATAAAATAGGAGGTCCAAAAGTTCACTGCAGAAAATAATTCCTTAAAAACTAGAATGAAGCAAATGGAAGCTAAAGATTCTATAAGAAATCAAGAAATTACAAAACAAAACGAAAAGAATGAAAAAATAGAAGACAATGTGAAATATCTCATTAGAAAAACAACTGACATAGAAAAGAGATCCAGGACAGATACTTTAAAAATTATTGAACTACCTGAAAGCCATGATCAAAAAACAAAGCCTAAATTATCAAGGAAAACTGCTCTGATAAACTACAGTGGATCTCTGCTTCTGGGGCACAGGGGCTCTGTCCCATGATTCTTGTGCTAAGAACTTGAGGTTTTGTGTATTGTGGCCTCTGGATCTTTCAGCTAAATGGTGCAGTGGATAGAGCACCAGTGCAGGAACCAGGAGGACCTGAGGTCAGATCTTACCTCAGACACTTGACACTCACTAGCTGTGTGACATTAGGCAAGTCACTTAACCCCAATGGCCTCATCCTGGGTCATCTCCATAGTCATCCTAATGAATATCTAGTCACTGGATTCAGATGGCTCTGGAGGAGAAGTGAGGCTGGTGACCTGCACAGCCCTCCTTCACTCAAAAACAAAGTCAAGTGCAAGTCATATCATTAGTTCCCTGATGACATGGACTTCTTCTGCAGCTAAGGACAAACACACAGAATGCTGTAGCTTACCTGGGGCTAAGCTAATGCTGACTGGTGTGCCAAGGCAGAGGTCAGGTGACATCTTTCTGAGTTTTCCCAGAATTACCTTGGAACTGGCTGCATGAGGTGAGGGAGAGGGGTGATCTGGCCAAAGGAGGGTCTCCCCTCTTGAGCTAGAGCACAGGCAGGCTCAGTGGTTAGTGAGCCTGTGCTAGTGTCGTCCCAATTTTCTGGGGTCATTTGGGGTCCTGGTGTTGGTGCATATGGGCTCCACCCCCCCACTCCCCCAGGCTCAGGATTTCCTCCTGGTTTGCTGAGGTGGCACTGTCTGGAATAGCTCTGGCCTTGCCCTGGTCCCCTTCAGCTATAGCAAGAAGGTCTCTCCTTAATGATTTTGCTGGCCTCTCAAGCTAAGAGACTGTTTATCCCTTAGGGTGATTCCACTATTCCAGAATTTTTCCTGGGGAAATATTCTCTGGGTTTTTCAAGGTCAACAAGGGGAAGGGAAGAGCACTTACAGATTATTCTGCCATTTTTTCTCCCAGAAGTTCAAATAGGTGACTTACAGACATTTAATCTACAGGCTGATTGTCTCAGGAGTGGCTGCTGCTGTTACCAGAGTACTGTGCTTCCCTCTCACTCAGTTCCACTGGATTCTTGTTCTGGGCTGATATGTTTGAGAATCCAAACTGTTTCTTCTGCTTCACTCTACCCCAGAGGATCCTGCTCGGCTCTGCTATGGCATGATCTATGCTGGTATAGCCTATGCTCTCTGCTCTTTCCCAGCCCCAACCTTTCAGGCTGTTTTTGGCTGGACATCTGCCACACTCTGTCTCCTATTGTATTCTGCCACTCTAAAATTTGTTCAGATTCTCTTTTTAGAAGTATCTGAAGAATTTTGTGGTAGAGTTTAGGTGAGTAGGTGCTCTCAATCCACCATTTTGGCTTTGCCCCCGATAAACTACAGCTGGAGGGTAAAATAGAAATTGAAGGAATCCACCAATCACCTCATGAAAGAAATCTCAAAATAAAAACTCCCAGGAATAATATAGCCAAACTCCAGAATTCCCAGGTCAAGGAGAAGATATTACAAGTAGCCAGAAAGAAGCAATTCAAGTATTGTGGAAACACCATCAGAATAACACAAGATTTAGCACTTCTAAATTAAGTGATTGGAGGACTTGGAATATGATATTCCAGAGGTCAAAGGATCTAGGACTAAAACCAAGAATCATCTACTCAGAAAAACTGAGTGTAATCCATGAGGAGAAAAACTTACATTCACTGAGGGACAGGAATTAATTCATTCTTGAGAAAAGACCAGAGCTAAATAGAAAACTTGACTTTCAAATACTGGAATCAAGTGAAGCATGAAAAGATAAACAGGAAAGAGAAATCATAAGGGACATATTAAAGTTGAACTGTTTACATTCCTACATAGAAAGATGATGTTTGTAACTCATGAGACCTTTCTCATTACTAGGGTAGTTGGAGGGAAAATACACACACACACACACACACACACACATATACACATACACACATGCACACATACACACAGATAGACAGAGAACATAGGGTGAGTTGAATATGAAGGGATGATATCTAAAAATAAAATTAAAGAGTGAGAGAGGAATATACTTGGAGAAGGAGCAATGGAGAAGTAGAATGGGATAAACTGTCTCACATAAAAGATCCAAGAAAAACTTTTACAGTAGAGGGGAGGAGGAGACTGGTGAGAAGGAATGAGCAACCTTACTCTCATTAGAATTGGTTTAAAGAGGGAATAATATACACAATAAATTGTGTATGGTAATCTATCTTACCCTGCAGAAAAGTAAGGGGGAGGGGTATGAGAGAGAAGGGATTATAGAAGGAAGAGCAGATAGGGAAGGAGTAATCAGAAGCAAACACTTTTGAGGAGGAACAGGGTGAAATGAGAGAATAAAATAAATGGGAGGTGGGATAGAATAGAGGGATATATAATTAGTCTTTCTCAACATGACTATTATGGAAGTGTTTTGCATGACTACAGATGTATGACCTGTATTGATTTGCTTGCCTTCTCAATGAGAATGGGTAGGGAGGGAGGGAACGAGTTTGGAACTCAAAGTTTTAAAAATAAATGTTAAACTTTGTTTTTACATTCAACAGGGAAATAAGATACACATGCAATGGGGTATAGAAATCTATCTGATCCTACAAGAAAATGGAAGGGGAACAAAAAGAGAAGAGGGTTGATAGAAGGGAAGAAAGATTGGGAGAAGGAGTAATTGAAGCACAACTCTTTTGAAGAGGGATAAGGTGATAGGAGAGAGAATAAAATAAATGGGGATAGGGAGAGTAAGAGGGAAGGAAATACAGTTAGCAATAGTAACTGCAAAAAAAAATAAAGCAAGTTTCTCTGATATATAAAGGTGTGTTAAATTTATAAAATAATAAATGCCACTCCCCAGTTGATAAATGATCAAAAGATATAATCAGTTTTCAGAGGAAGCAAATAAAAGCTATCTATAGCCAAATTAAAAAATATCATAAATCACTATTGATTGGAGAAATGCAAGTTAAAACAATTCTGACGTACTACCACATACCTTTTGGATTAGATAATAAGACAGAAAAGGTAAATGTCAAATGTTGGAGGGGATGTGGGAAAATGAAACATTAATGTAATATTGTTTGAGTTGTAAATTTTTAAAACCATTCTAAAGAGCAATTGGGAACTATGGCCAAAAGGCTATAAAATCACACATACCCTTTGACATACCAATAGCATCTACTAGGTCTGTATCAGAAAAGATTAAAAAAAAAAAGAGAAAATATCTATATGTACAAAAATATTTATAGCACCACTTTTCTGGGGGTAAAGAACTAGAAATTTAGGGAATACCCATAAATTGGGGAATGACTGAATAAGCTGTGGTTTGTAATTATGGTGGAATACTCTTGTACTATAAGAATTAATGAGCAGGATACTCTCAGAAAAACCTAGAAAGAATCACATGGGTTGATGAAAATCAAATATGCTGGGTACAAAGTAAAAGCAATATTTTAAGATGATTAGCTGTGAATGACTTAGCTATTTTCAGTAATACAATGAAACACGACAACTCTGAATGACTTAAGATGAAAAATGCTTTCCATCCCCAGAGAAAGAAATGATGGTGTCTGAATACAGAGTGGAGCAATATTTTTTGTTTAACTCTCTTTATTTTTCTTGAGTTTTTTTGTCAGTTTTCTTTTTGCAACATGACTATCATGGATATGGTTTGAATGATTACACATCCTGGTTTGCCTTCTCAACGAGGGGGAGAGGGAAGAGAAGAAGGGAGAGAATTTGGAACTCAAAGTTTTAAAAACAAATGTCAAAAATTGTTTTTACATGAAACTGTGAACAAATTAAATACCAAATAAATGAAATTAAAAAACTTCACCAAATTTGCCAAATTGGACAAATGGAAGCTTATGATGCTATGAGGTAGCAAGAAAAAATTAAAAAGAGTCAAATGAATGAAAGAATTGAAGACAATATGAAATATCTTGGAGGAAAAATACCTGTTTGGGAATAAAAATTGAGGGGTGATAATTTTAAAATAACTGAACTCAATACCATGAACAAAGAAAGAACTTAGACATCACGTATCAAGACATTATAAAGGAAGACTGCTCAGATACCTTAGAACTAGAGGACAAAGCAGAAATTGAAGGGATCCACTTGTCACCTCCTAAAAGAAATCCCAAAATGAAAACTTCCAGGAATATTATAACCAAAGCTCCCTGGTCAAGGAGAAAATACTGCAATCAGCCAAAAAAAAAAGTAAGTACAATGAAGCCAAAATCAGGATCACATAAGATTTATCAGCTACAATAATAATGGAGCAGAGAATTTGGAATATGATATTCCAGAGGCAAAGAAACTAGGCTTATATCAATAATAACATACTCAAATAAGCAGAGTATAATCTTACAGGTGAAAAAAAAGGATATTTATTGAATTGAAGACTTTGATGCACAGTTAAGAGCTGATTAGGAAGTTTAACATTTAAATAGAAGAATGAAGTATATTAAGGTAAACAGGAATGAGAAATCATAATTCCCCCCTCCATGGGAAAATAATACCTAAACCCCCACAGAAATTTATCATGACCAGAGATGTTAGAGGGAATCTATTCAGACAAAGGGCCTGAATATAATTCTATTAATTGGGGATTATCTCAAAAAATGTATAGGTGAGCATTAGCAAATAAGAGAAAGGGGGGAGGCAGATTGGGAAAATTATCTCACATATATGAGATGTGTAAGAATGGGTTTATGGAGAGAATGGCAGGAGTGGGAGATAACACTTGAATCTCACTCTTATCCAAATTGCATCAAGGAGAGAAAAGTACACATATGCACAATTGGCCACAAAAATTCTTCTCACCCAAAAATAAAGTAGGAATGAAAGGGGTTAAGAAATGAGGTGAGATGGAGGAAAATAGACAAAGGGAGGTGGTGATCAGAAGCAAATGCAGTCTTGAGGAGGAGCTCAGTTTAAGAGGATGAGTAGAACAGAATAGAAGGAAATGCCCAGTTAGTAAGCATAACTGTGAATGTGAATGGGATGAACTCAGTCCCCAAACAGAAGTAGATGGCAAAATGGATTAGAAAGCAGAATTGAACAATATGTCATTTACAAGAAACCCATTTGAAAGAGAAAGATAAAGAGTTCAAATAAGATACTGGAGCAAAATCTATCGAGTTTTGGCTGAAATAAAAAAGGCAGGGATGGCAATCTTGATCTCAGACAAAACAAATGCAAAGGTAGACCTAATTAAAAGAGAGGATAAGGGAAACTGCATCTTGCCAAAAGGTACCACAGACTATGATGTAATATCAATACTAAACACATATGCCCCAAAAGTCATAGCATCCAAATTCTAAAAGGAAAAGTTGAATGAGTTATAGTAGAAAACAGTAAAACGATAATAGTGGAGAACCTCCACCTTCACCTCTCAGTTCTAGATAAATCTAACCTTACAATAAATAAGAACTTAAGGAGGTGAATTCAGTGGTTGATCAGTGGAATAGATTAGGTACACAATAACAAGTAGCAAATATACATAATAACTAACATTTGAGCACAACTCGAGTCAAGAAGTAACAGCTAAAGTTAGAAGACAAGCAAAAAAAGTCTTCATAACATTTCTTTTTTTCTAATAAAGATCTTTTCCTAAAATAGTTTGATAACCGAATCAAATTTACAGGAATAAGACTCATTCCCTGATTGATAAATTGTCAAAGAATATGAACAGAGAGACAAATGCCGGGGAAATAGCTGTACTAATCCTCTAATATTGGAGCTCTGAAATATCCCCAACATTCTAGATAGCAATTTGAAAAGGTGCCCCCATACGCATGTGCATACGCATTTACTCAGCAGTGTTGCTACTACATCTCTTTATCAGAGAGACCAAAGAAAGCTGAAAATGATGCATATAATAAATTTTATTATAATAAACACACAAAATTATAATTTTATAACAAATATTTTATACTAAATAAATTAAGCAGTTGTTTTGTGGTGGCAAAGAATTAGTGATGGAGAGGATGGCCATTGATTGGGGAAATGGCTAAATAAGTTATATTATATAAATATGATGGGATCCTTAGTGTGCTCTATGAAATAATCAAGAGGATGGCTTCAGAAAGATTGGGAGATACTTATTAGAACTGATGCAAAATGAAATGAGCAGAATTAAAATAACGTATGTTGGAAAGATGATTTTAAAAGCTGTAATAACATTGATCATTACAACAATCAACCAAAATTCCAAAGGACTTGCTGTGAAAAAAATGCTGTGTCAAGTAAGAGAACTGATGGACTGAGAGTGAAGCATGCTAACTTACTTCCTTCTTTTTCCTGATTTTTCCCATGAAATGGTTCATACAGAAATTTTTTGTGCATGAGTCCATATTTGTAATGGGTTTGCATTACAAATGGGTGGTGGTGTAAAGGTTGGGGGAGGGAGAAAATTAGGAATTAAAACAATAAAATTGAATTAAAATGTGAATGAATTATATTCCCCAAAGAAATAAGAACAAACTAATAAGGGAATAAACAAAATAAAACGATAATCATTTTATGCATAGGAACAATATTTCAAACATGCAAATTGAAAATTAATGATTGGGAAGTAGAGCCAAGATGGTTTAATGAAAGGAGACAGTGCCACCAAACTCCCCTCCACAAGACTCTTATAAAAAGGCCCAGAGAATGTGCTACATTGAGGCCTGATTAGGAAGTTCAGACATGGTCTAAATGGGACATTTTACCAGCCTGAACCTTCATGGGGAGATTAGTGGAGAGGTCTGCAGTTAGGTCAAACAACCAATGCATATGAATCTCTACTGCACTCAGGGAGACATTGCATACTAGGGTACAAGATGATCCTGGACCTATGCCAGGGAATAACCAGACCCATAATGGGTACAAGTACAAACTTTTAGTTTGTACAAACTACTCAGTTGGGGGTCACAGATCTAGGGTGGAATGAGAAGGTGACCTGAGCTTGGGTGTAGCATTCCTGGATAAAGAGGCTCTGGGTAATTTACTAAGAAAAGAGAAACTTGAGGAACCACCACCAGTGGCAATGTGGCTCAGACCACAGGAACAAAGTGCTGTTTCAGTTCTAATATCTTGTCCAGATGGTGGAAAGATGACCATGACAGGAATCCCAGACGAAGAGGAATCAATTTCGGTTTGGATCCATAGACTTGTCCAGTTGGCCAAGCTCATTCCCTGCTGAAGCCCGTAGATTGAACAACACTGGGTTCTTGTCCAAGCTCCACTGAATGGCTGTTTTTTGGACCTTACTGACTTAGAGTGAATGTCAGTAGTAACTGTTTCCCTCTGAAACAACAACCCTGAGAGTCCTGAGGCTCCTGCCCCTCCCAGCTTTATTTATTTATTTTTCTCTTCTATTTAAAAGGACTATCCCCTGACTACTTCCTAAAGAGTCCTATTCACTGAATGGGCATTACCTCACTTTAAGTGTGTACCTGAAAAGGCCTTAACCTAAAAGGCCAAGGTCTCCCATTGTATCCTGGGCCAACTCCAGTCATCCTGATGAATATCTGGTCATTGGATCCAGATGGCTCAGGAGGAGAAAGTGAGGCTGGTGATCTTGCACAGCCCTCCCTCACCCAAAACAAAATCAAGTAAAGTCATGTCATCATTTTTCTGATGTCATGGTCCTCTTTGAAAAGGAAGGATGAACACAACACAACAACAATTGTGCATAATGAAACCCAAGTCAAAAATTTGCAGAGCTAATACTGTGGGAGAAACAGTAAGACTTTTCCCTGCATTAGATCATTTTCCACTCTCTGATTACTAAAAGCTCACAGGTCCCCAGCCTGTCACATGTAATTTAGCAGCCCCTGCTATAAAAGACTATATAGACTCAAAGCCAAGAATAACTCTGCTAGGCAGGGGGAAAAGTGAATTTTAATGAAACTAGAGGATTTCCAAACATTATTGGTGAAAAGACCAGAGTTGAATAGAAAATTTAATGTTTACATAGGCATGAAGAGAAATGTAAGTAAACAGGAATGAATAATAATAAAAGACTACAACAGAGATAAAACTTACTTTCAAATAAGGAGATGACACATGTCCTATGAACCCTATTTTCATAAGAGATCTTAGAAGAAGTCTAATCAGACTTAAGAAAGTAGAGATAGGAGGAGGAACACACTGGAGCGTAGGTGGGAAGGAAAGTTACAGAAAAGTATCTCACACTATCATAATGAGCAAATTGGTCTTTATACAAAAAAAGAAAAGGAAGTGAAGGAGCGGTTTATATTTCAAAGATATTCTCATCTGATCTAGTCAAAAGAAAGAAGAACACACACACTGCATTCAATAGAGAAATAGGAAGAAAGGGAGGGAAACGAGAAGGATTTAGGAGGAGAATAGATTAAGGGAGGAATTATTCCCTAGCAAAACAAACCTAAAAATTGTGCAAAATTATTTATAGATCTTTTTGAGGTGGTAAAGAAGGGGAATCTGAGGGGCTACTCATATTGGAAAATGGATGAACAAGTTTTGGTTTATAAATGTTATATACTATTGTGCTGTAAAAAAAGTGATGCTGGAGTACCTTTTAGCAAAACCTGAAAAGATTTATATGAATAGATGTCGAGTGAAGTGTTTTAAAACCATCTTTCTAGACTTATGTGAGGAGAGAGAGAGAGAGAGAGAGAGAGAGAGAGAGAGAGAGAGAGAGAGAGGAGGGAGGGAGGGAGGGAGGGAGGGAGGGAGGGGGTGACATAGTAAAATTTAAGTGTTTAGGAATATAATTTAAGTACTATTGGGAGTATGTTTGAGTAGAGGAGAGAACCTGGGACAGCGAAAGCAATTAGGAAGCTCTTGTGATAGTCCAAACAGGAAGTAATGAGGGCCTGAACTATCATAACAAGTGATGGCAGCTGTGACAAATGGGAGTTATACTCTGAATGTAGAATCAATAAGATTTGGCAATTGTTTGGATATGTGGAACTGGGATATCAGAGTTATAATGTATTGTCTAGGCTTCACTTGCATTCTTATTCATTATTTCTAGTAATTAGGGAATATACAAAGTTTATAAAAAGCTCAAATAATTGGGGCAACCTGATGCATATAATGTCAGGGAGAGAGAACAGCTCTAACCATGGAGTCACAGAATACTCATTTGAACCCAAATTTTACCATTTATTACATGTATGACATGACCAAGTCACTTAATATCTCTAGGTCTCAAGTTCTTCATCACACACACACACACTCCACACACTGGATTAGATAATGAATCCCTTCCACCTTTAGAACTGTGATGCTACCTTGCTATATGTTAGACCTTGCTCATTCCTGCAGTCATCCTTGTCATTGCCCACTAAAAGATGCTCATATTTAATTCTTGAGAAATTGCAGTATTCTGTGTCTTAATGCCATGCAGTAACACTGACCCAACAGTGGGATTCAAAAGATAAGCTTTTGTTTCTTGCAATTTCCCAAAGACAATGTGACCTGCTCTTTTGTGCTTTAATTCTAATACCAATATTTTTATGCATTTATATTGTAAATGAAAATGTAGAGTATTTTTTATCTTAAAGATCATAATCTTTCTTGAAACTAAACAAAATATTTTACTGATACATAAGCAAAACTTAGTGTTTTCCTGACCATGTTCAATAGGAATTAGCTCCCCAAAATCATTGTTGGTTTAACACTTTCTGAGTGTAGAGACAAAACTATCCAAATAGTAAAAAAAAAATGCCATCATTCTTTTCTTGATGGTTTTCATTTGGTACTAATTTTCATATAATCTGAAAGTACCTTATTGTTGGCTAGTGAGTTCACATATTCCATGCCTCCTTGTATGAAAAGGTTTTCTGTTGTAAATAGAACTATTTTGGTTTTGTATTTGCAGCCATAATGCACATGGCCTTATCCATAGTACACAGTCATTGATTGTTTACTGGAATCTACCCGAGCTCCCATTTTTTTCCCAGTCTTTTAAAAAATGAATTCTATTTGGTTTTTCCACTTTGCAAATACTTTTGTCATAATTTCATATTTTTAAATGGTCACAGCTTTAGCAAGATGATATGATAAGCTTTGTTCTCTGAATGCTTTCAAGAGAGAAATACCTCAATTTGAAAGAATATATCTGGGGAAATACCATGTAGTAAATTGTTTTTTATATTTTTAGAATTTCAAACAAATAATAATTCACACATCTTTCTTACTTTTCACCAAATTTAGTAAGAGGTTTGCTTATCTTTTACTTTAATTATTGTTTCTTAAGATTTAGGATTTGGGAAAGACACCACCATTTGGGAATGGTATTAAAGACCAGTTATTTAGGAATGGAATAATTGTTATTGATTTATGATTAAGTCAAAAAAAGGCCATAGTTTTTATACTTCCTGAAATTCCAGTGAGCAATATCCAATGAATATCCTGCCCTGTAGCCTATTATAATGTTTGCCTGTCCTATTACTTTGCTTTGTTTCATATCTTCAATTTTGGTCGTGATATAAATGTAAATACGTAAGTAAGTCGAAGAAATTATGCCTTTTATAAAGATCCTTATTTAAATATTTTGGACTAAATCTCAAGAAGATCTAATTTTGAGATATATTCACCTGAAAACTATTTGATACTATCTATGAATGAAGGTGCCAGAGTTACCAGCAACAAAATTAGGAACTGTTATGATGCTAAATATTTGGGATGATGGAAGTTGGTTATTATTATCTGCTTTACAAATAGAACCTTCTCATAAATACTCAAGAAATCCATATCACATTCCAGTTGTACAAAATTTAGGTTCACCTGGAACTTGTCAGAAATCATTCATCCAAATGCAGTGTAAAATGGCAAATCAAGTGTCAGAGATGATTCATTTGAAAATATTTCACCCTAGAGAGGTATTTTTTTCCTTTTGCAAACTGGCTGTAAAGATCTTGATCCAATGCAAACTTGGTCATCTTTTTTTTTTCAAAATAGCTTAACAGTAATTTACTTTGCTGTGAGAGTGAATGATGTGGAATTAAGCCCTACAGTCATGTCATTAAGCATCATGTCATAGATCTTGCTTGGACTTGGAAAGGTCAGTTTCCAGAAGACCATTTTAATTTCCCATTTTAATTCCAACCTAAAGGCAGTTTCCATTATGTTGCTTTTCTAGAAGACTGACAGTTCACCAAAATGTTAAAGTTATTGCACATTTGTGGTTACAGCAGGAGCAAGCCCAGGATCCAAAGTCCAAATAGTTTGACAAATTATCTTTAAAATGCATCAATCTAAGAAAGCTGTCATTTTCTCCAGGGAGGAAATGATGGCATTGTTAGACTGTGATTAGCTAAGTAAGCTAGGGCCATAGCATTAAAGCTTCTGGAAATTCCTTTGTGGAATATCCAAAATCCTTTGGAGAAGGCAACATAATGAAGTCTAAATAACAGGAGATTTGGAATCAGAAGTCATTTGTTTGAATCCTTACCCCATTACCTATACTATAACCTGTAGGACATTGACTGAATCAATTAACATCTTTGGGCTTTGATTTCCTCAGAAGGAATGGACTGGATGAATATTCAGGATCTATCTAGATCTAAATCTATCTGAAAAAAAAAATGCTATATTATATCCCTGTTCTTTTTGGAGTAGATTTGTGATTTCAAACTTGTAGGGAATTTTATATGAGGAAAGTCCCTCTACCAATGGAGATAAACACCCATTTTGTAACTTATCATCTTACAGGGTTGTCTTGTCACAATGATATTGACACACAATAACTTTGTGCTATTGCATGATGTCAAGAACAAGCTTTATGGCATTTGGGATAGCGTTATAGTAATTTTAAAGGAAAATCTACGTTTGGAGCAATGAAGGGAAAAAGATGAGGGGAAAATGTATCTCCCATGGGGAAGATGTCAATATTTAATCTTTTCTCATCCCTCCAATCAGAAGCAGTCACTCATTCCCCTATTACCTTCCTTTGTACCTATCACACATTTTCACATTCTACTTGGTATTATAGTTAACTTCTCCCTGCTAGAGCAATGCTCTTTGAAAGCAGAGGTTACCTCTTTATCCTCCTGATCACTTAATAGCACATTTTTTTTCTTGGATGAGACTAGGGTTATCACTTCTGGAGGAAAATCAAAGTGATGAAAATACTTGACTAATGGCGATCAATAATTTATCTGTAACTTGTCATCTGAGAGAGTTTCTCAGAGATCTGAGAGGTTTAATGACTTGTCCAGGGCCTCAAGGCATTGTGTATTATATACAGAATTTGAAGTTAGATCTTCCTTACTTCAATATCAGTTATTTATCTACTCCATGACTTTTTCCTCTCACCTTAAACACAGAAAATTTAATAAATATTTGTTAAATAAGTAAAATGACAACCAACAAAAAAATATTGTCCAATGATAGCAAAGGCAGCCATGGACAGTTCACTTTGAGGTGTTCTATGTTTATTTATTTCACAATTGAAAGGTATCATGTATGGCCAAGATGGCAGAGTGAATGTAGCAACTCACCTGAGCTCTCCCCAATTCTTCTTTAAATAAAAAAAAAACCTCAAAATGAATTATGAAGGGACAGACACAACAAAAAGTTGAGGTGAAACAATTTTTCAGCCTGAGACAACTTAGAGAGTGGTAGTAAAGGTCTTTATTACTGGATTGCGAACAGAGTACGGTCCAGGGTGGGCCATGCTCAGCGCAGCAGCAGGCTTTGAGGATGAACAAGAACATTGTAGCCAAATTCCAGAGATCCCACGTCAAGGAAAAAATGTTACAAGCAGCCAGAAAGAAACAATTCACATGTCATGGAACTGCAGTCAACTTAATACAATTTTTAGGCTTCTACAATAAAGAATTGATGACTTGGAGTGTGAAATTCCAAAGGGCGAAGGAACTAGAATTATAATCAAGAATCACCTACCCAGCAAAACTGAGTAAAATCCTTTAGGAGGAAAAAAAGAGCATTTAATGAATTGAGGACTTGCAAGTGTTCCTGATGGAAGGACCAGAGCTGAACAGAAAATTTGATTTTTAAATACAAGATTTAAGAGAAGCATAAAAAAGTTAAATATAAAATAGAATACATGTTAACGTAAATAATCCATTTTATGAAAAGTAACTTTCACGAAAAAAAGTGAAAAGATTGGCAGATTTACATTTTGAAATATTTTATTTTTTTAGGAGCATGTAAAAGCAATTTGTAACATTCATTTAAAAAAAATGAGTTCCAAATTCTCTCTCTCTCTCTCTCTCTCTCTCTCTCTCTCTCTCTCTCTCTCTCTCTCTCTCTCTCTCTCTCTCTCTCTCTCTCTGCCCTCCTGCCTCACTGAGAAGGTAAATAATTTGACAGGTTACACATGTAGAGTCATGAAAAACATTTCAGTATTAGTCATGTTGTGAAAGAAAACACAGACTTAAAAATCATAAAGAATTCATTAAGGTTAAACTGTTTACATTCATGCATGGGAAGATAATATATCTAACTCCTAAGAACTTTGTTATTATTAAGGCACCCAGAATAAGTATACATAGACAAAGGACATGAGTGTGAGTTCACCATGATGAGATATTTGAAAAAAAAAATTAAAGACTGAGAAATAAGGGTGACCATGATGAGATGTGAGATTTTATTTTAAAATGAAAAAAAAAATAAAAAAAGAAAGATGTGAGAAATTAGAATTTTTGATGTTTTTATTTTGATTTGCTTACTGATATATGTAAACATAAGTGTGTGTATGAAATAAACTTCTAAATGATTCTTCTACAAAAATATTATCATAACTTCAGGGTAAAATACAAGTAATGCTATCAATTTTGGAGTTCCTATTTTTATATGATAGAGGCAAGATTGTGATTCTGAAAAATGCAATGTAAATGAACATCTCATTGCCCTGTCATAGAAGTAGTTACTTTAGAAAATGACATTTGAAAAACGTGCTTGAAGCATGAAGTGTGAGTACAGCTAGAACAACACAAATAGAATTTCTATGGTATTTGACTAAACAAGCAGAGACGTTCAAAGTAATGGCTAAGTTCTCGTACAATAGAAGACAGGAGAAATGAATGTAAATTTTGCTCTAATCCATCCAAGCAGCTCATTCTTCCTCCTAATCATTATCTTTTCACCTTGTATCCAGCGCTTCACTAAACAATGGAAAATCTCCCTTCAGGAAGCTCACATTCTAATGGAGGTCACCATCTGTAAATCTTTTGGTACACACAAGATATTTACAGAGGAGAGAGAGAGAGTAATTTAGCAGGGAATGTATTAGCAACTGGTGGAACCAGGAACAGTCTGAAAATGCTCAGATTTAATCTTAGTTCTAAAAGAAAGTAGGGAAAATAAAAGGTGGAAATGAAGAGGAAGGGCATTCCAGATATGGGGTCTGTAGATGTAGTGAAATATCAGAAATGATGAGAAATTCAGAATGACTAGATCATAGAATAGGTGGAGAAGAATAAAAACTAAGATTGGAAAGATATGAAAGAGTCAGGTTATGAAGAGTGTTAAATGTGAAATAAAAGATTTTATATTCAATATCAGAGGTAATAGGGAGCCATCAGATTTAATTGTGTAGGCTAAGGGAGTGACACTTTGAATTAAGGAAAATCACTTTGGCAGCTATGTAGAAGATACATCGTACATAAAGAGAGGCTTGAGTCATAGGAGACACACTAGAAAGGCTTTTTCCCAGTTTTCTGCTTCCCTCCTAATCTTGGTTGCATTAACTTTGTGCAAAACTTTTTCTAATGTAATCAAAAGTATCCATTTTGTATTTCATAATGCTCTCTATCTCTTGTTTGCTCATAAATTCCTACATTCTCCGTAAATCTGACAAATAAACTATTCCTTGCTCCTCTGATTTGTTTCAGTAATATTGCAATAAGAAAAAATAAAAGCCAAATCTAATGAACATTCCTATTCCTCATATTTCTTCACCTCTCTATAGCTTTGACACTGCAAATCACTTTTTTTCTTCTTGATACTTTCTTCTTTCTATCTTTATATGACATGGCTCGCTCCTGGTTTTCCTCCTACCTATCTGAATATTCCTCAGTTTCCTTTGCTGGATTTTTATCTAGATTATACTCACTAACCCCAGTATCCCTGGTCATTTGTTCTTCTCTAGCAAACTCTTTCATTTGGTGATTTCATCACCAAATGCATTCAATTATCTTTACATTGATAATGCCCAGATCAATCCATCCAATTCTAATCTCTCTCTTCACAACTAATCTCTTATCTCCAGTGATCTTTTGGGCATCTTAAACTAGATGTGCCATAGAAATCTAAAATTAAACATTCTAAAAACTTACTCATTGTCTTTACCCTAAAATCTTACCCTCTTCCTAAATGTCCTGTTAATGTTGAAGCACCCTCCTAAGCTCACAACTTAGTTGTCCTCTTTGACTCTACTTTCCCACTCCCTTTATCCAATTTCTTGCCAAATCCCATCAATTTTATTTTTGTAACATCTGTTGTATATATCCCCTTCTTACCCTTGTACAGGCTTTCATCTCCTTGTGACTAGACTAATGTAATAGCTTTTTGATTAGTCACCCTGCCTCAATTTTTTCCCCACTCTGTTCCATCTTCCACTCAGCTGAAAAAAGTGATCTTCCAAGAACAAAATTCTGATCCTTTCCCTCTTTCAATAAACTTCAAGGACTTCCTATTATTTCCAGGATCAAATATAAGATCCTTTCTTTGGTTTTAGAGTGTTTTGTGACTTTCCTTACTCCCACCTTTCTTGCCTACATAAACCCTACTCCCTAAAAGTATTCTATTCTAGTGATATGGACATGCTTGCTGTTCATTAAGTAAGACATTCCATCTCTCCACTCTGCATATTCGCTGGTTACTCCCCTGTTTGGCATGGTTTCCTTCCTCATCTCTGCCTTCTGTCTTCCCTCATTTCTTCCAAGTCTCAGCTAAAATTCTACCTTTTATAAGAAATCTTTCATTATTTCCCTTCATACTTTGTATTGTCCCTAGGAGGTTATCTTCAACTCATTCTGCATACATTTTTTTCTGTACGTTACTGTTTGCATTTTAGCCTCCCTCATTATATTGTGAGCCCCCTGAGAGCAGGGAATGTTTTTCACCTTTCTTGTACTCTCATTGCTTAGAACAATGCATTTCACATACTAAATTCTTTTAAAAAATGCTTCTTGACTTGACTTGAGGGTAGTGAATGAATGATTGGAGAGAAATGCATGAGAGGTGTTATGAAGGTCAAAAATCAAAAGATATGGTAATTGATTGCATATATGGCCCTAATTTTAACGGAGAAAAGGATAACAGCAAGGCTGTGAGATTAGGTTCCCAGGAAGATGGTGAAGTCTTCCTAAGTAATACTAGGAATTCAGGGGAAAGAGAATGAGTTCTCTTTTAGACATGTTGAGTTTAAGATTTCTAAGGGACATTCAATTCGTGATGTCTAATAGGCAATTGGTGATGCAGGAATGAAGTTCAGAAAAAAAGATTTGAACTGAATAATGGCTAGCTTTATATGTTTTAAGTTATATAAATGCTTTAAGTTTTACAAAGTACTTTACAAACATCACATTTGATTTTCATAACAAACCTGAGAGGTAGAAGCTATTAATACACTCACTTTAGAGATGAGGAAATTGAGAGAAACAGATTAAATTGCTTGTCTAGCATCTCACAAAACTATAAATGAAGTATTTGAGGCCTGAATCCTGTTGAGATTTTCTGGACTCCAGGTCCAGTATTGAATGATGAGGATAGAAGTGCAGGGTTTAGAAAAAAATAAGAGAGAAAGAAGAGGCATTAAGTACACAAGCACAGTGAGATTTTTGCATAGATGTCATCTGAGAAAGGAGAAGAGATATAGGATGGAACTTTTAGGGATGGGATGGTCAATGGAACACTTTTAAGGATGAGGGAGGCCTGAGCTTATTTGTAAACAGCAGAGGAGTCAGTAAATAGGGAGCTGTCTCTCCTTTCTCTATCTCTTCAGAAGAATATAAGTTTTTTTCACTGAATAGATTTTCTTTCTTTTCATTTCATATTTGTAAAACTGGTGCCTACCCTAGGGTTTTTCATAAAACAGATGCATATTGGATTGGACTCCAGAGGTGCATAACAATCACTAAGACCATTCTGTATGTATACCTAGCTGTGCAGCTAATATTACTTCATGATATTATCAAGTATACTGAGCAGATATATGTTATATAACTATAAATTTAGAGGTATAAG
Source organism: Notamacropus eugenii (assembly GCF_028372415.1). Lineage (NCBI taxonomy): Eukaryota > Metazoa > Chordata > Mammalia > Diprotodontia > Macropodidae > Notamacropus > Notamacropus eugenii. The sequence goes on from NC_092878.1 coordinate 129,849,479, forward strand.
AGATCTTGCAAGTTTTCTAGATCTCCCATCCCCCAAAGATTTGCGGGTTAGGACCTGAGGCCCATGAAGTTGGAGTGAATCACCCAGTGTCAAAAGGCAGAGTCAGGATTAAAGCATCTAAAACAGTGTGAAAAGATCCATAAAACTCAGGCTGATTTCAAATTACAGTTTGAAAAATTCCCACAAGGTCATTTGGAATTGACAGCGGTTCAGAGAAAGATGTGACATTTGCCTCCTTTCAACATTATTGCTTTCTATCTTGAAGGAATGTGACTTTGTCTTTGCAATGCACGGAGGAGGCATAAGCCAGGTGTTCTCCTTCTCTTAATACTCCTAAGGGGCCCATCCTTTAACTGAAAAAGTAGCCAGGTAATGAAGGGAAATCCCCAGCAATGGACACAGAAATATTTGTGAAAGTTAAAGGATTTATAACTGGAAGGGAAATGAAAGGTAATGTAGTCTAATTTCTTTCTAATATAAAGAAATTCAAGTTCAGAGAGGATGGGTAATATACTAGACCAAGTTCTAATCTTAGAGTTAAGAATCATTAAAAATGAAGGTCTGGCACATATTGGGCAGCAAGATGTTATAGTGGATAGATCACTGGGCCTGGAGTCAGGAAGACTTCAGTTCAAATCTGGCCTCAGGAACTTACGAGCTGTGTGACCCTGGACAAGTCACTTAACTCTGTTCTGCTTAGTTTTCCTACGTGCAAAATGGACTTTAGAAGGAAATGACAAACCACTCTAATATCTTTGCCATGAAAACCTCAAAATGGGATCATAAAGTGTTAGACATGACTATAATGAATGAGTAACAATCTGACACATACTAGTTATATGATACTAAGTCAGTCACTTGTAGGTACAATTTCTTTATCCATAAAATGCATATATCTTACTGTACCTGTCCTTTAACCTTGTAGCACTATATGAAGGAAGGAAAAAAGGAAGTGTGGAAGGAAGGAAGGAAGGGAAGGAAGGAGGGAGGAAGGAAAAGAGAAAGAGAAAAGAAGGAATGGAGAGAAGAAAGGAGGAAAAGAAATAGGAAGGAAGGGAAAACTTTTACTAGTAACCATTGTGTCCCAAGTATTATGCTATGCACTTGGTATTCACATATAAATGCATTATTTCAATGTGATCCCATAGGTAGTTAAGTATTTGAAAATAATGTCAACAAGTATAGGATAGTGTGTCCAGAACTGTGGAGGATCTTTAGTCCATGACATGTAAGACTATATTATACAGAGTGGGAACACTTATGAGAGAGAGAGAGAGAGAGAGAGAGAGAGAGAGAGAGAGAGAGAGAGAGAGAGAGAGAGGGAGAGGGAGAGAGGGAGAGAGTTGATAACTAATTTCAAGTGTTTGGAGTATGAAGTATGTGGCAATGGAATAACATTCTTTCTGTATAGTTCAAGCATGGAGATCACTGAAAAAGAGGAAGATTTTGGATCCTTTTAAGGAACTGTTTAATAATAAGAAATATTTTTAAATGAGTTTTCCATCAATGGAAATGTTTAATCAGAGACTACTTAACCACCTGTCTGGAATACTTGATTTAGATCCTTGAATACAGTAAGAGATTCAATATGATCCAATTCAACCAGAATTAATTAAATGCCTATTCCATTTTGTGATACTACGATGATTTCAAGGGATACAAGACAATAAATGGCACATCCCCTGGCTTCAAGGAGTTTACATTGTAATAAGAGGAGGGTCATACATGTATGCAGATAAGTTTTATAAAAATAAGTGTGTTATGAGGGCAAAAGGGAAATACAAATTTGAGGAAGGTGAGAATATCTTCATACGGTAGGATCAGGGAAGGCTAGAGAGCGATACTGAAACTCAGTACTAGAGGTGGAAAGCCAGAGTCCAAAAGACTGATGAGTGAACTGAGGAGCAAATGGAAATGGTGAGTGTAAGTGATGAAAAAATAAAAATAAAAGAGAGAAGAGGGATAATAGCTGACCATTAAATTCCTTTCTAGTTTAAAGATTATGATTTCTATTGCAAGGATGGGTTTAATATCATTTCACCCTAGTTGAACCCGTAATCTTAACTAGTTTAAAACATTATAACCAAAGGCTTTAAAGTTTAAAAAATCCTTTGAAAGTCATTTGATGAAGTGAATGAATGCCAGAGAAGAGGTTCTAGTTGGTGGGGGATTTTATTATGCCCTCTGGTTCTTTATAAAATATCCCTTTCTAAAAGCTAATTAACTCTTGTTGATTAAATTATTTTCAGTTGAAAATCTTGGAAGAGTCCCAGAAGGGACTCAAGCTGATGTTGTTAGAGAAAGCTGCTCCATTTCAGTTATTCTTCTAGAACCTGAGGGGAAAATGTCTCCACTTCTGAGAACCTACATCTTCTGTGAGAGTGAATTCAGATAGGCATTTCCCAGAGCTTACCTGGTCTAATGAGATCCATCATTCTGAAATAATTCAAGAAACAGAAGAATCTCAGTTTTCAGGGACATCAGGAGGCATCCACTCCAACCCATACCTGAACAGGAATTTCTCTAACACAATAAGTTATCTGTAAACCTTTAGCCTTCTCAGATGTAAGTATATGTCAGTATCATTTGGCCAATAATTTTTAAACCATTGAAGCCCCACGAATCTTCAATTGGTGGAATTCTGGGAGGAAGATGTGGTGGAGCTGTTAGTGTTCTGGGCTTTCTTGGAGTCACCTCTTACCCACCTATTTGGACCTATTCTTAGTCTGTTAGTACGTAAGTACAATCAACTATGACCTCTAAGCATTATTGACTCTTCCTCTCCTTAAACCCTTTCCTTTCCTTTTGATTTAAAGTGGTTGTTCTCAATAGGAATTCTTATTCTTCTGTCAACACCTTGAAGAAGTCATTCCTTGGGTTGGTAGTAGACTCCAGTAAAATGCTAATATTAAAAGTTTGTTTGAATATTTATATATCCTTGGCAGTGTGAAGAGATTGCAATTCCATAACTGTCATGAACTTAACCAACAATTGTTTAATAGATTGCAGCATTTTAGCAGATTGAAACAAAGAACATATTCAACTTAGAAATGCAGCCAAACATTGTCGATGAATATATTTTAACCCTCAAGCTTTAATGGATGTTTTCCTAGAAATAACATGATCAGTATAGGAAACAGAACACAGCTGTTCTTATTTTGACAGAACTAAATCTATAAATGTAAGATTATACTAATCTACATTTAGGACCCAAAGCAGTCCAGATAAAATAAATGATTTTATTTAAATGATTTATGTTCACTTCTGGTCTGGACATAGGGAACCAATGATTTTCAATTCCTTTATAACCTAGTCAGTCAATCATGTAATCACCGGGCAATGTGCATTAATTAACTAACTGTAAGTCAGACACCATACCACACTCTGTGGCTACAAAGAACGGTAAAAACAATCCCTTATCTCAGAAGCTCACACTCTCATCAGGGAGATAGTATATAAATAGTCTGCATATAGATAGACTACATATAGAAAGTAAGACAATGGCAACTAGAGAGAAGAATGTCTTCTGAAAAAGATGGTATTTGAGCTGAGTCTTGAAGGATGATAAGGAAGCTGAAAGGTAGAAGTGAAGAGGGAGATCATTCCAGGCACAAGGAAGAACCAGTGCAAAGTTATGGAGCACAAAGATGGGATGTTATGTGGCAGGAAAGCAAGCAGGACAGATTAACTAGATCATAGAGTAGGTGGAAGGGAGAAAACATAAGACTGTATAGACATAAGGAACCAGAACTTTAATTGCTAAAGAAAAGATTTTTTATTTGATCTTGGATGTAGTATGGAGTCACCATTTTATTTTATTGAGTTTATTGAGTAGAGGGTAATGTTGATATTGTCATTAAGGGAAATCACTTGGGCAGCGATGGGGGGGACCCACACAGGATTGAATAGATGGAGACTTGAGCCAAAGAAACTGTGCTTATTGAAGTAATATGGGCAAGAGGAAAGGAAGGCCTGAACTAAGATGATATTGAGTGACTGGAGAGAAGAGGATATATTTGAGATATTGTTAAGGTCTAAAAAATTGGCCACGGACTATATATATATGGTGTGAGTGACAGTGAGAAGTAGAAGGTGAAAGCAAGGCTGTGTGTCTGGGAACCTTGGGAGAATGCTGGTGAATTGAACAATGTTAGAGAAGTCTGCAGTGTGGTTAAGCTTAAGGGGAAACAGAATTACTTCAGTTATGGACTTGGGTCAGTTTGAGATGCTTGTGGAATATCTACTTCTCAAACTCCAAAAGGTGGTGGTAATATAGGATTGGAGCACACAGAAGACAGAACAGGACTCTGAGACCTACAACTCTGGGAACCATATACCTAGGAGATAAATAATTGAATCCATGGGAAGTGACAAGATCACCAGCTATGATAGCCTTAGAGAATTGCATGGGAGTCTAAGTGATGTGTCCAGGATCATAATGATATGGCCAAGGCACAATTTAAATCTAATTTTTTCTTGACTCTGAGGCCTTTTATCCCATATACCACTTTGTGTTTGTGTATGTATCCTATGATATATATGTGTGTGTGTGTATATATATATATGCCATATGATATGTACTATATGAGATGTAAGTATGTATCTATGTGAATATTATATTATATTACATTATATTATATTGTATTATGTTATGTTACATTATATTACATTACATTGCATTACATTGTATTGTATTACATTACATATTATATTGTACTGTGTTGTGTTATGCTATATTATATTATGCTATGTTATGTTATAATATCTTATATTACGCTATGGTATATCTTATCCACTAATTTAGGTCTATGCTACCAAACTTAGGGATTGATTTCTTCCTTCTCTAAAAGGCTGTTCTGATACAAATAAACATTCTTGAACGGGGCTATTGAAAAGCATAGATAAAAAAGAGAGATGTCATGAAGGGATTCTAAAAGGGAAGATTTTTATTGGCATTTGTTTTGCTTTTTTTTAGGACAGGAGGAGTTGGAGGCTTCTTTTCGTTCAAAAAGTTGACTTCTTTACAAAAGGTGTAATGCTGAGGGTTTTTTTTTTATTTTTACATTGTTACTTAATATCTAATTACTGTAAGTTTAAAATGTGTCTTTAAGAAGTAGTCAGTAAGAATTGTATCTCATGAAAGTTTTATAATTTAAATATATTTTACTGAACTGAAATGACATATTTGCCTATGTCAAGATTGCAAAATTTGACTAGAGGAATGCTGCCGTTGTCAGAATTAATCATCGCATCCTCTAGTGGTGTTCGAATGTGTGCTAATAAAAGAAATTGTAAGAAATACCTTATTAAGTCGGAAATCCATACAATTTTCTGGGATTGTGATTCATGGTTTTTTTAATAAATAGCAACTACAATTTTGGAGTAATTAATAAATTCTTAAGTCATTTTCCTCATTAGCAGCACATTTGACCACTTTCCCTTTCAGTAAAAGGACACATTGGAATGTAATCTCATGGAAGCAATCTAGCTTAATTCATCCAACCTGGGAGCCCATTTCCTTTTTATCACAGGGCAAAAGACATCCAAAGAATAGATCTCATGGAAATACACAGCAGAGCAAGACTTCTATCAAGGACTGTGTCACCATCAAACTACACCAGGTATTCATTCTCCCTGATAGGTTCAAGCTGAATTCCTATAATATTCTTCTCAATCTTCATTTTTCTCACCTACACATTTCTCTAGTGCCACTACAATTTGGTTGATCTACCACCTGGTCAATTTCATTATGCTTTCTTTCTTAATTTTTCCCTAGTCTCTCACTTAAAATTATTCTCCAAACATATTTCTATCCTACCTTATCTTTTCTTTCTATCTGTCTATATGTATAGTCTCAAGCCATCTACCTACTTTTAGCTTTATTTACTTGTGCATTCAATCTTGGCTGTATAATTTTCCATTCTAATATTTAGAATTCCTTGAATTCCCCTAGAATTGTTTGCCTCATGATTTTCTATTTATCCTGACCTGTATTTCTTCATATTTAAGTAATTATTACCATATGATTTCTTAGTTCCTGTTCCCACATTAGTGAACATCAAATTTTTAAATCATCATAGATCTCTTCTAGATCTCTTCTTCTGCAATATCCTGGAATTTGATATAACCAACATATATATACAAACAGAAAAAAAGTTTTTTAAGAGATTTAAATCATCATTTAATACCATCATTGTTTATTCATTTTCCTAGTTAATCTAGGCAATGCAGTATATTGAATTTAAGTCATGAATTCTTGAATTCAGCTTTTGGCTTTGGCACTTACTGACTATGTGAAAGTAAAGCACTTAAAAGGACCCTTTGAAATGTACAATATTACATATTCAGAACTGTATTTCCTGATTTTGTGGAAGTGATGCCAATGTCAGAAGTTCCTTACACTGATAACAGTTGTCAGGTCTGAATGAAAATATGTGTGTGTGTGTGTGTGTGTGTGTGTGCGCGTGTGTGTTTATGAGTGTATCTGCAAACGTCATGGGATAGGAAGGTAGAAGAAGAATGTTAACTTTGTCCAGTGACTGACTGTTATGGTAATTTTAAATTTTTAGGTGGTCTTAAAAAGTTCTAATGAAAACCATGTAAACACAACCACAGTAAGTTCAATATCAGTCAATAGTCATGGCTTACAAAAGTACAATGGAATGAATAAACAGTTTAGAAAGCACTTACCCTAAATAACACCAGAAATTTGGTAGTGACACTGTTATTATCTCCACTTTATAGATTAAAAGACTGAGAGAGGTTAAGTGGCTTATGTACCATTATACTCCCAGAAAGTGGCTTCCCCTGGACTGAAACACCAGTCATCTGACTTTAAATCCAAAAAGCTCCTTAATACACAGTAACAAAGGAAATTATTCCATGTAAATCTTCTCTTAAGGTGAATGATGGAGGGGATAGGATAGGCACATCCTACTGTTCAACAAATGGCTAATAAGAGAGCTGGACAAAGAAGAGTCTCCTTTACTTTTTCCTCTACCTTGCAATAAATTCAGCAACTGTGGATGCCTCTTTTTCTAGTATCCATGTTTTCAACTGAAAGCAGGTTTGAAGAGTAATAATACTCTAGAAAAAGAGAAAGGCAAGGGGGAAAAGGAGAAAAGAGGAACAGAGAGGAAAAGACAGGAGAAGAGATGACAGGATAGGAGAGGAGAGGAGAAAAGACATGAGGTGGTGAGGAGGAGGTGAATTTAAATACTTGGTGGAAAGATCCTATAATTTAAAGCCTGAATGAGCTAGTGTTGCATAGGGACAAGCTGACAAGCTGATATGCAAACTACAGTGAAGAAAGTATATTTGCAAGTCTCTAAACTTTGTTTTGTTGCATACTAAAAAAAATCAGTGCAAGTTCAAATTCTTTTGAAGGGGATTTTGCACTCTTTTTTGGCAGCCTAGAGGATTCACCTGAAGTTTCATATATTTGACAGTAATGTATACCAACTGAATGTCATTTCTTTACGTAGAGTGGAAGGAAAAGAATGGAAAAGAAAAAAATAAACTGAAAATCATGAAATCTCAAAGTCAAAAGGCTCCTCGGGAGTCATGTAGCCCAACACTTAGAGCAGGGACCCATTCCTGCAAAAGCTTTGACATGTCAACTTCTTCTGAGAGATGTATAATCCTTAAATTGTCTCTATACATTGTCTTTTGTGATTAATATGTTTTTTTTTGTTTAGAGATCAGATTTTCTTTTATCATTATTTCTTTCCATTTTATCTTTTTCTGGATTTTCCATCATTTCTGTACTTCTGTGCATTTGTATTCCCAACCATGGTTCCCTTTTTTGATTCTTTGATGAGATTTACTACCATAGATTCAAGGTTTTTTGTTTTTTTTTTTTTTTTTCATTCTGCCAGTTATTTCTGCTGTGGAGTCAAAAAATTCTTTTTTTAAAAAAAAATCAATTCTATTACTCTCTTAAACCATTCAGGAAAATATTGTTGTGATTAGATGATCTCTTGGGAATCCATAGAGTTCTCTGCCTCATTGGGTGTTACTGATTCGTTTTCTTTTGTCTTATAATGTTTATTCATGGATGTATGGATTCATTAGTATTATCTGGAAGCCATACTTCCATTATTTATATTTTCCCCAAATGATTTATCTGTTAGTGTGCAAAGTCTTTTACTGATTTTTCTTCCTCCTGGGACTTTTGGTAATTTGATTCTTTTATCCTTATATTCCCCTATTACTTTCTAGCTCCTTTCCATTTGATTGCATATCCCTCAGGTATTGAAGCTCAAAGTTGTCTGAATCTCATCCCATCTTGGGGGAATTCACTTTTCACTGCCCCAAGTGACTTCTTGGAGGATAGAATTGGTCACAGATCTCATTTTCCTTTCCTTAGATAGGGTGGAGCCCTAACACATGCTGATACCCTGCACCATATTTTCCTAAATTTTCTGGATAAGCCATATTGCTGTCCCAAGCAGTATAAGTTTCTGTGTTTTCCAGTGGGGTAGAGGGTGCTTGTGAGAGTGTTAAGGATTAATTCATCTGGCTATCTTGTTAACGTTCTTGGTGTCTTAGGCCTTGGAGATAGCCAATGTTACTTTTCCTCTTACACGTTATTCTTATTTTGTAAATGTTAAAGAATTATGGAAATTGGAGAAAGTATCTAGCCTTTTAATGTTATTCATGTAACCTAGAAATCCCTGCAATAGCCTTAAAAAGTTATCTTCCTATTTTTATTTGAAGGTCCCTTGTGATAAGAGCCTTGCTAACTCATTATAGTGACTTGTAGCCAGAATATCTTGTGCAAACTTAAAAAAAGAAAGCTTTCTTTCTGAGATAAAGCTAACACATAATCTAAAACTTTTTCTTAATATAGGTAAACATAGACATTAAACAGGCTTAAAAGGTCATTGCCTTTCAGATAGACCAATGGTGTATTTTGTTAAACATTTTTCAATTACATTTTAATCTTGTTCAGAACCAATTAGGAGTTCTCTCAACCATGGGCCACAAATTTGACACCTCTCAATTAGAAGACCTCAAAGGTCCTTTCTAATTATTGTATTCAATATATTTATGTAGTATGGATGTATATTACTAACAATATATGTGCATATATAGTAACGATCAATGAACTGTTGGAGGGTATTGAAGCATGTGATATAAAAGCAATTGTGATGACGTCATTACAGTTGTATCATTTTTATATAAACTGTCTAATGAACAAGCTAAAGATTAGCATCTAGAATGTTTCATTTTCTCAAACATTTCCATTATCTAAGTCTCTTGTAAGAGGTTTTTTCCTATATCTTCAATACTATGTATAATTTAGTGAGAAGATTAGGTGAGAGACGATGTAAGCCTTCATTATGTAAATATCACATTTTCATGAGTTTTAAAAGGAGTTACCAAATGTACAAAGGTAATCTTTCTAAAATTATTTCTAAAGTATTCTATGTTCTAAAAGTTAACTGGACTTTTGTATCTTAAATTAATTTGTTTTGTAGGAAGATAATTTTAATAGAGAATTAAAATAACTAAATCTAATGACTACTGGAGTTTCTTGTCATTGGAAAATCTATTAAATAACTTTGAATGTAAAATTGTTGTTATATTATAGATTAAAGATTTGATGGTGTATGTGTGTGTATGAAATAAATATATCTATGCCTCATATTTTACTACAAATCACATGTTGTTAGGAAGTCAATGCTTTGGAATATGGTTTAAGCATTTAAAAAATATACTGTAGGAATGTAAATGTACCCAGCCATACTGTATTCTAGTATCTCTATCATGTGAGGTGAGCACTGTTTCCCCCTACTATTTTCCTACAAAGCTTTCCTACTTGTGAATTTTTTAGGGGTCAGTGAAACTGAGATTTAGAAAAATGAGAATTCTTTAATATGTGATGGTTTTTATTTTTATTAATTTTTTTTGTGGTTTAGTAAAGTCATTTGTGGCATGAGAAGAAAACACACTCTTAGTTTATTAACAGACTTCACAGGTGAAATGTCCTTTGTGGATTGGATGTAGTTAACATTACTTAACTTTGTATCATTTTTTAGGCTTCCAAATTACTATGGAATTCAATAGTTTTTAAATTTTTGTGAAAAAGGGAAAAAATAGAGGCAGCAATTTGTAACAATTCTCTTTTATTTGGTTTAGTGTATGTTCCTAATTACTTTAAGATATGCATCATATACAAAGAAATACAATGTCTGCACAGGAGAAGTCTGCACCAGGAGATAGGAAGTCTAATGCCAGCTCTGCCACTAGTTAGTTATGTTGGTATTAGGAAAATTTGTCACTTCATGTCCTCTTTGGATTTCAATTTTCTCATCTGTCAAATGAACTAATTGGACTGATTAATCTGTAGAGTTCCTATCAACTCTACATACATAATTCTCTGTAAACAGATCTATGCCATATCTAGGCTCACTTCTTTCTGGTTATGGTATCCTTAGACACACACACACACACACACACACACACACACACACACACACACACACACACACACATACACATGGAAAGAGAGAGACAGACAGACTCTACTCTAACTTCTGTTTCCATGACTTTGCCTTGATACCTTTGCCCTGTGCCAATCCCTAGTTTACTTGAAGCTTCAATTCAAATGCTTCAATTCAAATTCTAGACCTTTCCTAGTCTCCTTGCTGCTAGTATACCTCCTAAAAGTTACCTTCCATCTACTTTCTAATAACTTTTGTAGACATTTTGTTTCCCAATTAGAATAGAAACTCCTTGAGAGCAGGGACTGTTTTTGATTTTCCTTTTACTTCAAAATGCTTTTCACAAAGAAACGCTTTATTCTCCACCTTCTGCAACAGCAGCTCCCCTTAATGCTAGTGCCTTCATTCTGAAAATGTCTCTAATTTGCCCTGTCTGTATTTCATTTGCACATGATTGTTTACATGTTGCATGCTGAGTTTCTCTCAGTAGATTATAAGCCCTTAATTTATTGAACTTTGCAGAAATGGACAAATATATTTGACATTTTTATATGGAGTCACTCACCTCCATACATCTCTTCCCATTCATTTCCACAGCCATCTGATCTTTCGGTGTGGTTAGGAATATTCCTAAACTATAGGAACCCAGAGTTTATAGCAAAGGAATGAAGGAGGAGGGGGGGTATGTCTAAGACTTAAACTCTGAGACAGATTATCCAACAACAGGAAAGTAGGGGAAGAATGACGGGAGAAATCAGTGTTCCCTTCTTTGCTCAGGTAGCCAATATTCTCCACAGGCACTAGTCTCAGAACCCTCTCACACTTTGGTCCCCATCTCTGATCTTAGAGATTTTTTTTTACTGCATTCAGTTCTCTAGCAGTCATCTCTATATTCTAGAGACATGGATCATGTTGTCAATAAATGCACAGTAGTCTCAGTCCTGACATCTTCAGTCAAAATCATGGAAGCCTAGCAGTTCAAATTGGAAGGTAGCTGCCACTTCTAGAGACCTTGAGAATTCAGCAGTTTGAATCTCAAGGACATGGAAAAGAATAAGCCAATTTTGTATATCAGGATAGTGATCATTTGTCCCTTCTATATTACCTTCCATTTTTATTTTCTTGAAGAAATGATACTTTCCAAGATTCCTATTAAGGGGATAAGGGAAATCAGCCTCTCATGTGTCCCTGAATCATCATTATCAACCCAAACCTAGAGTAAAATAATTCAGACAGATAAGAAGACAAGGCGTGGGCACTAGATACATCTAGGATTCTTCACTTGTCTTTCTCCTCAGTTGAAGGCTGACTCCTCATCCATATATCATAAACCTGTCTTAACAAAGACAGGACAGCTTCAACTTTTTCACATACTATATTTAGCTACATATTGTAGAACTAGAATCCAGAGACTAATACTGTCCTTGAGATCAGTAGTGTAACATGAGAGTATAGGTCAAACTATATTATAAGAAAGTCCTTCTTATAATTCTAAGTCATAAGCCTATTATTCACCTCCCCTAATGCAGGCTCCCAAATGATCTTACCTTTTAGTGAATTAGATATTTGTATGGGTTATGTTAGAGCAAAACTAAAAAACATTCCAATGATAAGTTAATCAATTATTTATTAAATATTTAAAAGTTGCTTCTTTTTAGTTGGTTTAGTCATTTTTCAGTCAAATCCAAAATCCTCCTGGGATTTTCTTGGCAAAGATATTGGAATGATTTGCCATTAACTTCTTCATTTCTTTTTATAGATGAAGAAACTGAGTAAAACAGGGCTAAATGACTTATTCAGGATCACACAGCTAGTAAGTATCTTAGGCCAGATTTTAACTCAGGTTTTCTTGATTTCAAATTGGAGCTCTAGCCACTGCACTACCTAGCTACCCCTTAGAACTTGCAGGTCCCTAATAAATATGTTTGAAGCACTCATTTGATTGATTTTTGACTCAGTGAGAGAGAGTGTAGCACAGAAGAGAGAGAAATGGCCTTGGATCAGTAATCCTAGAACAAGTCCTATTTCTCATATTTAATAGCTGTGAGAATCTTTTTTTTCCCTTAGGGAAAAATCAATCTCTAGGAGTCCTCAGGCAATTTTTTAAGACTATAAATTGCAGAGAACATGCCAATCTGCATTAGTAATTAAAACTGGAAATCCAAGAGTTATATATATAGAGATTAAAGGGACCTCGGAGAACATCAAATCAAGTCCACCCCCTCCCGTTTTACAGATGTAGAATTCGAGCCCCTAGTCATGAAGGTAGTTAGTGAAAGTCACACAGACAGTAAGCATTAGAGGTAGCATTTGAACCCAGGCCCTCTAGCACCAGAGATAGTTCTCTTTCCCCTGCATTGGATATTTATCCATAATAGTGTGGCCTATGGGATGACCAAAAAAGAGTCTGAATTTATCTGGCACACCAGCCTTCCTATCTATTCATGGAAGGAGTGAGGTTTAGAGTAAATCTAGTGTCCTTTAAGTGTTCTGTAATGGTATGACCTGGACCCTCTTTACTTTCTAAGATATTTCATGGGAATGTCTCCTGAGTTCACATTGGTTTAATTATAATCTCTATAGTGATGATTCCAGCCCCAGTTTCTCTCCCAAGTTCTAGTCCTACATCACCAACTGCTTACTGGACATTTTGAACTGAATGTCTCCTAAATATCCTGAAACTGACATGTATAAAACAGAACTTATTACTACTTCCACCCCACCTGCCTCTGTTCTAATCATTTGTATAACTATCAAGAGTTCTACTATCCTTCAGTCAATCAGGTTCATGATCTCCATGTGATCATTGACTCTTTACTCTCACATAAAACACATATCCCATCAGGTGTCAAATCTAGTTCTTTTGTTTCTCTCCACATTTCTCATAGACATAGCCTTCTCTTGTCTCATGTAGTCACAGTCTAGATCTTCACTTCTTGCTTGGAATAACCTCCCTGCAGAAAGTTTCTCCCCCTTCCTATTCACTCTCCATTCACTTGCCCAAGTGATTTCCCTAAAGCTCCAATCTCATCATGTATCCTGCCAGCCCCAGTCACTCACCTGTAGTATCTCCCTGTCATCACCAGAGTCAACTATAAGATTCCAGGTTTAGCATTTCAATCTCTTTATAATCTGGCATCTTCTTACCTTCTCAGACTTCTTATTCCTCTTCCACACATTCTCCAACCAATGTCATTGCCTCATTTGTTATTCATCATAAACAATGCTCCACCTCCTAACTCCAAACCATGGTGCTGCCATCTTTACCCCATGCCTCCAGTTCTGTACCTTCTTAACTTCATCCCCTGGTATCCCTGGCTAATTTGAAGAATCATTCCAAATATTGTCTCCAGCAGGGGGTCATTCCTTGTGTCCATACTGCTAGTACACCTCCTAAAATCACCTTTCTCATATCTTATTTGTACATGAGTTTTCCCAAGATTCCTAGTAAAGGGATAAGGTAAATCAGCCCTTCATGTGCCCCTGAATCATCATTATCAACCCAAGTCCATAGTAAAATAATTCATACAGATAAAGAGACAGGGCATGCTTGCTTTCCCTTTTTCTCTGTATTCCCAGTGTTTCTCACAGTAATTATTTAAGTCCAAGTTACTACAAAGAGACTTAATGATAGAGCCTTTCCTCTGAGATTTCTTCCAATTTATCCTTTAAATATCTTGGCTATTCGTAATTTGTTACACATTCTCTCATTAGATTACGATCCTTTTGAGGGCAATGATAATTTTTGTCATCTTTTGTGTCCTCAAAGCTTACCACAGTACCTGGTACATAGTAGGCTCTTGATAAATGCTTATCACTGATTATTTGACAGAAGAATAGGGCTGAGTTATGAGCCTGAGCTCAAATTCTATCATAGACACATTAGCTGAATAACCATGTGCAAATCAATTCATTGTTCAGAGTTTCAGGTTGCTCTTCACCAACTCACAATATTAAATTATTTATATAGTGTAAATATGCGAAGTGTTTTTTTTTTTTTTTTACAATATTGTGAGAAAGCTCTCTGGTTTCCTTTATAAATTTAAGCTATTATTAATATCTACTGTCATGAAAAAAATTTCTTCCCACATTTACTTTGCATCAGATTGGTAGTTGTGTGATGTTTATTTTTTTTTTTTTCTTTCCCCATATCCATAAAGTGACTATGAATGCAGCTCACAATGGGTTTGTTCTCTAAGGAACTAGCCAGGAAAAATGCCTAGGCAACACACACATTGAGTGCATTTGTAACCTATTTTTGATTCTTTTTAGCATATTTTCTTCTTGGTATGAATATTTTAAATGTGTTCTGCCAAAATCACTCCAATACCGTCTAGAAAACTTCAATTGTCTTCATGAGAAGAGGGAACTGAGGGTGGAAAGACAGGGGAAGGGCATAATGGATATGAAGGCGAGATGAGCATTTGTATCCCAGTTGTAACCAGGATACATCTCAACTGCATAATTTTAGAAGATTTTCTGCAAGTGTAGAAAGTGAATTATCTAAAAGGAAAGATTCCCCAGCAGAAAGCAGATGGTCACATGAAATTGAACGGCTAATTGCTGTATATTCCATGCAGCTAAAATGAAATGAAGGGGTGACATATTGTAAAGGAAGATCCTGACAGCAGCAGTGTCATTGGAGAACCATATTCAGAGCGCAGTGAACATGGTATAATGAGAGCTTTATTTTCAGAGGAATGTTTTCTGTTTTATAGCTTTACCAAAATTCCTACAAATGAGCTCATATCTGTACTACATAATTTTGCTGCTTGCGTGCCAACATTTTTAGATGAACCTCCGCCAATATTCAACAGCTAATTTCCATCAATCAATAGTGCGTCAAACACAGATCATGATGTAGTTTGGCCAACTGATGGACAAGCCAAATTAGAATTGCTTCTAAACATTTGTAGAGAGTGATAACAGAGAAGAAGGAAATATTTAGAGAGATAGATACCTTGCATTTAATGGAAAGAAAATATATCCACTGGGAAAAGAAGTTCCCCCTCTGAAGTTGGCCTTCACATCTGAAGACCTGGGTTCCATTCCTGATTTTGTCACTTACTTGTGTTTCCATGGAGAAACTATTTTATTTCTCTGATTCTCATTCTCATTAAAAGAAAAATAAAATAAAATTATAGGAAAGGCTTTTTGATTTCCAGTGCCCCTTTTGTTCTAAATTGATGATCTGCTGACTAATGAAAATGGGGATAAGAATATAGGGTTTAGTTGTTATGACCAAAGAAGATGATACATGTAAAACACTCTGTGAACCTTAAAGTAGTATTTAAGTTCTAATTTTTGTCATCATCATCCTCACCACCACTACCATCCTCACCACTGCCACCACCACCACCACCATCATCATCATCTTCATCATCTTGTGATCATCATCTTCATCATCATTATTGCTTCCCCACATCTCAGTGCACAGCAAGGAAATTAATGTAGAAAAAAGCATTTGTTAAACCACAAGGCATTATATAAAGGGAGCTATTTATTGTTCCTGAACAGAGTTAAGACAAGTAAAGACTCTCACGCCCCTCCTTTGCTCACCTACCTCTTTTGAGGCTTTAGTTTTCCTACTATAAACAGTTTCTGTTGGATATGATGAAAATAACAATGTGATGAAAGTGCTCTAACAGAGCATTATTTTCAGTCTCAAGATTTTAATTAAATCTTTGTTAGTTTAATAGATATCGAATATTTGTATACGTGTCACCAGCTAAGAAACTGATGTTTTTTCATGGGTAGTTTAAGGGACCATGTTCACTCTAAGATGGACAGAGTGGACTGTGCTTAGTGAAAGTATATGTCATTCTAGCATGATGATGCATGCTATTGTTCCTGCTACTTCAGGAGACTGAGGCTGGCAGATTGCTTGAGCTCAGGAGTTCTGAGCTGCAGTATAATAAGGAAACTGGTTGTTGGAATGAAGCCCAGAACCAATTCACTGAATCCCTGAGAGCATGGTGGAATTGGGCACCATGTTGACCAAGGAAGATTGAGCTCAAGAGCCTTCTATATTTCTAGCTTGGGTCAGATTTTTTAAAAAAAAAAGTTGAAAAAGCAGTATACATAAGTGCGGAGTTATTTTAGATCAAAAGCAAATTTACAAATGCAAAATAATAAAAAAAATTAAACTATCTAAAAATCTTAGCTGCAATAATTACCCTAAACTGCCTACATTATTTGAACCAAGTATGGCTCATACATTGTGAAATATTAATATCATGTTTTGCTAGCAACCATCTCACCTTATTAATACCTTTCCATTTTCTTACCCTTTAGGATGAAGTTTTTTGAAAGATAGAGTGCATTAATATGTAGCATTAGGAAATGACAATTTCTACAAGGAAGATAAAGAATAGATATTTAAATTGAAACCAACATTAATTGGATCAGCACGTAAGAGCTGCAGAAATTACATAGCTTTGCCAACTGTACTAAAGATCCTATATTGTAAGTTTATTAAGTTCAGTTTAATAAAAAAAAAAAGATCAAAATCATGCTAGATCCTAATCTCGGTGTCCAACCTGCATTATTTATAACTGAACTACTAACTATAACTTTACTCTTTTCTGCTCTCCTATATAACATATTTAATTAGACCTGTTCTAGATTTTATAGAAAAACAAATTTGAGATTTGGAAAGCACCTCAGAAATTGTCTATCCTTAATACCTATGTCCAGCAAGAAAGCCTTCTCTGACATCCCCCAAAGCTCCAGCTTCTGTTTTTGTCTTTTTATTTCAGAAGGCATTAATGTCTTTCAAAATGAAATAGAAATTTCACCAATCCATATTTTTCATTGTGGCATCCATAATCAAAACGATGTTCACAAATAGAATAATTGTGGCCCTTTTCAGGATATGGTCAGAAAGCATTTTCTTCTAGCATGGTTTCTTTAATCTAGTCAGGTCTTCATTTGCTTTTTCTCATGCCTAAGCTTATTTGGTAAAGTTTTCTTTCTAGCTCTATTTCACTGTCCCTGTTCACAGGAATCCTACACAACTGGAGAGGGGGAAAGTGATTTGAATGAATTTTATCTGAGGAAAGCCTGGAAGAATGACTCATCAACAGTTTGCTCCCCCTGTAGTAAATACAATCTTTTTTTAAAATGAATGACAGGACTATATTAGGTCCAAACTGAGAACTTTAAGGTTACATATAAAACTATAATATTCAGAGTTGAGTGAACTTACTTGAACTTTATTTTTATAGGAATGTTGTTTATTTTATAGCTTACCAAAATTCCTATAAATGAGCATATATTGTTTGCAACATACATTTTTGTGGCTTGCATGCCAAAATTTTTAAATGAACCTCCTCAAGTATTCAACAACAAATTTTCATCAATAAATAAGGTAAACACAAATCTTGTTATAATTTTGCCAACTGATAGATATTTACATTATGTAAGTAACATATGAGCAACCTATTTGATAATGAATATCTGTAAAAATTCATGTGGGTATAAAAGTTTTCAGCATTCTCAGATTTGTGTTACTGTCTATAAAAGAGACATGATGGCTTAATAGATAATGGGTCCAGTTACACAGCTGCATAATGGAACATAGCAGACTCAAC
Organism: Notamacropus eugenii; assembly: GCF_028372415.1. NCBI lineage: Eukaryota > Metazoa > Chordata > Mammalia > Diprotodontia > Macropodidae > Notamacropus > Notamacropus eugenii. The sequence continues at coordinate 129,867,519 of NC_092878.1, forward strand.
ATGGTGCATCTTGGAAATTAAATTCATTTTTTTTCAACTTTAGGAACTGTGATTTCATATGAATAGGGAAATACAATGAAAGAACTATTTCTACCAACATATGTGTTCAGCAATTAGTGACTCAGGAAGATATTATTTGAAATTCCATTTCTATTTCTTATGCATTCTATCTGTGTGGCCCTTGGCAAATCCTTTAACTTCCCAATGCCCCAGACAACTCTCTGAGACTAACTTACTGAGCAGGTTTTGGTATGCATTGGTAGAAGGAGCCCATTCATTGAATTTTCCTACTCATATGAAATCACACTTACCAAACTGAAAAAAAAAATGAGTTTAATTTCCAAGATAGACCATATTGAATCTACCATGTTTTATTGTACAGCTCTGTTACTTAAGATCCAGAAACTTCCCTTTCTGGTAAGTTGGAGTGGTGACAATGGATGAATCCTCTTGTTCTTTGGTTTTGTATAGTCAAATAATTGGGGGGGGGAGTGAATAAATATGTATGCATACATTCAAAAGATAACAAATAATGTTACTTGAAAAAATTTTGGTCAAGTTTCTGATATTGCTCAGCCAACATTCAGACACATAATTTGAAGCAGCTAGGTGGTACTGTGAAAAAAGGACTGGACTTAGAGACATCTGACTTCCATCACTTGCTTTGTGACCATCAGCAAATCATTAGACTGCTATCTGCCTTAGTTTCCTCATCTGTAGAATGGAAATAGTAATAGCACCTCTGTCTCAGGGTTTCAGAGATAAAAAGAGATAGTATTGGTAAAGTTCTTTACAAACTTTAATACTTTAAAACTTATATAAATGTTAGCTGTTATGTATATTTTGTGAGGATGATGATGATATGGTTAGGTAGATGGATAGATAGATAGATGGATAGACAGATGGATAGATAGATATTACGTACCAGACACTGTGCCAGGCAAGGGGATTAAAAAGAAAGGAAAAAAAAACCAAATAAACAAAACACCAGTCCTGCTCTCAAGGACTTCAAGTTCCAACAGGGAAGACAACGCACAATTATGTACAATTTGGAAGTAATCTCAAAGGGAGCATAATAAGATTATGGAGGACTGGGAAAAGTTTCGGGTAGAAGCTGGTTCCTCAGGTGATACTTTGAAGCCTAGGAAGTGTATTTGAACACGGAGATCAATTGAAGCAGGTAAAGTGCTGAAGTCATAAAATGGATTGCTATGTGGGGAAAAAAGAAAGTAGGCCGAGCAAGAGGATAGTGAGGTGTAAGAAAACTGGAAATGTAGGAAAGGGACAGGTTATGGAGGGGTTTTAAAATCCAAATAGAGAATTTTCATTTGAACCTGAATACAGTCAGGAGTCATTGGAATTTATTGAATGGAGGAGAAGAGAAAATGATATAGTCAGACCTGTGCTTTAGGGAAATCAATTTGACAGGCAACTTTTTAAGATTTATCTACTAAGTAATGTATGATTTTAATCTGCCTCAGAATGTGTAAAACAAATCATAGATGCCTGATTCATTGTTTTCTTTAACTTCTAGAGGGATCTTTTTATGACAAAAATTCACTTTTCCATGTTAGGTTATTCCTAGAATGTAAAAGTATTTCAATAGATATTTGTTGAATGATATCAGATGTAAAATTGTTGATGTGGCATATAATACTCCCATTTGTCAGTTTCAGTGCTACTTCTACATGATAGTCATTCTGAGATGTTTGTAAAATATAATATAGGACATGATTTTTTTTTTGCAAATGAAGGACAAGGAAATGTGATCCCAAAGGATTATTAGTACTTGCATTAAATATTCCATATTGTAGTAAGAAGTTATTTTGGAGTTTTCTATAGGACTAGATGTGAAATAACCCTTCATTGCCATATCCAATCTCCATCACCACTTTTATCTAGTCACTAAAAAGGTTGAGCATTTATTCTTATGCTCAATAAGGAATTCTGATAAAGTTTGGATCTGAGTTCTGGTCTTCTAGACCCTGTGTCCCATTCTCTAGCCCCCATAGCATATCTGGAACTAGGAGAAGAGTGTTTTCAAAGATGAGCTTTCACTAGAGAGAATATTTGGGGACCATTGAAAATGCTATGCACATTTTCAAATGTGAACTAGATTGATCTCTTATTCTTATTGCACTTTAAGTCCAGCTCATTTAACAGGAGTGCCTGTTAAATAAATATGTATTTGTTATACTGATTCAATGGGATACTCATTCAATTTCCCATTGAAATCTGAGCAATATATATGCTTCTTTTGTTTTTTTCTTAGATGTCTAGGACAGTTGCTTCTAAGGAGTTTATGCTTTTAGAGAAAAACTAGACTTAGCTTGTTTAATGCTTAGCCAAGTTTAACATTAGGACAAATTAGGTACTCATAGGTTATTGAACAGTTAATAGGATGTTTCATTAGCCCTAACATAGAAAGAATATACAGCAAGCCTACACATGACAGTCATCTAAGCAGGAAATTCTACTTACATATTTTTCATTGCCTTCATTATTCATCCATAAGGAATTATTGGAAGCATTAAAAACTATATACCTAAATATTTAGCTATGTATCTTTTGATAGTCCAATCAATTTTCATTGTAGTTATAAAAGTAAATAATTAGAAACAAATATTTCATTTGAATCTCAAGGACTGAGATGCAATCCCTTTCATCTCCATAGGAAAACTAGTCAGGTCAGTAGGGTAGGGTGTAGTAAATTGAATGGTCCTTGGATATCAGCCAAGTCTGAAAGGCTGTAACCCTATGAGAATGGAACTTATTAGTAACCATATATAACCAGGAAATCATCACTATAAATAGAGGAAGCCTGAAAGTGGCAAGGGATGTAAGCTTGAGACTTGCATCAAATAAATCAAGTCATCCCTTTGTTGCCTTTTAGGGTGAAATAAATGGGGTGGAGGATGAAGTCCAATAGATACTGATCCTATCACACTTGGTTGTCATGGAAGTAGTACCTTATTCAGTCTACTGAAGTCATAGCATCTAAGCTGGAATGGACCTCAATGACTAACTAGAAGGAATAAGAATCCCTACTACTAACCCAATTAGTTATACAAACTTTACTTGATGGAACTTTACTTGAGGAAACTCACTACCTCTCAAGGGTCTAGTTCTTAAGGAATTTTTTCTTGCTTTGAGTTCAAATATGCTTCTCTTCAACTTCTACCCATTATTCCTGGTTCCACTCTTAGAAGGCAAGTGGAACATATGATAGCTCTTAAAATACTTGAAGCCAGCTACCATGTCAGTTCTGTTTTATCTCTTTTCAAAGCTAAGTACTTCCAATTCTCATATATATATGGCGTGATCTTGAGGCCCCAGTCTCTGAACATTCTCAAGTTTATCTATGTCCCTTTATAGGTCTGACCCAGGATTTCCTTTGCTTTTCTGCTGACCTCCACTCCCCGCACTGAATATATAATGTTTTGAACTTTTTCTGATATATCAAGAAAGAGTGTTAGAGACCCCATTGGAGCACTACAGCACCATATTGATCACTGGTTGCTGCCTTTTGTCATTCCTGTGGCTTTTTGGGTTCTGAGTCTTTCTGACTACCCTGTGATTGTCTCAGAGGGGGGAAGTGAAGGGGAAAAAGTATTTCTATGAGCCTACTATGTTCCAGGTAGGGTGTTAGTCATGTATTACATAATTTCACTTGATCCTCACAAAACTTTGCAAGGTAGATACTACTTTTGTCCCTATTTTACCATTGGAGAAACTGAGGCAAGCTGATTAAGTGACATGCCCAGGGTCACACAGTTAGTAAGTGTCTGAATCCAGATTTGAACTCATCTTCCTGACTCCAGTGCTCTGTCCATTGTCTCACCAGATGCCTCTTTGTTCTTGCTACCATTGCACATATTTTAAGCCTATCCTTGGCAGTCATCTTAGCAGGAAGTTGAACTTACAAATATCTTTCATATTTTTTCACTGTCCTTCTTTATTCATCCATAAAGAGTTATTAGAAGCATAAAAAACTGTTTACCTAAATGTTTACAATAGTATCTGTAGTTGGTCTTTTGATAGTTCAATCAATTTGCACTATGTTTAAAAAAGTAGATAACTTATTATTCCATATGTTCCTAAATGGAAACTCTTGCCTCTATACTTTTCGATCACAAATTTCTAAGTAATGTCCATTTATATTGACTTTACCTGTTCTGATACCTTAGACACTACCATATGTGTTTATGGATTTTCAATGATGAATTTGAAAATAGAATCAAGATCCCTTACCAAACATTTAATATTTTCATAGGTCCTAAAATGGTCCTAAAATTGCTATTCTACGTTTTATAAGGTTTTCTATTTCTCTTTATTCTGCTTTCTGGAAAATAGTGTTTTAGGCATGGGAGGAATCTAGCTAAGTAAGCACATAAAGCCCATTTAGATCCCTCTCGGTTAATTTCCTTCAATACTTAAAAAGCTTCTCTTTGCATAATTGACTTATTTTTTTCATGTATTGTCAGTGTTAAAACATAGTAATTGCAGTGAGAAATACAGAAAATCCAAAACTAGATGAGCTGCTAATTGATATATGATAGTCTTTCAAATAAAGGTAACGTAAAGAAAAAGAGTTCTAAAAAGACACATTTTTTTTTTTTTTGTGAAGGGGAGCATTTTAAGTATTGAAGAAAATTAACAGGCAGTTACATAAACGTGTATAATGTAGGCATATTTGACATTCCCTATCATCCTAACAATTCATTGGCATGTACCTAATTTACTTAATCTTGAAAGTGTTGTGCCAGCTTCACTTCTGCCTACCAGATGTATTACAGTTAAACATCACCAGGAGGGGGAATGAAAACAGCATATCCACTCCTACAAATCATGTATTGTGGATGATTTAGCTGCTTTGTAAATACCCAGAATAAAACTCTCATCACTAGAAACAGAGAAAAAAGACGTTTCTGTTGATCATTTTAGATGTGGGCAGTTAGATGTTAAAGCTCTCCTGGCTAGACCGCTGATTATGAAAGTTAAGATGAAGGCTTAGAAGAATAAATAGAAACCAGGTCCTATGGTGTTCCTATAATAAAATGAGCTATAAATGATGACTTAAAGTATTAAATTATTCCAGAGTAAATTATTTCTATTATAACAATTGGTCAGTAGGTTTCAGAAGTGGGCATTTGGGTGCCTGTAGGAGTGAGAGTCAGGGAGAAGAAACATTCTGGAGAAGAAAAAAAAAATGAAATGGGGCCTCTCTTTTTTCTGAAGACCCTCCAGTTCTACCCCTCTTCCCAGTGACCTAGACAGTGCCTCATTCATATTTACCTTCTGATTCTGATAATTGCACTCTTTCAGATGATTTGGGACCATGATCGTCCTCTCTCTCTAGACCTGACCTTTTCTTCTTCTACCTCTTTCCCCTAATTTGTTTTTTTTATCCTTCACTAGAGTGACTATTTTCTGTATTCTTAGATATATGGGGTTAGTCTATATAAACACAATTTTTAGTACATATTAATGTCTCAGCTCATCTACTTTTGACTGATCTATCTGTCCATCTGTCTGTCCATCTGTCTGTCCGTCTGCCTGCCTGTCTGTCTGTCTGTCTGTCTGTCTATCTATCTATCTATCTATCTATCTATCTATCTATCTATCTATCTATCTATCTATCCATCTATCTGTCTGTCTATCTGTCTGTCTATCTATCTGTCTATCTGTCTATCTATCTACTGACATACCTACCTATCTATCTTACTCTCTAGAGAAAATGTAAACAGATTGAAGACAAGACTTGTTTTCTTATGTCTTTGTATCGATTCTCAGCATTGAACACAGAGCATGACAATGAATATATTCTTAATAAATATTTCTTGATTACTTATAGGATCAACTAGGAATCCATACATATTTTATGATTATGTTATTGTCCTTATTATTGAACAATTCAGAGAAATCAATATTGTTTGCACTTTTTTATTTGATTATAGCGATCAAAAAATACTACCTACTGGGTAAGCAGACATTACAATTCCAAATATATGTGATTGAATGACTAGGATTTTATCTAATGAAAAAATGTGAAATATGATAGATACTGCTATCAACTTATTTGCATATTTTCTTGAATTTGATATTCTGGTCACTTAATAATCTCATATATTTTTTTAAATTGTCTCCTTGTACTAAGAAGAAAAGTATGTATTGCATATGTAGTAAATTCTCTTCCTTTATGAACAGGATAGCCTCATTTCACTGAATGTGGAACTCTCCATCCATCTTCCTACTCTGCTTTATGCCTTTCCTCCTCCATGTGTTTGCTTTTATATGGAAGATTCATATTCACTATCTTTCATTCCCAAATGCAAAATTCTCCAAGAAATCTTTCTTAGTCTTCCAAGATAAGAATACTTATCAAACCTCCAGCTATTATTATGTACTTTAGAAGTATAACTTATCTCTTACTTATCTGAATATTTGTATAATATGCACATACAAGTATATAGGCATCTATAATAATCATTATGTTATTATTTTTTACTTAACTATTTTACTGTTACATGATACCTTTTATGAAGTAGGATAAACCTACAAATTTTAAAACAAAATGCTTGCATAAACCTGAAAATTAAAAAAAAAAAACAAAGAGGCTGATGCTTGATAAGCATGCAATTCATTTCCGAATTCATATTAGAGTAGATGATCTGCCAGCATTTATACTCCACAGACATAACTTTTGAGAACTCTGAGTCATTTCCATATCATAAGGAGACTTTAGAATAGTATTGAATATAACCTTACTCAAAAATATTTAATGAGCTCTGATTATTCACTGAAATAGCTACAGACTCACTATTTCAGAATTCAAGTTCTCTATGCTTTGGTTCCCAACCTACCTTTCTATATTTATCTTTTAATCATTCCCTAAAGTCATGGATTTTGTTCCAGCCAAACTGAACTGTTTCTGTTTCCTCAAACAAGTAAAATTTCCTTCTTATGTTAGGAATCCCATGTGAGCTGTCTTCTCCCTCTATCTCACCTCTTCTTACCAAAATTCTACCCATCATAGGCTTCTCAACGTAATGAGCTCTCCAAATGGTGATGTAGTCATATCATTAACCTAAGCAAATTTCCAACTTTGATCACTAAATCTAAATTCTTGCAGAATCTATAAGGAGTGTTATTGTCATTATTTATGAGTGTGGGAATACATATACAGTAGTGATCATAATTCTTCAGCACTTTGTTTACAAGCTAGACAGAGGCTCTTTCATTTGTTCCAGGCAAAAGAAAGCAAGTGGTTATAAATTTGTTATATTACTGAGATTAGAGTTTACAAAATAAAACAAAATTGTCATATTTGGCTCCAAAGATCTTTCTAGAAAGGGTAAAGCATAAATTCTTTACACTGACAATCAAAGCTCTCCAAACACTAGTTATATCAATAATATCGCTGACCTGCTCACCTCCTTGTTCTCTTCACACAAGCATACTTAACTAATTTTACTGGCTTTTATTTTGTTGTCTAAACATATCATGTAAATTTCCTCCTCTGTCCTTCTGCTCACAAATTTCCCCATTGGAAATGCTCCCTGCCCTCTCGTACTTTATCTTTTCATCCAAATATCCCGCCATAACTATTTCAAATCCCTTTCTATTCTATTAGCTCTTTCAGTCCACAGTAATCTTTTTCCTTGAATTTATGGCACTTATTATCTACACCACTCATTTATCTTGCATTGCTATTGACCTCTTGTGTATCTATTTGTGTGTTTGTTTGTGTGTATAACAATGATACTTATCCTTAGCAGTGGCAATAAAGATTATTTACATATATAAGAACTGCTGTTAGTAACATCAATTTTAAATATGAAATTATGCATATGACATATGTGTATGACATAGCAAAACCTATATTACATATATAATTTCTGAAACTGATTAACTTTGCAATGGGTTGATGAAACTTATTTACCAAAAAGACTCACTAAGGTCCAGTAAGATAAGGGAAACGATCTGAATTGCAGCTAAATAAAATTCTAATGTCAACATTAACAGCAACTAACAGCAACCATCCAAACATGCAACTTCTTACTCCTAAAAAGAAACTGTCACAAATAAACAATTGTATTTATTTACCTAAAACATAGTTTCAAAATTGGTTTGGGTGATTTTTCATGAGTGAAATATCTGGAATAATTTTGTATTAGCCTGAATTCATTTCCTTAAGGTATGTTGTAATTATCAGTGGTTAACATGGAGGAGTTAAAGTAGAATCGAGGCCATTGAAATTTTATCTTTTTAAATTTCTGTCAAACTAAAAAACATAATCAGAATAGTTTATTAATGTAGTTTATTTTTTGTTTTGTTTTATGTACACATCATTATTAAAAGTATGGTCAATATGATCAAATATAAATTTCTATAGTTTTTTTGACTGAGGATTATTTTTCTTCCGTTTGACTTGTGATTTCATTGATGTGGGGAACTTCCAGCAAGTAAATTCCCTCAAGTAATAGAGTGACTGCTACTCTGCAACTTATTGTGTTAGAAAATTGCCTTGTTTGTGATACATGAAGAAAAAAATATGTGTGTGTGTGCATGTGTGTGTGTGTATGTGTGTTTTCTTGGGATAGCTAACGAAATGAAATTTACAAAATCATTCTTTTCTAAGGGAAGGATAAATAGTACTAAAATTATCTAGGGATGATGAAATCAATTTTCATGAATTAATACTGTGTTAATAAATTGATAGAAGTTACAGAGGTATGCAGAGAATCATTACCACATAAAATTTGTTATTTGAACCTGGCAAATCTGGAAGATCATCTACTAAATGATAGAAAAGATGCAATCTGATTCAATATCTATGCAGATGAAATGATATAATACAAAGGATATTATAACATAAGGGATAATATAAATATAAAAAATATGAAGACTAATGAAGATGGAGATATTTAGATCACAGAATCCAGTAGCTTAAGATAATTTTATTTATTCATGCCTTTCTAATAAATATAATTGTTTGTTGAATCAACTTTTAAAAAATCTATTATTAAAGGGACAAAATTATACATTTTAAGTATCTCATAATGAAGAATTAAGAAGAGTTTCCGTTTTTGTTATAGTTGAATAGTAATAAGACTTATAGTCAGATTAATTTGACTAAGAGCAAAAATCATTATAAAGGATTAGAATGGAAATGCATGAAATATCATTTGCTTGATTTCATTAAACGTTCCTTTGTCAGACATTACAAAACTTGAAATAATAGCTGACACTGAGCTGGTACTTTGGATTTTGCAAATTGCTTTTAATATATAATCTCCTTTAAGCCCCACAACAACTCTCTGAGATAGATAATACACTTCTTATCCTCATTATATAAATAAAGAAAATAAACTGAGAGGACAAAAAGTGGAAATGAGTAATTCATAGCCTTGCAGCTAAAAGGTGTTGGTATGATTCCTGACTTCAAATCTTGTTCTCTTTCTAGAATATTGATTCTCCCTTCAAATAACTTTTTTTGATGAAGTAGCATTTTTGAAAACCATTTAAATATATGTGTAGATATGCCATACACACACAATAGGTGTATGTATAAAGTACATTATTTCATCATTTCATATATTCATATGGTTCTGCTAGGAAAAACATATATAGAAAAATGGTAACAGGCTACTGCCAAAATTTCTCATTCATTCCAGAATTTCAGAACACTTTTCAAAACCAATCTGTCACATACTGCTCAGTGAATTCACTGTCAAACTTTCCCATGTTTGATCATATCCACCTCTTTTTCCTTATTCATGCTTCTTTATTCTTATTTGCATTATTTCCTCAGTCTTCTAGACTCTTTATTTCTATTAGGTATCAACAGCCTTCCACTGGCTATGGCTTGAAATCTGGGTTTTATCTTCAGTTGTTTCCTTATTCTCATTTCTCAGTCCAATCAACTGCCATTAAATGACTATTCTTCAGCAGTATTTGCATACTAATGCCCTCTTTTCCATGGCCACTTTTTCCAATCCATTTCAATATGCATACATTAAGTGCCAACTAGAGATAAGGTTCTAGGTGCTAGAGATGTAAAGCCAAAGTGAAAACCAGGACCTCATCTCAAAGAACTCAGATTCTACTGGGGAAATATCATATTTACACATGTAAATCAATGAATCTACCAAATTGTAATGGAAAAGAAATAATTGTAAAATCTCAAACTTGGTTTTAAAACATCAATTGCTTCTAGTACAATTAGAAAGCACTTCACTTTTTTTTATTATGCTTGTGTGTGTGTATGTCCCACAATTTTGTTCAATATATTTCAATGTGTCAACAAAGGTTAGTCAAAATTAATGCAACTTTATATTTCATTTTGAGAAGCAGTACATCCAGGATTACATCAAGAGATACTATCCACTGTACTGTTTTCACTACATCTGAAGCATTGTACCTAGTTCTGGATGTCAGTTTCTGGAAGGAATTGACATGTACCCAAAATAGTAAAGGTCATTCCACATGGGGAATAATTGAGGACCTGGATGTGTTTAAACTAGAAAAGTGAAGATAGTGGAGGTATGGTAGCTAACTTCAAGTGTTTGAAGAGTATCTATCTGAAAAGGAAATGGCCTTGTACCTATGGAGGGAAAAACTAGGAACATTGTGTGAAAGTGACAAAAAAACTATTTTGACTTAATGTAAGGGGTTATAAGAAAAGCCTTAATATGATGAAAAGATGCTTTGGTTTTACAGAATTGTAGGAGGAAAAAGCAATAACTTTGCAATAATTACAAGCATGACACTTTAAAGAAGAATTCATTGCCGACAAGGACCATATTTTAGAGTGAACTGAATGCCTGAGAAAAGAAATAAATGAGGCAATAAGGAGTCAACCTTTCCTAAAATTCCCACCAAATTTCTGGTATTATGGATATATGTCCTTAAGCCATCTCAGGAATTTCACCCAATAAAAGAACAAGGCTAATATGTGATATCAGGTAGAAAGACTTCCTTGGTCACCATGAAAGTCAAAATGAGTCCAAACAAACAAACAAACAAAAAAAGCTATTTCATGCCAGCAAGAATATCAGCCTATGAGCCTTAGGTACTTTATTCTTTATTTCTGATTATTATGCATGTATAAAATGAGTGTGCTGAAACCCAATCCCTATTTATGTAATTGACAAATAGCATCAATTGAGAAAGCCCCTTATACAATCTGTGAAACAGCAGTATAAACTACATGTCAACAAGTTGTTAATTTAGGATAGTGTTTTGATAACAAAAATGTAAAGATAAGTTGACACTCCTCTAGGTCTGGGTATATATGAGAGAAAGAATTGAATTGGGAGAACCATGACAAAGAACTCTTAAGAACAAAGTGGGTATGGGGGAATCGCGAGTCCAGAGGGAATGTCATAATCTCTATTCCAAGGACAACATTGTGAAATACAAAGGTCAACATGATCTGGAATTCCCATTGGAACCAGCTCCCTTTATGCAATTCCCAACACTTAGTAACAGTGGCTTACGGCCACATCTTCATTGGGTGCTGAGATACCTTTTGAAAATAAACTAGAAATACTGAACAAAGGCAGCTTTAGTATTTCACCAGGACGCTGTCTTTTGCAAGGGCACAGTCCCAAAGAAAGATACACACCTGGAACAGGAACTTCAGAAGGACTTTGCAAAGGGAATAAAGGACATGGAGAAACCAGAATTTTTTTTTTCAACTGCTTGCCGCATAGGTTCTCTAAGGTGGGCCATTTTCTCCTGGACTTGTGAGAGAGTGGTATAAACGTTTTTTGTGTTAACAGTTATTTCTATACCATATTGTGAATTTGACTTTTCCAAAAAAATAATTAATTCTAATTGACTAATTGATTTCAACTGGTTAATTGCAGAGAGCACACTAGATGGAGACTGTGAATAATGCAGCTAGAACCAAGTTCCCCTCTTGCCCCCCTCAGCCCATGAGGGCTGTCCTTTGGGACTTAAGAGGACAGGTAGTCATTAACCCTCTGGGGACCTGGCCCTCCAATATATGAATGTGAATTGGAAAATGAGATAAGAATAGATGTTTCATGTTCCTCCCAGCCACAAAATCCTGAATTTTATTTAGCAGGTCTGTCATCAACAAATCTTCCTGGTAACAATACAATACTATGCACTAGAGTTATAAGATTTGTTACTAATTGTTGAGTTTTTGGAACAGTCAGTAGATTAATTTGACTAGAAATTAGAATTTATAACAGATTCCATTCAATTGGAGTCTGATTGTGAATCAATTAAATACCAGGGTGAGGGACTTTGCTTTTGTATTCAAGGCAATAGAGAGTCTTTCATGGTTTTTTAATCAAGGTAGTGACATTATCAGACTTATTCCTGAGGAAGATTATTTTGGCAGCTGTATGAAAAATCAGTGGAAATAAAGAGGTGAGACTGGAAACAGGGAGACTGATTGGCAGATCTTAATTGTAGTAGAAGATCAATGGTTCAGGACAGAGGCTGTGTGAAGCAACACAGAATATAGATATGAGATATGCTGTGGGGACTAAGTAACATTTGGCAACTAAAAAGATTTGGGGAGTGAAGGAGAGGGAATAATCAGGAATGACTCCAAATTTACCAACTGGAGCAATTGGGAAAATGATTGTCTCAATAGAAACAGGTAAGTTCAGAGAAGAGGGGATGTAATGGGGTATATGATGAATTCTGTTTTTGATATTTCAAGTTTGAGATGTCTATTGGATATAAAGGATGAGATATTCTATAGACAATTAAAATGTGTGACTGAAGTTTAGGATATTGACTGGGGCTACATATAGAGATTTCAAGGTTATTTGCTTATTGTTCAGTGCACAGTTTTCTAATCATAGTCAAGTACGTAGCAGCAAATATTTTAAGATGTTGTTTCTTGCTTTACAAAGACAAAAAAAAAATTCATTGTATTCCTAAATAGTTTTTGCCTTAATTTCTAAGTAGGCATTATTGATATTTAAAATAAGTTACAGATTTCTATGAAGGGAATTATAATGCAAATAGTAATAAATAGTATTAAGTACTATTAAATTATATTAATTTAATAAATTAGTGCAATTAAATATATTAGTATTATTTGATTAAATAGTACAGAGGCACAAGTAAATGATTACATTCTTATATTAATTTCATTTGTATGTAAATGAAAATATTCAATAAGATTATTGCTTCTTTGGCTGGAGGGAGATGCCAGAATCTTTCCATTTTCAAAATGGTAAAGGAGTACTGACTTTGCTAATCAAAACTATGCATGTCAAGATGGAGAAGGAATGAATCTATCCAGTTCTGCATTCACTATTTTTTCTTGGTGTGAAATTGGAAGGTACCATCTCATATTCAGGTATGCCTGCAGATTACCATTATCTGAGTTAAATGGAGTTCATAGGAGGGATATTTTACAGAATACAAAAATCTGAAGACTGGTTGGTGGGGTGGAATGTAACTCTTTAAAAATATTAGATGTATTATTTTCTCAAATCATAAGACTTTTCAGAATTAACTCGGAACTCACTTCTAGTTCATTTCATTACACTTTCATATATTTATTGCTGTTTTTCCAGAAATATCTGAAGTGATAACTTAATGTTTCCATATCATATAGCATATATTCAACCTTTGCAGAATAGATTATTAATCGAGTGCCTCCCCCAGTTTCATCCCTTTTTTTGAGCTATGCCTCCAAATTTATTTAAAAAGTGATGACCACAGTCACACTTGTGTTTTTTGGGTTTTATTTTTTACTTCTTTGGATTGCTATTATAGATATTTTCAAGTTTTTTTTTCAAATTCAAACTGGATGTGAAAATTTGTACTAATAATGATGAGTAGTAAAAACTCCCAAAATATAAATTACAATGAGTGAAAGCAGCCCACATTTTGATTCTACTTTTCCATTTATAAAGTAATTACCTTAATTCAACCCCCTCTGAGAGTTAGTGCAAATATTCTCATCTCTTTTTGCAGAGGTTCAGAGAAATTAAGTGACTTGCCCAAGGTCACATAGCAGGTAAGTGGTGGAGCTAAAACTACAAAGCCAGCCCTCTTCATCCTCATGCACAGCTCTTTCCTAAGAGAAGAAAGTCAAAGTGTTGCGTTCTCATTCTTTTTATTGCAGGTAGGATACTTAAGGAGAAGGTGAAGGCAATAGAGTGAGATGAGCCATGTTGTAAAATGGCATTTCTTTGATTTACTGTTCTTTAGAAATAGACATAAACCAAATGTAAATTAGGAAAATGCCTATTAAATAAAGTACTAGTAATAATGAAGAGTAAGCCTCAACGATATAATGATCTAAGTAGCCGAGGAATATGAAATAAATAAAATTAACAGCTTTTTAACAATATGTTAGAAGGATAAAGTAGAAGGAAGCTGAAAATGAAGCATGTCTATTTAAATTTAGAAGCAGAGAGAGTTGTGTCAAAGCTAATAAGGAAAAGAAGTTTAATGGAAAATATCTTTAGTTTTAGCCAGATGATCATTTGTAATAGCAGAGCACCTTTCACAGTATGGAGGTTCAGAACAAGTGATTCTGTAGTCTAGAAATGAGCAAGGCAAAGGGAACTGATCATGCATGAAAGTCAAATTGGGATCAACTTCTTAAAATGAAAACTCAGTTGCATTTAGGTATATAAGACATGGTATGAGGGGAGACAGAGATCCTGGCAGAGATCTAGTAAGGCCACTGCTAAGGAAGGGAGTAGGTTGGGGATCAGTCCCAAGAAGAATTTTGCCTGAGGTGTAAGTATGCATTCTAGTAGCTGCTAATCTCAACAAAATAGGTGTTCCCTTTAATAATGGACATCTAAACCAATTCATGCTTGTACATACTGTTCCAATTTTATATATCTCCTTCCATAAGTTTGCCATGAGGTAATCTAGTCAACATTCTGAAGATCTTCCTCTCATTCTATCTATTTTGTTTGGATATCAGTAGGGCACATAGTTGTCTATCACTGATCCCTTTATCTTATAATGGTCCATATGTTTTTTTTTTTTTTTTAAGCCATGTTTCTTTAAAGGTGACTTTTACACAGTTTATTATGTAGAGTTCCTATAATGGCAAGTAAAGTAGGATCTTTTGCTGTTTTTGTTTTATTTTTTATTTTATTTTATTTATTTATTTAACTTTTCAACATTCATTTCCACAAAATTTTGGATTCCAAATTTTCTCCTCATTTCTCCTCTCCCCCCACCCCAAAACGCCAAGCATTCTAATTGCCCCTATCATCAATCTGCCCTCTCTTCTAACATCCCTCCCTTCCCTTATTCCCATCTTCTCTTTTGTCCTGTAGGGTAAGATAACTTTCTATACCCCATTATCTGTATTTTTATTTCCTAGTTGCAAGAACAATACTTAACAGTTGTTCCTAAAACTTTGAGTTCCAACTTCTCCCCATCCCTCCCTCCCCACCCATTCCCTTTGGGAAGGCAAGCAATTCAATATAGGCCATATCTGTGTAGTTTTGCAAATGACTTCCATAATAGTTGTGTTGTGTATGACTAATTATATTTCCCTCCATCCTATCCTGCCCCCCATTGCTTCTATTCTCTCTTTTGATCCTGTCTCTCCTCAAGAGTGTTGACTTCAAGTTGCTCCCTCCTCCCACTGCCCTCCTTTCTATCATCCCCCCACCCTGCTGATCCCCTTCTCCCCCATTTTCCTGTATTGTAAGATAGGTTTTCATACCAAAATGAGTGTGCATTTTATTTCTTCCTTTAGTCGAATGTGATGAGAGTAAGCTTCATGTTTTTTCTCTCACCTCCCCTCTTTATCCCTCCACTGGAAAGTCCTTTATTTGCCTCTTTTATGAGAGATAACCTGCCCCATTCCATTTCTCCCTTTGTCTTCCTAATATATTTCTCTCTTACCGCTTAATTTCATTTGTTTAAGATATGATCCCATCCTATTCAATTCACCCTGTGCTCTCTGTCTCTCTGTCTGTCTGTGTGTGTGTGTGTGTGTGTGTGTGCATGTGTGTGTGTGTAATCCCACCAACTATCCAGATACTGAAAAAAGTTTCAAGAGTAACAAATATTGTCTTTCCATCTAGGAATGTAAACAGTTCAACTTTAGTAAGTCCCTTATGATTTCTCTTTGCTGTTTACCCTTTCATGCTTCTCTTGATTCTTGTGTTTGAAGGTCAAATTTTCTTTTCAGCTCTGGTCTTTTCATCAAGAATGCTTGAAAGTCCTCAATTTCATTGAAAGACCATTTTTTTCCCCTCAAGTATTATACTCAGTTTTGCTGGGTAGGTGATTCTTGGTTTTAGTCCTAGTTCCTTTGAATATCTGGAATATCACATTGCATTCAATCCCTTAATGTAGAAGCTGCTAGATCTTGTGTTATCCTGATTGTATTTCCACAATACTTGAATTATTTCTTCCCAGCTGCTTGCAATATTTTCTCCTTGACCAGGGAAATCTGGAATTTGGCCACAATGTTACTAGGAGTTTCTCTTTTTAGATCTCTTTCAGGAGGTGATTGGTGGATCCTTTCAATATTTATTTTGCTCTCTGGTTATAGAATATCAGAATATTTCCTTGATAATTACATGAAATATGATGTCTAGGCTTTTTTTTTGATCATGGCTTTCAGGTAGGCCCATAATTTTTAAATGGTCTCTCCTGGATCTATTTTCCAGGTCAGTTGTTTTTCCAATGAGATATTTCACATTATTTTCCATTTTGTCATTCTTTTGGTTTTGTTTTGTGATTTCTTGGTTTCTTGTAAAGTCATTAGCCTCCATCTGTTCCATTCTAATTTTGAAAGAACTATTTTCTTCAGTGAGTTTTTGAAGCTCCTTTTCCATTTGGCTAATTCTGCTTTTGAAAGCATTCTTCTCCTCATTGACTTTATGAACCTCTTTTGCCAATTGAGTTAGCCTATTTTTCAAGGTGTTATTTTCTTCAGCATTTTTTGGGGTCTCCTTTAGCAAGGTGTTGACCTGCTGTTCATGCTTTGACTGCATGTCTCTCATTTCTCTTCCCAGCTTTTCCTCCACCTCTCTAACTTGATTTTCAAAATCCTTTTTGAGCTCTTCCATGGTCTGAGCCCAATAAATATTTATTTTGGATGTTTGGGATACAGAAGCCTTGACTTCTATGTCTTTCCCTGATGGTAAGCACTGTTCTTCCTCATCTGAAAGGATGGGAGGAGATACCTATTCACCAAGAAAGTCACCTTCTTTGGTCTTATTTTTTTTCCCTTTTTTGGGCATTTTTCCCAACCAGTTACTTGACTTTTGGGTCCTTTGTCAAGAGTAGGATATACTCTGGGGACCTGCAAGATATCAGTGCCTTCAAGGTGGCACAATCAAGTGTGTGCTGGTCTGGGCACAAGGAAGGATTTTTGTGCCCAGAATCTTAGCAGCGTTTCTTCTTCACAGGTACCTGACCTCCAGTTCCTCCAAGTTAGCACTGGGGGGAGGGGCGGGGGGGGAGGAGAATTCAGTCAAGTCTTGGGGGCAGGGCCTCCATTCAGTGTGAGACAAAGACCAGCTTCCTCAGGGTGTCTACACAGGGCTGAGGTAAAACTCACATCTTCAGTGCCCCCAGGAGTTTTGATGATCCAGCTATGGTCTCAGGCTGCTGTAGGGGCTGCCCTGAGAACTCCTGCCACCTGCCTAATGTGAAGGCCCTTCTCCCTTCTTGACCAGTCGAATAGACCCTGTCACTGACTTTTGGTGCCTGTGGGCCAAGGGATCTGTGGAGCCTCTGCTGCTGGGACTGGGGATTCCACGACTGGAGACTCTGCCCTCGATGGCTGTTCACAAGCTGTGTGTACACAGCCAAGGCTGGGTTGGGCTCTGTGCTCCGAGCTCCGCTCTGCATCTGGTGCAACCAATTCTTCCCATGGGACCCCCAGATCACCCTGGGCTGGAAATCTGCCCCACTCTGCTGCTCCTCACCTCTGCTGCTCCAAAATTCGTTGAAAGTCCCTCTCCACAGGTGTTTTAAAGGCTGTGTGGAGGCAGCCTCCATATGTGTGTCTTTCTACTCCAGCATGTTGGCTCCGCCCTGTTTTTGTTTTAGTATAATTAAGAAGTATAATGCCTCTATTTGAATGTGATTAAGGAGGATCTTAGGAAGATTTGTAGGAAGGTCTAAGCCTTTTGTTAATGAGGCACTGGTTCTCAAGGGATGTGATGCCCTCTGGCTCTAAAACGTGTATAAAGACTTGGAGGTGCGATTTTATTTTGGGGCTTACTGACTGTATTTGTTTGGCCAGATGAGGATTCTGGCGAGCTGCTAAAGGAGCCCCCAGACTTTGAGAACTCAGATGTCAGTGCTTCCCTCTCTGCTAACTATGGTCAGACAGGTGGGCCTGTCTGTTTAGTCAGGTAGAGGAAGACATGTCTGTTGATCTTTAATTTCTCTGTATTTTCTTTGAGGTTTAGCATGTTGACTCCCCTGAAGTAGGTGAATGATATATGTGCTTGGTTAAAGGAATGATACATATGCTAGATTAAAGTGACTGTGAACCCCTCAAAAGTTGCTTTTCCTTTTATGAATGCATATTTAAGAACCTGTGGTAGCAGGTTCCCCTGTGTATGCTGGGGTGCTTTCTGATACAGTTCCTTTTAATGTATTGCTAATACCTACCATGAGCATTACCTGATATGTAATATTAAAGTAACCCCTATATGACCCATATTATTAATATATTAATATAATATAATATGTTAAAATAGAATTAGTATAAATTAATATTCTATATTCATATAAAAGAATATATGACCCATATTATTAATATATTAATATAATATAATATGTTAAAATAGAATGATTAATATAAATTAATATTCTATATTCATATAAAAGAACATATTATGGTTGTAAAAATTTGTCATTCTCCTTTTTAGGTGTTTCTCAGTAGAGCTCTGCCTCTCTGCTGAGTCTTGAAACCAAATCTGGCATTATACCATTTTTTTTTGTTTGTTTCTATCACAGGTCTTCTATTACTATTACTGTGTAAAATATTCTTCTGGTTTTGCTCATTTCACTTTGCATCAGTTCATATAAGACTTCTCAGGTTTTTTTTTAAAGCCATCATGGTCATCATTTCTTATAGCACATTTATAGCATAGCATTTGTCATTTCCTTTTTTTTTTGTCATGTTAGGAATTCTAATGGGTGTGAGGTGGTTATTTTAATTTGAATTTTTCTGCTCTGACTTTAGAGGGCTTTAATTTCTTCTTCTGAAAATTGTTTATCTATTTTAACCATTCATTTATTGGAGAATGGCTTTTTAAAAATAAATTTGCCTCAAATCCCTAAATATTTGACAAATGAGGCTCTTATCAGAGAAACTTATCAGTTTTCTGCTTTCTTTCTAATTTTAACTACATTGGTTTCACTTGTGCAAAAATTTCTGACTTTTATATAGACAAATTTATCTATTTTCTTTCCCATGATTCTTTTTAGCTATATCATTTTGGTCACAAATTTGTTTGATCATAAATTCTTCCCCTATTCACAAATCTGATAGGTCAAATTTTGAATTTGCTTATAATATCACCCTTTGTGTGAAAATCATGTACTCATTTTTATATTACCCTGGTATACTGTGCAAGATGTTGGTCTGTGCCTATTTCCTACCAAACTACTCTCTAGTTCTCCAAACAATTCCCATTAAAATTGAGTTTTTACCCCAGACACTTGGATCTTTAGGTATATCAAACTATGTATTACTATGGTAATTTACTACTATGTATTGTGTACTTAATTTATTCCACTGATCCTTTCCTCTATTTCCTAGCCAGTAGCAGATTATTTTGATATTAGTGCTTTGAATTATAGTATTAAAATCTGGTACTGCTAGGCTATCATCCTTCACATTTTCTTTCCTTGATTCCCTTGATATTCTTGAACATTTGTTCATCTGATGAATTTTGTTATTAATTTTTCTAGCTCAGATATTTCTTTGGTAGTTTTGTATTGCACTGAATAAGTAAATTAATTCAAGTAAAATTTTCATTTTTATTATATTGACTCAGCTTACCTATGAGCAATTAATATTTCTTCATTTTTTTTAGATCTGTCTTTCTTTGTGTGAAGTGTTTTGTAATTATTTACTTATATTCTGGGTTTTTCTTGACAGTTATACTCCCAAGTATTTTATTATAAGTTTTTTTTAGTGGAATTTCTCTTTCTATCACTTCTGTAATTTGTTGGTAATATATACAAGTGAGGATGATTTGCTTGGGTTTATTTTATATCCCACTACTTTAGTTATAATTGTTTCACTGGTGTTTTAGTTGATTCTCCAAGTTTACCATCTTATCATTTACAAAGCTTGATACTTCTGTTTACTCATTACCCATTTTTTCTATTTGATTTCTTTTTTATGTCATTGGTGTAGCTAGAATTTTGTTATTGTTGTTGAACAATAGTGGTGATGATGAACATCCTTGCTTTACATTGGACCTTACTGGAAAGGCTTCCAGCTTATCCCTGTTATAAATAATGGTAACTCTTGGTTTTAGACTTATACGTCTTATCATTTTTTAAAAGTCTCCATTGATTCCTATGCTTTCTAATGTTTTAATAAGAATGAGCATTGTATTTTTCAAAAGCTTTTATACATTTATTGAATTTATCATATGTTTTTGTTATTTTTGTTGTTTATATGGTCAATGATGCTTATAGTTTTCCTAATACTGAACCAGCCCTGATTTCCAGGTAAAAATTTTACCTGGCCCTAGTGGATGAACTTTGTGTTATACTGTCTCTTTGTTAGGTCATTATTTTTCCTAATGAGATAATTTCACATTTTTTCTTCTATTTTTTCATTCTTCTAACTTTGCTTTATTGTTTCTTGATGGTTCATGAAACTATTAGCTTCCGGTTGCCTAATTCTAATTTTAATTAATTATTTTTTTCAGTGAGATTTTGGTCCTCATTTTTCATTTTGTCAGTTCTGTTTTTTAAGGTGCTATTTTCATCAGTACTTTTGTACCTCTTTTACCAATCTGTTGGCTATCTTTTCATAATTTTCTTTTATTGATCTCATTTCTTTTCCCAATTTTTCCTCTACCACTTTTATTTGATTTTTAAAATTGGGTTACTTTTTTGCTCTTCCAGGAGTTATTATTTGGCTCCAGTTCAATTCATGTTTTCTTTCAGGCATTTCTTTAAGCTAATTTTGCATTTTTTTCTCCTGAGCTTGCTTCTTGATCTTCGCTGTCACCAGAAAATATTTTTTGTGCTCAGGTTATTTTTTTGTTTGTTCATTTTTTCCACAGTCTTTTTTTTTTTTAAACTTTGATACTTACGCTAAAATTGAGCTCTTTCCACCTGGTTTGAGAGAGATGTTATTCTCCCATTCATCTGTCTTTTCAGAGCTCCTATTTTCAAAGCTAGTTCTAAATCTGGAAGATTTCCATGCTCATAAGGTATGGTCACTGTTCTACTTTTCTTCATTCTTGTCCATTCTCAAGATGAACCCCTCACAGCCCTTACAACCACAAATTTTGTTTTTTTTTTTCCTTGTAAGAAAAGCAATATTACTTCTCAGTGTCTCTGATCTCTTTCAGCTCAAGGAGCCTTATTGCTCCTCAGGTCCACTGATCCCATGAGACCACCAACACTCCTCTCTGCTCTGAAACTGTGACCTGGAAATGTTTAAAGGCAATGGAGTTGCCAAATAGTACCCTGCCCTGCACTCAGTACTAATGCAGGGGTCTCCTGTAGTTTGTTTCTGACTAGTTGCTGGATCCCCTAACCATAACTAATTTGAGAGTTCCCAAAGCTGCTTTGCTGCTATTTCTGCCTGTAACCTACAGCTGCTAGTGGCATGGTTCAGGAGTGCTGAGAACCCCAAAATGTCAGAGTACAGGTCTATGTTACCTAGAATGAATTCGCACACTCAAACTGTCATCCAATCTAGCTGCAAAGTTTTATTGTAATACCAATAAAGCAGGCAAAGTTCCTAAGGGTACCTGCAACTTAATGGGGGTGATGCTGAAACTTACGTGGAAAAGGGTCAGCAGCTTAAGTGAGACTCTAACTTAAAGTTGGTAGTAACTCCCCAAGTGAAGCAGCCCCCCAAGGGAGATGGCTATTTTAGGGAGACAGCTCCTTAAGGGAGATGTCCACAAGTCTAGAGAAACTAGAAACTATAAATTCTTATAGAGAAAAATGTACCATACTATGCCTGGGGAGATGAGGTAACCAGGGACATGTAGGCAAGGGAGTGGGAGAGCAGTTCAGAATTTCAACATATCTAGCATATATAGGCATATCATTATTCCTTAGGTCAGCCCTGGGTGGAGAGGCAGAGGGCCTCTCCTTAGTTTTAGAATTTCTTTGACCAGCCTACTTGAATCTCATTGTCTTTTATAGTGGCTTTAAGTGGTACTTGAGATAATGGGCTTCTCATGGACCAGTCTGTTTGAATCCCTTTGTTTCTTCAGATTAGGTTCAGGGATAGCTCCCACATAATAATGTAGCATACCTCTTCTGTCCTTCTGTTTTGTGGAGCTGAAAAAAATATCTTGCCCCAACCTTTTGTTGACTTTGCCACTCGATGTTGATTTCAGGTATTATTTTAAAGCTGTTTAGAGAGGAATGTTGGAAGGGCTCATCTTATTCCTCTATTTGCCATCTTATTCTACTCCCAGATGAGTCAAATATTAATTATCAAATGGGATGATATTTGTTAAATACTTATCAAAGTGCCTGGTACATAGTTGGCATTGAATAAATGGTTATTTCCTTCCTGATTTTATTCTTTTTTTAAAATGAAGTATTTGACAATTACCTGGGGTTCAGGTATCTCTTAATTACAAGCAAATTTCCAGAAATATTACTTGTAAATGAAGATTCAGACTTGACAATTCAAGTATTCTTTAGTTATCTAACTAGTGTTTGTGAAACCCCTTTATCTGCAAAAAAACCACTTACTTTATTTCATTTCCACATTTACTTTAGACCTCTTATTCCAAATTTTTAACATTAAGACTTTATTAATGTGGATACTACAAATTAAAATCAGTAATCATTCAAATATATATTAGGCAAAAGGAAAATAGTATGCTATTTAAAAAGCATTTGCTCAACAAATAAGTGACATAAAAAAGAGGAGAGGAAAGGAAACATTTGGCCTTCTTAAGAAAGCACAGGGTTATCATGAACCTTAGCAGAATTATATTCATCTGAGGACCTATCTCATCATCCTATTAAGACTGTAAAGAGGACAAGGACAAACCTTTGGTCTTTCATGGTGTTAAAAAGAAAAGTCTAGGTTCAGGCCTTTTGCACTGATACAAGAAGAAAAATTCAGGAAGAGAATAGGTAAGGACTTCATATAACAGGCTCACATTTCCAAGACCCTCCTTTGAAACTGTTAAAGATTGGGATATGTCCTTTGAATGGGCCTCCAAGGACAGAGAAATTGGTTTGCATGTTGCAAATTTACTTAAATAGTCAACAGGCATTTCTCTAAAAGTTTTCTCAAATTCTTCTCATCTCAATGGAAACAAACTGTTCAAAAACCTCCTTCCTAACTCAAACCCTTAACATCAAAAAACCCTCTACTCACATGATCATTGCAAAGGGAATCTACCTTTTTTTTAGCTTTTCACTCATTCTTCTCCTCTTTCTACTTACTTAAACCTTCTCTTTTGCAAATTTCTTTTTACCAATTTTGAAATTAACCTTTCATTTTACACTCCTGATTCTTCACTTCTCTTTACCTTTGCTGCCTTCTCAACTCTTTTTTCTTATTATTTCTCATTCTAATAGTCTAAGATTCCACTGAATCTCTCATGCACAGTTTTCCTTATACAGTACCTTTTTGAATTTCTAGAATTCCATAGTCTGTTTCAAGTTAGGTGATATAGCTACTTCTTTACCTAAACAATTAAAATCTGTTGAATCATTTCAAACTACTTCCAGTTCTAATTCTCTAGTAATTTAAGTCAATTTGTATTCCAAAAATCAACAGTATCCTCCAGGGAGGGAAAGAGGTTGTTTGTGCTTAACCTTAATCTGCTAAACTTCAAAAGCTACTAAGATGTTTTAATGATGAGGTGCATGGCACCCCAAAATGATGAAGCATAGAAGGGTGGGCCCCAGTGTCTAGAAGGAATTTCCTTGGTCTCCAAGTTGAAGGAAGGCAATTATTAGGGTGATGTACTCAGTGGACCTGCTCTCATGGAAGGCAGAGCAATTAGCCAAGTTATGTGTCTGGTCTATGGGACAAAAGGAAGGAGAGCAGGGGAAGGGGACGAGGGGCAAGTCTGACTCTGGAATGTCTGGGATATCAAGTAGCCCATGGGTCTCTTTTTCATACAGATAAGCAAAGGGGGAAGGGCTGCTCTAGGATGCCATGTAGTTGGGGTGTTTTGTGAAAGCACATAGATAAGTCCATGGAGAGGCATCAATGCAGAGTCTTCTTTTATCACTTTTCTGTCTGGTCACATGCTGCATCTTCTATCATATCTCACATCCTGCTTGCTCCAGCTGCCTGGAGCACTCCTTTCTACATCACCATTAGCACTTACCATAATCTGGAAATTTACAGTAAAGATATTATGTTTCAGTTACAAAGTTTAGTCTCCAATTTATAATGCTATAAATTTCTACAAACCCTAGGGAAAAAATTTCCTTCCTTTTATTGTTTGCCTTTATCTCTGCAGCTCCAACCTAGCAAGGGTTGTAAAAGCAGAGAGAAAGACTTTCACATTTTTCCCTCATTATCTCCCACTAAAGGCAGAAGCAAAGTCAGTGAGAATCCCTGTTTAATATTACCAGCAGTTGGGAGAGTGTTTTGAGGCTTTATCAGCCTTCCCCATCCTTTTAAGCTCCCCTTCTGTGTTGTCTCACCAAAGTTTTGTTTTATGGGTGATGAAGTGTTCCCCTTCAAAGTTCTCAAAGGTGAAAAGACCTTGTACCCGTAAAGAGAACTGAAACAGAAGTCCTTTCACATCCACCTTTACTGCCTGCATCCTTGGGGTCCTGATAAAATCTTTACTTCCTTCCCCACTGATTATTCCCTACAAAGTGATTGCTATAAGTCCTTAATAGTGCCAGGTGTGTGTGTGTGTGTGTGTGTGTGTGTGTGTGTGTGTGTATGTGTGTGCGTGTGAAAGTATATGTATTTATTGCTCTTCAGTTAAAAAAATACACATTTAATAATAATCAAAAATACTCTCTGGCCAGATTAGTTTTCCTCAGTTATAAAACTTGGTCATAGAGATCAGTCTGTGCTGTACATTTCCTGTCAAATTAGCAGTCCTTTCCCTAAGTTTTTAACACTTGCTTAATGGGGATTTAGCAGGAGGCTTACTCTGTGCTGACCTCCTAGGCTAGTACCATTATCCCCTTATGCTTTCTGTTCCAGGGCCACCTAATATTGGGTAAGGACCTATAGAGTCCTCAGTTGCTGTCTTCCACATTCTGTTCCATTTCTTTGTGGACAAAAGATGAATTTAAATGAGTAAAATTTCTCTCACCATTCGCTGGCTAACTGTTGGGAGGTCTACTGCAGTCCATGATCAAGCAATACCTGAGTGCCAGCTTGTGGCAATGGAGCAGGTTTGATTTTTTGTGTTAGTTATCGGCAAAGCACTCGCAAAAGTCTTGTGGCTTAGCTCTCCAGATTGTTAAAAGGAAAACTTTATGTTTTACCCTTCACCCTGATAAAAGAGGCAAAACTCAAGAACAGAAAATTTTAAAAGAATTTGTTTAGTTAAAAAGTAAGAAACAAACAAAAATATCAACGCAGAAAGAAAGCACTGGGATGCTCACTGGGGTCCAACCCAGGATTCAAAATAGATGTTGCTTTTAAAGACATTGTTTGACTATTCTCACAGGTAAAGGTACATTTATAGAAGGGGAAAGATCTCAGACCCTCTCCAGTTGCAGCATCATAGAGAAGTGAGATTAGAGGTAAGAGGGATGGGAACACCTACAAGTGGCAGGTACAATAATGGACAAAGGGATGCAATGACAAGTATGTACTGGTTCTCCCAATGGACTGATTAACACATACTGGAAGATAAGCAGGAGTGGTAGCACAACTAGGACTGAGTTAGCATAATTTTAAATAACAGAACTCTAGTATATGGAGTACACAATAGTTACATTTTGATTGAATAAAAGTTTCTTCATTAAAGATATATCCTACAATTTTGGTCTGAATATAGTTTAGATGAATTATATTCCAAAATTTTCATTTTTCAGATGAGGAAATTAGGAAATTTAATCTTTCAGTGGTAGGTGTCAAGAATGAATTGGAACTGGCCAGCAAGGACTGAAGGAGAGAGGTTATTGAAATAGTAGGAAGTTATTGAAATATTTCAGGTGTGGGAAATCCTTAAGGGGATTTATTCTGTGAAGTCTGGATACAAAGGGATGCACTTGAGGACCTAGAGGGTCAAGCCCTGAGGCCATGGGTTCTCCACCCCTTGTCTAGATGGATGTAAGAAATACTTTCAAAATAAAGTGTAAAAATAATGGTGTTTGATTGTATATAGTAGTGGTTCTAGTAGAGAAATATTAATAACATATTTTTGTGCATTGAGTACAACAATGAAAATCTTTTCACTTTGAAACTGGGAGAGATGCTCGTCCAACCTCCTAGGTTGGAAAGAAAACTGAGAGTGAGAAAAATAACTGATCCAAAGTCACATCACTACTCAGCAGCAGAGCTAGAACTCATCCCAAGGCCAGAACTTTTTTCCCTTGTACCATAGGGTTTCCCATACTTAGTAAAATTTGGTCAAACATTATTTTTTTTCCTGGATGACCCTTTATGCAGTAATGCCATATACCTTTTAAAACTATGCTGTGTTTCAGACTGATCCCCCTCCCATTTTCTCTAAACTGGTGAGGTAGGGGGATTATGTTCCTTGCATAAATTTGAGAATTGTTTGTCTCCAGTAAGAAATCAACATCAGTGGACTATCATATTAACTGTTAATCAAGTAGCTGAATTATCCTATTTTCTAGAATCTGTCTTATTCTGTTCAAGTACTGAAATATTATTTATTTCATATCAATACATGAAATACTATTTGGTAGCGAACAATAATAATAAAGCTATTTTAAAAGTCTGTATATCATATTAAAGTTTAAACAACACCCCTTTCATCAGAACCACTGTATAAGATAAATAGAGTTAAGTGCTATTCTCATTTTCCTCATGTGGAAGCTGAAGTTTAGAAAAAGGAAATGATGTGCCCATAGTCCAGTAGCTGATAAGGAAATATTAGAGACTGGTTTTGACCTAAGTCTCTTGATTGGAAGACCAGTCATCTTTCCACTGTATCACACTATCTTTATAATCTAAATAGTTTGGCAATATAATTTGGGTTGTTCTAAATGCATCAGTTCTCTGTGTTACAGGCACCCCTAGGGGTCACTGAAAAAAATGTTTCAGGGGTCATGTGGTCCAAATTATTTTCATCCTGATATTCAGAAGTTTTAAATTCCAATATGGTAAATAGCAATATATATAATCTACATAAACAAAAGCTTTTTGAAGGGTCCTTTATAATTTATAAATATAAATTGTTCAGTGTCTGTTCTAGTATATCCATATCAGTCAGAAGGATGCATCCTCTATTTATCACTTTGATATTGTAATAACCATCTGTTCTACCATCAGTGATAGTCTCTGTTATGATATATGGTTGATTTTTTTTACTCTTAATCACTTTTACTTGAGTGCCTCAAATAGAATCTTTAGTCTCAATAGGTTATAGGTCCTATGCCAGTCAAACCCTTGATTTGTTTTCATAGAAAATTTCTGTTAACCTGATGTTAGTGGATGACAGAGAAACTAGATTTTCTGGATTGACTCTCTGGCTGTTTATATATTCTTGTTACTGGATTATATACTAACTTTCAGAATTGATTATTGACTTGTGCTACAATGTAAAATATGCTTCTTATTTCTCTTTCAATTGATAAAGGTAAAAACATTAGTCAATTAAAGTAACTATGCCTTCCAACTAGTTAATTCTTCAGTCCCAGAACGTAAAAAAATTTCATTCTCTTACTGTCATTTGGAATTGTCTTTATGTGTCTTTAGGGGAAATGAACTTATTAAATTATTGTTAATCTTCCAGAAGCACTGCGAGAACATGGGTTTTGATGGCAGTATTGTCTGACATTTAAACTCACCTTTCAATTTCTGTCTCTGTCTCATATCCATCTTCCGTCCATATCATCTACACTTATAGCTACATATATATATATGTACATATATATATATATATATATATCTGTATCTACCAAGAGTGATAATTTCACATTTCTCCTTCTATATGTGAAAATTTTAGTATTTTGTCTCCTTCCAAATTTGGTCTGTATTTCAAGGACAAATGACTTCAAGCTGGAATAAACCTATAGCTACAGATAGAGCTGTAGATGATTGCGTCCTTACACTTGGTCCATGTTTATGCCTGCTTGTGAAAGAATGACTGAGATCATCATAGCAGAGATCATCAAAATCCTCAACTATATTTTAATCTGGTTCAGTCCGTAGCACTCGAGAATTTTCCGAATTTGACACATCTGCCAATGCCCCCATTTTTTAGATGATGAAACTGACACCCATAGAAGTAAAATGACTTGCCATGCAGGTAGTAAATACAAGAGCCAGAGTTTGTACCTGTGTCCTCTGATTCTAGCCCTTCTTCCAATGAGCTGTGAAAGGAAAACTGGCTATATGCATGAATGAATCAAGCACTTAGTCATAAAGCACTTATGAAGTGCCTTATGTGTGCCAAATATTGTGCTTGACTTGGGAGATATGATAACAAAAATGAAACAGTCGCCACCCTCATTCTGTTAAGAGAGACCACATGTACACAAGCAAATATATGCAAAAATATGCAAAATAAATGTACTGATTTGGGAGAGGGTATAATTTCATTTTTCTCCATTTATAACCTTATAGAAGATGCAATATAATTTTGCTGAAAAATAAATGTTTTTGAACTTTTTCATGAATGAAACATCTCATGTACTGTAGAGTAATTCTTAAAAAGAGATTTTTCCCACAAGTGCTATAATTGGCATGGGAGAAAGAGGATGCTTATAGTTGGAAGTGTATATTATGTTGGGGAAAGAACAGTTGATTAAGGGTAAGGGCTTTGGGGTTGTAGCCTTTTAATTCTGCATCTGTCTTTCATAGATCCATAGAATTTAAATATAAATGGAATCCTCGAGATAATCTAGTTTAAGTTCCTACTTTATCAGGAACATAACTGAGGTCCAGAGAGGTTTCTTGAATAATTGAAGTATTGCATCACTAATTGATGGTCAGTCTATTACCAAAACACCAGTATCCTAACTTCCAATCCTATGCTCTTTCTACTACACAGTATTATGAAAACCATTAGTAACTATTCTCCAAGCCCTAATTTTCTTATTTGTAAAATAGCAATAATTAGAATTTAGTACTGCATGGGGTATTGTTGACAATGAAATGAAATACCTAAAAACACTATGAAAACTGCAATAAAAGTACTTTACAAATGGAAAAAATATATTTCAGACTAAAATGCATTAGTAGTTAATTCAGAACAGAAGTAAAATGGAAGTTCATAAAAGCTCAAACACCTGCTGAAATGGTTTAGAAAATCTGTAATAGCATGGGTACTAAAGAAATTCATAATATGTATATTTGCATGGATTTGCTTCACTCACTATTATATCGTAAATTGATCAATAATTCCTTTAAAAATATTTCTTCAGTGATGCCTCATATGTTGAGATAGATACATAGCACAGAAGCCAGAATCAGAGTAAAGTGTTACAGTACTGAAAACAAAGATGTCAGTTAGTGTAGACTAATACACAGTTTAAATTTGCTAAGCAAACATTTTTTTCTTATTAGCAAAATCTTCAAGGATTGCTTTCATCATAACTTTTACTAATATTGATATTTATTAAACAAATGTTAGTATTGATCAACTCTGTCAGTGTTTTCATTGCGTTCCATCAGAACTTCCCAACAGAATGAACACAGCAGTACAAGGTTCAATGAGGAGGAGAAGGAGGATGTTCTCTAACGACTGGGAAAACATCAGGAAACATTAGCATATAGTGCGATGTGACAATTTATGGGAATATAGAATGTAAACTACATATACACAATATTCATATATATCCTTACTCTATTTGCTACAAATATTATGCTTTAATTATATCAATTAAAATAATGCCACTGGTAAACAAATAAAGAATATAGCCTCTAAGTTTCTGTATGACCTTGGGCAGATCATTTGACCATTTTTGCTTTGTTTCCCTCAACTGTAAAATCAGGATAATAAAAGCTCTTACTTTCCAAAGTTGTTGTAAAAAATGAGATAATATTTGTAAAGTGTTTAGCACACTGCCTGGCACACAGTAGGTATTGTATAAATGTCAGCTGTCATTTTTATTATTATTTCAAAGTTTTAACTGAGGAAAACTCTACCTTTAAGGATCTTTCTCTCTCTCTCTCTCTCTCTCTCTCTCTCTCTCTCTCTCTCTCTCTCTCTCTCTCTCTCTCTCTCTCTCTCTGTCTCTCTCTTTCTCTCTCTCTCTCCCCCCCCCACCCATACCCACATACATGTACAAATACAAATGCATATAGAACCAAAGTCTAGAAAAGCCTGAGAAAATTCACCTCCCTCTCCTCTTTGTAGAGGGGGGGATCAGGTGTGTGGACGTTGTACATTCTGTGATGTGTAGCTGGGAAAGTGGTTGCTTTTACTCAACTGCTTCCTCCTCTTTGAAAAAAATCTTTATTAAAAAAAAGACTTTGCTTCATAATGAAGCGTGCATGGAGACACACACACAAACACACACATATAGTTAAAAATTCATAAATTAGTTTAAAAAATTCAGCATTCCTTTTTTAAATTTTGAATTAAAACTTATCTTCTTCCCTCTTGCCCCTCCCCCCCTTGAAAAAGTAAAGCAATATGATATTGATTATACATGTAACATCTTGAAAAATACAAAAAAGACAAAGAAGAAAAATAAAGATAGTAAAAACTGTATGCTTTAGTCTGTACCTCAAGGTCAATTTTCTCCTTCTGGAGGTTGATCGCATTTAAAATAATATTTATTTCTTTTTAACATTCTTTTCTTTTTAGATTGATTTCCAAGCTCTCTTCCTCTCCTCCCCCATCTCTACCCACTGATAAAACAAACAAAATGATATCACTTACACATGGGAAATCTTGTGCAACATTTCCATATTAGTCATACCACCAAAAAAAGAAGGAAAAAGGAAAGTAAGAAAGTGAAACTGTAACTTGTATTCAGAATGCATCAGTTCTCTCTCTAGAGGTTGATAGCATTTTTTATCATGGGTCTTTGGAACTGTCTTGAGTCATTTAGTGGATTATAGTGGCTAAGTCTTTCACAATTGATCAACATTGATGAACACTATAATATTGCTTTCACAGTGTACAATATTCTCCTGGTTCTGCTCACTTCACTTTTCATCAGTTCATATAAGACTTCTCAGTTTTTTCTGAAGCCATCCTCTTCATCGTGTCTTACAGTGTTTCATCACAATCGTATACCATGACTTGTTCAGCCATTCTCCAATTGATAGGCATCCCCTCAGTTTCTAATTCTTTGCCACCCCAAAAAAAGATGTTACACATATGTTTGTACAAATATGTTCTTTTCCATTTTCTTTGTTTCCTTTGGGATACAGACCTTTTGTGGTATTACTGGGTCAAAAAATATGCGCATTTTTATAACCCTTTGGGCATAGTTCCCAGAATGACTGGATCAGTTCACAGCCCTACTAATGGTGCATAACTATTCCTATTTTTCCATGTCCTCACCAGTATTTGTTATTTTCCTTTTTTGTCACCTTAGTCAGTCTGATGGGTGTGAGGTGGTAAATCAGTTGTTTAATTTGCATTTCTCTAATCAACAGTGATACAGAACATTTTTACAGGTGACTATTAATAACTTTGGTTTCATATGAATATATTCTTAATGAAAGACATATAAATACAAAAGATGTATTTAAAAATATAAAATCTGGGAGAGTAAGGTCTTTTACATTTTAAAGGAGAAAATTTCTATACGCTCATTGCTGTCATTTTCATCCAAATCATAGTTTTTACCTCTGGTTCAGTGGATAAAAAAAGTCCAAACTGAATTTTTATCTGAAAATTGAATAGTCTATTAAAGTACTTAAACAACCACATATAAGACAGGCTGTTTTTTTAACCACTGGAAGCATGCTACAGAGCTGCTTTTCTCTTCCCTCTTTGAGTCTAGCAAGAAAGTCATGTTTCAAGACTGCCAAATGTTTTTTATTATTTGTTCATCCTCAAGTAAGTATGTTTATATCCATAGCACACACATGTTCTCAGGAGTATACACACACACACACACACACACACACACACACAAATTTAAAACTCCTCTAAAACCTATCTCGTAGGTATTGAAATTGTCTCTGCTTTTTTTGCTAATTTCCTCTAATATATCAGAGAATAATCATTTAAAATCAAATATTATGATAAATTGTAATCAATCTTTACCTGTTTATTATAGTCAAGATTATTTTCTTCTTTTAAAAAATGTTCTCTACATTGCTGAAATATTTTCTAAATAACACAAAATAGTTCACACTCTGTAATAAAAGTATGTTTTTTATTAAAAATGCAATTTCCTCTGAATAGTTCTCATCTCTAATATTCCATGGTGTAATCACATGGCCATTATTGCCACATGGCTCTCATATTCCCAAAATATGATGAATCTTATTAAAAACACACAAATCATATTTTCCAAATGAGAAATTTTGCCATTTGTGAAAAGTAGAGAGGGCTGTCAGAATGCATATAAAAGTAAGACAAGTTTGTCTTTGGTAGCTTGCCACCTGGCCGCTTTATTCCTCTTTTTAGGCCAACCTCAGAAGTCTATTTCTTTTCTATTAGGTAGCTGTCACTTTTGAGAAGTTAACAGCATCTTACACTGTTAGAGCTGAAAGTCACCTTAAAGATCATCTAGTAGCAACACAAATGAAGGAATTGAAGTATAGAGAAGATAAGCAACTTGCCTAAGGTCACACAGGTAATCACTGGAGTAATTGGGATTCAGACCAAAGTCTTTGGACTCTTCTTTCCATTCTATCATGTTGTCTTTGTTAATCTTGGCTAAGGAGTTAACTGATAATTACTTAAAGAATTTTACTTTAAGGAGACAAACTGGCTTCTTGAACTAAAAGGTATTCATGAGTCAAAAAGAATTAATTGCTAAATTATAAAATTTGGGCACCACAACAGAAATATTTTTGGACTGGATTTTGTAACATATTGTTGGCCCTTCCTATTAAGAATACTTTTATGACAATCCTTGAACATAGTAATTCTGTTGGAAAAATTAAAATGTTAAACTATTTTTACAGTCAACTAAAAAGAAAAAAAAACACACACATTATCCCTCTAGTGTATTGGCTTGATTTTCTATAGAAGAATTATGGAAATACATGTATAGAAATTATAGACAATAAGAAGGCATGTATTGGTAGTGATATAAACTGGTAGAGATAGCATATATGATGGTAGGATCATGTATACACCAGCATATTAAAATATGCTTATAAAACACATTGAATGAATGCATGCATATATTTTGTTTTTTACCAGTGGCATAATGAAAAAAAAAAGATTCTGACTCCTTCCCTTATAAACACAATGCTATTTACTCAGGAGTCCTACCCTCAATCACATTGTTCATCACTATTCTTCTACTAAGGTTGCACAGCTCACCTCACCAAAGCCCACTTGTTCTCGTCATCCTTATCCAGGAATAGAAATAGTGCCCAGAGAGGCGAAGTCAGATTTCCAATTTGGATTCTGTCAACACCAGAGTGACCCCTTAGGGTAAGCCCAGTTTTCTGAATCATTCTTGGGTATAAGTGGAACTTTTGGCAAGGTTGCTCTTCAGAAATAATTGTTTACAGATATGCCTACTGGTCTCTACTGGCAAGACCTGGGGGCAGCTAGATTGATTCTCTTAATTGAGTTGGTGATGTAGATGAATGGATAAATAAAATAGGAATTTATGGTTGAAGTAGCTAAAAGGACTTAATTAACAGATGTTGTTCGTAATTTTAAGCTGCTAAAAAAATTATCTAAGGATAAGATTGATTTAGATCTTCCAAGGAAATGACCCATGAAGAGTATCTTTCAACACTTCTAGTTAGTTAGAAACAGATTTGATCTATTCTGGGGTGTTTAGGAAGGCACATAGTCAAATGTTTCATAACTTTCCCTTTTGTAGTGATCTTACTGTATTTCAGCATGTATTTGATAAGAATAAAAGTGGTGTTGCCTTATAAATTGTGGATTACCAAAAAAGTCAATAGTTATGGTCAAAAGCTATATGATTTAGATTATATTCTTATGAATAGTCTTGCACAGATGCAGCCATAGACCTTGATAGAGAAACAAATACAAACACTGCCCTCTCCACTACAACCCCACTCACCTATGTCTATCAAGAAAACAAAAATGAAATAAGTAATGTTTATAAAGTTTCATCTCCACTTTTGGCTGGAAAGCTGGCAGAAAATTGAAAACTCTCCATTTAGGCTCTCATCAGAACTTCTCTCAACTCCCAGCTGGCTAAAGCTGGAAATCTGATTTGGTCATGGTCCTTTTCTTTATCGCTCCATGAGGACATTTATTTAATGATTCCATGTCCATTGAAAGATGATGTAAAGAAAATGTACACAGAAGAAGGAGGCTATGACAGGAAGTGTTATATATGTCTCAACATTTGGCAAAAATATAAGATCATATAATGTATATAAGCAGCAAAAGGTCATTTCTGACCTGTCTTGGTTTCCTTATTGGAGCAATTGTCTTGCATTACTTAAATTTTTAAAGAAAATGGGACTAATCAGTACGTCTTCATTTCATACTCGAGTCTATTTTAAAAAAACATGTTGGAGCTACTAAAACTAAACAAAGTATTAATTCTCATTCTTAGCCTTTGTTTGTGATATTGAAACTTATCTTAGAGGTGCATCTGAGCAAGAAATTTGGATGACAGCTGGAACTCCTGTTTTTCAGGAAAAAAAAAAACCATTCCGTTCTTTTCTTCAACTCTTGCTACGTAGGGAATAGTCTTGCAATATCCAGATTTCTTTTCCTTTATTTTTGAAGGTCTTTCCTCAGACAACTTACAGAATTTATTTTTTATTATTGCTGTTAACTTTAACCACTGTTTGTTTTGAAGCATAGGTTTAGTTTTTAAGCTGAATTGTAATGGACATAGATAACCCTAGAAATAGCCTCTCTCTATTGGTTACTTAAGACTGGATAACTAAGTTAATTCTCATCTGATAATCTTGAGGGAACCGTATCAGATAGGGCTTACTGTTCCACTAAATATCAAACCCAAAATCTTATAAGATATCTCTAAAATTCTGAGGGGTAGACTATAGCATTCTGCACAGAATGCAGAAAAATGTTAAGTATAAGAAGCTTGTAAAGGTAGGATTGATTAATTTCCTCTACTTCACTGCACAAGATGCTCAATGAGTCCCTGTTAGGCTCTAGAATTAATTCAAAAAAGACTTTCAAACTATATGATGTTGAACAAGAATCATGTTGGGATAAGCCAGAAATTTGACTAAGTTCCAGGATCTTCTATAAATTATCAGTATATAAATTCTACAATTTATCAGTTCATAAATCCTATAAATTACCAGTATATAAATTCTATAAGTTGTCAGTAGAGAACTAGCTTTATTTAAGACGTTGCAGCAAGACTTGGCTTTCTAGGACACCCATAAACAGGGACTATAGGGGAGGAGAGGAAAGAGGAGAGGCCTGCCTTCCACCTATGTCAGCAAGGTCACCATCTTCCCCTTCCCTTTGATTTAAGGAAGATTTTGCAAGATTTTTAGAGTCTAGGAGATATTGGACCTCCTGTCTTCCAGTCAATGTCCTAACTTCATCCTGAGTTCAGATCATGATAATGTCAAGATTAAGAGTCAAGGACAAGTGAATACGGACTTGCCAAATGGAAAGGGAATTCTTAAGAATTCAGTGAATATGATAAAAATATTTCCAGCAACAAGGAGTTACACTTTTGAATTATATGCTCTCTAAACTTGATTTCACTTACTCTTGTACTCAAGCTACCGACTTTGGAAAAGGGGATTACATCAATTGTTTGTCTGTATCACCCTAGAAAATATTCCCTTTTAAAAGCAATTTCAGGTTGATTAAATTTATTCTTAACTAGCAATTTTGGAGGAATGCACATCAGACAGGGCTCAAGCTAATGGCATTAGAAAACAACTTCTAACTCTTCAGGGATACTACCCCATTCTGGAAGTTGAGGGGCAGGTGGAGCCAAATTCTGGAGATCTGACTCATTAATGAGGATGGAAATTGGGATAATGGTCCTCAGAGTTTACGTGGACCACAGTCAAAAAGGGCAAAGTTGTAAAGAATTAATTATTAACTCCAGTAACAAAATAAAAACAAACTCAAATACATGAATATTGTTAGAGTTGATTCTTTTTTCTTAAATTTAAAGTAAAAGGGAGTTTAACCAGTTAGCCTTATCTTTATTTCTATCTATGATCTTATTTAAGTTTGAGAGAAATGACATCAAAGTCTGTATTCTTTTGTATTCCTTCATCCCCCGATACCAATATGCTATGACTTATTTTTAGGTGACTGATTCATAGAATTCTTTAACAGAATTTTGCAATCAAATTGACCTGTCTGCTTAACATAGTCATAGATCCTTATATTTCTGTACCTCCTTTCCTTTCCTTTCCTTTCCTTTCCTTTCCTTTCCTTTCCTTTCCTTTCCTTTCCTTTCCTTTCCTTTCCTTTCCTTTCCTTTCCTGTCCTGTCCTGTCCTGTCCTGTCCTGTCCTGTCCTGTCCTGTCCTGTCCTGTCCTGTCCTGTCCTGTCCTGTCCTGTCCTGTCCTGTCCTCTCCTCTCCTCTCCTCTCCTTCCCTTCCCTTCCCTTCCCTTCCCTTCCTTTCCCTTCCCTTCCCTTCCCTTCCCTTCCCTTCCCTTCCCTTCCCTTCCCTTCCCTTCCCTTCCCTTCCTCCCTTCCTCTCTTTCTTTGTTTCTTTTTTATAGAACTTGGAGTGGGGAGGGGAGAGTAACCTTCTTCCCATATCATCCATCCTTTTTCTACTTTGCTTTTGTCTATCCTTCAACTTCTGCTGTTCTCATTTTGAAATATTATCTGAGAAATTCAAACTAGTGTTGAGTTCTACTTCTATGAGACAAAACATTCATTATATTCTCACCTTGCTTTTTTTTTTTTCCTACTTATTGACTCAGTGTCCTCCCGTGATGTCCTTTTGATTGGCATATGTAGTAATGATGCAGATTCCATGGTGGTCAAAGAGAAACCTCTGCTGTAAGCAGGTCTATTTTTAGTTCTTTCTGAGGTGCATTTCTTAAGAAGTACCCTTAATGATTTAAAATTCAATCATTTTAATGAGGTCCTTTAGTTGGATTCCTATATTTGATAAGCAACAACTTGTTGGTGTTATGTTTAGATTACAGTTCTAATTTTCAAATATAAATTTTGAGAGCCCTTCAGTGTGGAAAATACCTAAAATTCTTTCTTCTTCACCTCCCTACCCTCCTCACATTGAGGCAGCAAAAAAACAGAAAAGGAATTCAAACAGCATTAGAAATGAGAGTTTGAGATGCCAACAGTGATTTTTAGCAGAGTTCTTTTCTACAATTATGTTTAGATAGGGATTTGAAGCAAATTAAAACTGTTGCTTGTAACTTGTTGCTAGTAAGGTTGGTAGGTTTTCCTCCCCTGAAATTTAAGGCACTGAAATATTTCCTGATATTTTAAATCTATTTTAGTCCTGTGTGAATTCTTAGAGTTTTATAATATCTCAGGGAAACACATATGTAAGCAATGTGATGAGATTAAATTGTTACAAATGGTTGCAAGAGAACCTAGATATAATGCACAGGATTATTTTACATATATATTGCTGGTATTTGTCTTATAAATATGGATTAGATTTGAATTTCATAAGAAATCTTTAGATGGTTACGATTTACATTTTTTATCAATTGTTATAGTTTAATATTTTTCTTAGTGCATGGAAATTTATTTCTAACACTATTCAATAGACTATAAATGGAAAATTTTATAAACGGAAATATGTTAAATACTGAAATGACATTATCAAATTTCCCCCTGCATTTTCAGAGCTATTACAATGGGCTGATATCTCAGACCAATAACCTTCCTTTTCCAATCGTTCCCTCTTTGTATCTTTCCTAAAGCAGAAATGGATCAAAGCTATTCAGTTACTACTAAGTTTATTGTTGAAATCAGCCATCAAGAAGATATTCCCTTAGTGACAATTGCCATATTTTGTTATAAAACCAAACTGAAGTTTGGGGTACAGTCTTAAATTGTTCTAGGTTTGATTACACAAACACCCCTATAGTTTTGGCCTGGACCACACACAGTGCATTATAGAGGGTTAGGATGAATTGAGACTTTCAAAATAGTGTCCTGAAAATTTTATTTCTTGGCTCGAGGAAAAGCAAGATCTGGCTTCTCCAAATTAAACATTTGGATTGAGTTTATGGGAATAAGATCCATGATTTTGCTCAGTTCCCAGTTGTTGAGGTAAGGAAACTTTGGGTGAGAGTCAGAAAGTATTTGGCTAGGTGATTTGGGGACAGTAACAAGAATTCCAAGCCTGGACTAGCAAGAGCAGGGCTCAGGTCTAGGTTACAGTGTTAATCACAAAAAGAGGGTAAAAGGTTATGACTAGAACATGAACAATGTTGAAGGGAAAGTTATAGGTGTGAGTTAACTCTGGGCTAAGCCAAAAGTGCAGTAAGTCAAACAGAACAGATCTATCACTCCCTGAAAGGGTGAATTGTGCTCACAGAGGGCGGCTTTCTAAAGGCTACTTTATAATGCTTAAAATAAAAATTATAAAATAAATAAATCAAAAATACTTTATAATGTATAAAAAGCTACTTTATAATGCAAAAACTTAAGGCTTCCTGGGTCCTCTGAACATGGGGGACAATTTACACAGTCTACCCTTGATGGGGCCTAGACTGCCAGATTTCAGGACAGTAAGTGATTGGTTTGGTTCATTTGATTATAACAGATCTGAGGTAGGATAAAGAGCTATTTCATTTGAGGTCCAAGTGAGCTTTGACCTTTCTCAAGTCCTCAAATGCTGTCCATTTCACTTCACATGTCAAAGGGGCTATAAGAGGGATAATCATGTCCATGACAGTGAGTTTTAGCCACAATGGATGGCTTTCGAGAGCCTGGTCTGCTCCTTATACAAAATAGTGTTTATCTATAGTCCAGGAATGGATTATACAGGTGGGCATTTATTCTGAGTTTAGTCTAGACTACAAACTCAAACCCTCCAAGTTGTTTTGGGGCCTGACTTGGTAAAAAAAAAATGATTGAGGATCTTCTCAGTCTACCCTGGATACCTCTAGAGTAAAAAAAAACTATATGGAACTTTATTTCATCAATCTTGAAAATCTCTTCCTGGGCTTAACAAAAATTCTGGGCAAGCAAAAGAGTGTATGTAATGAGATATTCATAAAATATATCTTCTCCTCAAGATCCATTGTGGTATATAGAAATGCCTTTTCATTTATGCCATGTTATAGTTTTCTTTGTCATCAAGTGTTCTCAGGTTTTCCTTCAAAGAAAAAAAATGAAATAATTAAAGGTTAATTTTGCAATGATAGAAATTTTGTTTGTATGTGAACTATATAAAAGTAGAACAAACCCCTCATTTGCTTCTTGTGGTTCAAATATCCTGTGCCTCTAGTTTCCCTCAGCTGCACTTAGATAGGATGTCCACAACATCACAGAGAAGCAGCTTTTTTTTCCTTTCCTGGGAAACAGTCTAGAGAACTGAAAAACATAAACCAATTTCTGGAGTCAATTAAACATTTATTGGCAATAATATAACTTTTAAATTATATACCTAGTTCATAGAAAATATCATAACTAAATACATTTCCCTGAAAATATAAGGGACTGGAACTATGGTTTTACTGGTAAGTTTATTGTCTCAAAGAGGTCCTTCAAGTG
The DNA here is from genome assembly GCF_028372415.1 of Notamacropus eugenii. NCBI lineage: Eukaryota > Metazoa > Chordata > Mammalia > Diprotodontia > Macropodidae > Notamacropus > Notamacropus eugenii. The sequence continues at coordinate 129,907,602 of NC_092878.1, forward strand.
CTAAGATGATCAATGATTTACCCAGGGTTACACACAGAGTATTTGTTGGAGGTGAGATGTGAACTCAGGTCCTTTACTCTTCAAGGCCAGTTTTTTATATGCTACATACCATATTCTCAGCCTCTCTCTCTCTCTCTCTCTCTCTCTCTCTCTCTCCTCTTTCTCTTCTCTTTCTCTCTCCCTTATTCCTTTCCACACAAATATATGTATATGTGTGTGTGTGTGTGTGTGTGTGTATATATGTATATTGCGTATATACATACACATAACTATATGTATTATATAGATATATGTATTATACTTTATATTACTTATGCAATATACAGTATATATTTATGTATCACTCTATAACTGTATATGTTGTGTGTGTGTGTGTATGTGTGTGAAAGGTTCTCTTAGTCAAAATCCTTCTAGGACAATTTCACATATGCATAAGGTTATTCTAACTTTTGTCTAGCCTGGGTACCATCAATAACTTATACTGAAGTCACTTAGGATGAAGAAGTAAGAAAGGAAGAAAATAAGCATTTATTAAGTACTTACTATATGCCAGGCACCATGATAAACACTTTACAAATATTATGCCTTTTGTTCTCACAACAACTCTATAGAGTACCAGCTATCATTAATATTGTTGTACAATTGAGTAGCTTGCCTATAGGACCACACAGCTAGGAAGTATCTGAGATCAAATTTCAATTCATCTTACTGACTCCAGGCCCAGAGGACAACACTTTGTGACTCCATTTGTGATTTCCTTGGCAAAGATACTGGAATGGTTTGTAATAATTTTCTTCTCTAGCAGGGTTAAGTGACTTGCCCAGGTTTATATAGTTAGTAAATGTCTGAAGTCAGATTTGAACTCTGAAAGTTGAGTCTTTCTGACTCCAGGGCTGAAAGAGTACCAACTATACCACCTAGCAGCCTTGCCTTCTGAGCTGCAAATTTGCGTTTTCAATGTACTAATCTACTACTCAAGTTTATGTAAATGGGTTACACCTACCTTTTCAGCATCCATGCTAAAGTAATACTGAATTCACAAATCTCAAAGATAACTACTTCCAGCTTCCTTTTTTCCTATGCCTTTTCTTGTCTAAGCAAGGGTAATATGGGGCAGGAACTGCATATATTGACTGTCAAGAGGACAGCTTATTATTTTTCTAGCAACTTCTTTCCTCTCTGATCTGTAGTTCAAAATTTTTTAAATTTTTTTTTCTCACAGTGGAGGTAATTAGAAATCTCTATAAGGAAAGTTTGCTTTTCTATTATTTTTGTAAATGAAAATGTAAGCAAACATGTTAACGTAAAAAAAATAGTTATTTTTTCCTCTTTATGTCCACAGAGATCATTTTGTTTTCAGAAAGTTAATGAGAATTTTAAAGGTTCAAGTATCAGGATTAAGTGTGAGTAGTCAGCTGATTAATTAGCTAGTGTTTCGGATGAGAAACTGATAGATGTGCCTAGATCATCAGTTATTTGTATTCATTCATTAACAGAACGCTAAGATATACTTTTACCATTTTCAGTCCAGACTTATGATTTCATCTCAAAATATCCAGTGAGAAATGTTCCTTTCTCAATGCAGCTAATACTCTGCACTTTGTCCCTTTCCACCTTAGCGAGTTACTTCTAAAGAGCTTAAGTGACCAGAGTCTGTTAGAAGTGAGACTTGAGTCTGGTTTGCTCACTTTCTGAGAGCATCTCTTAAGCAATCATTGCTCACTGTCACAGAGCAGCCTAATGAAGTCTTCAGTATCGATGAATATTAGACTGATATGTGGGGAAATTTTTAGCTATGAAATGTTCATTGCTACCTGTTGGATTAGCCTTTGAAGACAACTTCCCTGGTAATTAATGGAAGCCAAGTGAGTTCAGAAAGATCTTTCATTTTAAATTAATTGTTACTATCTTATTGAGTATCTACTATGTTTTAACCATTGATCTATGATCTTGGGATACAAAAACAAAAACTAAAACCATCCCATGAAGCTTACATTCTCCTGGGAGAAAACAATACATAAATAGATGTACTAAATTGGAACAATCTACCTAAATCTTTTCAAATATCAAGCAATCCTCTGTGATCCTGTCAAAGTAAGACTTTTCTCTATGTAACTCGGGTCTACCAGCTATTGTTGGGTGCAGCAGAAAGAGGATTGACTTCAATGAGAGAACTTGGGTTCAAATCCAACCTTGATACTTTCTACCTGTTTGACATAGGGCAAGTTATTTAAGCATCTTGGCCTCAGTTTCGCCATCTAAAAATGAAAGAGTTCATCTAGATAGTTTTTGAATTCTCTTACAGCTCTATATTTGTCTCTTGGACTGGCAAAGTCAGTTCTCTAGTCAAAAAACTCAGTAAGCTTATGTACCTTTGCTTCAAGGTGAACATTCATGGTTCCTGGGAGGGACTGTGCAAATGCACAGCATCTTCGCCACCCTGAAGACTAGGTTTATACGGATGAATTCAGGTCTTTCTTCTAAAAAAAATGAAAAGTAGATTCCAATAGAGCTGAGGAGATCTCTTGACTTGTTTTTACAAGCATTCACAAAGTGAGGAGACAGAATTACGAGTCTGCCCAGTCTCATGTTGATTTATTATCTTGTTGGCAGTCCCAGTCCAGGAAACCCAATCAGGAAGCATCCCCTACTTCTCCTCTATGTTGGGAGATGTATGCTCATCAAATTTAAAAGGGAACATTCCTCTAAAGGGCTACTTTTTCACATTGTGATGGATCCCTAGCTCTGCCCTACTGTGCCTCCCAGAGGCAGTGCCATTAAGTAACTCATATTCCTCCTGAAAGGTACGTACACTTTGGGGTTTGTGAACATGACACTCCTTTCACTAAACTTGCACTCTCCAAAGGACACACTGTGATAGTGAGGAATAGAAAGTCTCAATCTCTTGCCTCACCATGAAGGATATGTTTTCCTTCCTAGCATATCCAGCTTCAGTGCTACATAGTGATCCTCCTTCTGATTAGAAAAATAGATTGCAGGCAGACTGTAAAGATTGAAAATGCTAAGAATTTGTATTTTTTTCCTAAAGTTTTCCTGAGTTCTTGAAAAGAGGTCTACTTAGGAATTCCCATTCTCTTTGTCTAAGGTGAATTAAACAACCATTTGAGTTTGAGGTAATCCCCAAGCATAATGGCATCCAAGATAGGTAGTTTTTCTGACTAGATTAGATTCCAGGATCATTTTATCTGGCAAATTCCCCTCTTCTAATTTAGAAGATTGCACAAGACAACCACAAAGTGGCATTTCTCTTCTTTGACTAGGGGACTCTAGGATGATGCTAGCAAGGCAGCTCTTCACAGTTGAAGTCCCTCTAAGGACTCCCTAGGAAACAAACTTTTAGTACGATTTTTTTTTAACTTATTTTCTTCAGTTCTGCTATACTGTCAAGGAAACAAAAGTCAAAAAGATTAAGGCTGCAATAACATGAATAAAAATGGCTAGCCAAAATTAATAAAATGCTTCTGGGGAACTTATTGTGAAATAACTATTTTGGAATTTATAAATATTCTCAGAAAAACCACAAGGTTATCTAGAAAATCCTAAGGTTGGATTTTTTTTGAGGCTTATATTATTCTGTGGCTCTTTATTGTGGGTCTATGGTCTAGAAAAAAAATACTGAAGTCATTAACTCTCATGTTCAAGCTATCAGCCTTGATCTTTAGAGGGTCAAGAGGGAAATTGTCACTTCATTTTATTGACTAAAATGTTTTACCCCTGTGTATTTTGTGCTACAGTTTTGAAAACCATTGCATTTGAAAGATTGTGATATTAAAGGCAAGATGCCAGATGACCTGGTGATCCCTTTCCATACAATAGTCAAATCCCCAATCAAATAGGATTTCATACAATGGTCAAGTACCCTTGACTAGAGTGAAATACATTAATAAGAACATTACATAATAGATTAAATTGATGTGGCACTTTCTTGATACTAGACCTTAGAAAGTAATTTCAAATGTATTAAGGCATCAAATGACAACCATGGGAAGCAGGTAGAGGAAATAGTGTAATACGTATTTGACAGATAGGATACAGGAGTTCAAAAAGGTTCAGTGGGTTGACTAATACATAATGTTTAAACCAGAAGATTTTTGCAGATCTTTTGACTGTAACAGAGCCTAGTGTTTTTTCTAATACTTTGCCGAAATGATTAAGGTTAAAATATGAACACTCTTAGAATTAATTGAGTGAACTATCACAGTTTTCTTTTGTTGTATTGCTTGTCTGAAGAAATGTGATATTGTTTATAGAAATATATTGTAATATATTGAAGTTACTAGTATCTTATTATGTATTAAAGTTACTAGTATAGCAAATGTCTGTATACATTCTAAATGAAAATTTAGAACCTCTAATTTTTCAACAACTTATCAAAAGTATGCTTTATTTTTAAAATCATAACTAACATAGGAAGTCACCACATAGTCATGAAATTAACAGATATTAGAATTTAACAAACATTTACTCTGCTTATACTCTGATTAGAGTACTATGGCACATTCCAAGTGGAAGTGTGGTGACGAGAAATTTACATAAGACATAGTATCAGACCTCACTTTTCAGACTTAGAAATCAATCTGACACATACAGGGGCATACATAATATAGAATAAGAATTAGCAAGTACTGTATAGGGCCAAAACCAGAAATTTTGTGAAGACCAAAGGAGAGAAAAATTCTGCCAACTTGAAACAGCAAGGGAGAATTACATGGAAATTGGTCGTTAAACAGATAAATAGATCTAAAATAGATAAAGCTGAATTTTACGTGGTTTTTGATATCAGACCACGGAATATGAATTTTTGTTAGCAGTAAGGTACTACTGACTAGTTTTGAGAGAGCATCTTTATCACCATCATCATCACTGCCATCATAATAAAGGTTTGTGTTTATATAATAGTACTTTTAGATTTGCAAAGTGTTTTACATATACCTTCTCATTTGATCCTCATAACAACTCATTCAAGTAGGCGTTATCATTATAACCATTTTACAGATGAGGAAACTGAGACTGAGAGATTTAATTAGTCCTGGATCAGTCATCAAGGAAGTCTTTAAGGAAGGATTGAAGCTCAAGCCTTTCTGATTCCTAATCCATCATGTCAGTATGCCACCAGAAAACTTGTAAGGAAGATAGTAAATAATTCTGGCAGTGATATAAGCTTACAGTGGAGGTGGGAATACATGTTATCATGCTACTGCTCTTAGGTTAGGCAGTGGCAGGGAAATAGGAAGCAGATACCAATATTAGTGACATTGTTAAAGCAAATAGACGAAAGAGGGTAACACAGAGAGGAGAGAAAGATGAAGCAAAGCCAACACCAAAATTCAGAATGTGAGAGACTTGGTGAACACAAATAGTGAAGTCAAAAGCAGAAGCAAGTTTAGAGAGAAAGGAAATATGCTCAGTTTGTGACAGGTTGAATATTCTGTACTGGTCAGATGCCTGGGTGGTGACATCCTGTAGGCAGCTGGAGATACGATTCTGGGGACTGAAAGAAGATGAATTAATTTAAAAAGGCATTTATTAATAATTTACTTAGTGCAAAGTTTTGGGCTAAGTGTTGGAAACCCAAAAAAGACCTTTGATTTTCTCAGGGAAGTCATATTCCAATGAAGACAGTATGGTAGAGGAGAGAAGGATTTAAGAATCATCTGTGAAATTGAATGAAATAGAATAGGGGAGCGAGAATTTGTTTCCGGATCCCAGAATCTTGAAATCATTCTCTTCTTTATAGGATAACCCTGTTGCTAATTTTTCTTTGTTCTTTTTCCCCCTCCCCAGTCCCCAGAAGGTGACAATTAAGTGTGAATATATTTCTCTATAGCTATAAATATATACATACACACGTATATATGTATTTAGACATATACTTTCCCTAACAAATTCTACTCCTGATCTTTTTTTTTTATGTTTGTGTATATCTCTTGCTTCCTATTCCTCCTGCCTCCTCTACTTTTATTACTTGCCTACCCCCCTCCAAGGACCCTTCCCCTATCCTTCCATTCCCATAAATCTAAACCTTCTGCTATAGCCCCCTATAACTTATTTCCTCACCCTCCCTTCTAGAAATCCTTCCCTTATCCTTCCATTTGCATTGATCTTGAATGTCTGGCAGTTGATCAAATGTACATCCTTTTTTTTATTCAGAATTGTTTAACTTGATTGGATATGATATTGTTGGCTCAAGCCCCAGTTCTTTTGCTCTTTAATATATAATATTCCAAGACCTGTGGTCCTTTAATGTCTCCACTGCTAAGTCTTGTGTGATTCTAGTTGCAGTACCATCATATTTAAATTGTTTTATTTTTTTTGTTGCTTTTAGTATTTTATTCTCCAGCTGGGGGTTTCAGAATTTGACTATAATGGTCCTGTGAGTTTTCCTCATAGGATCTCTTCTAAGAGTTGATTCATGTGTTTTCTTTATTTCCACTCCCTGCCCCCCTTGTTCAAAGGCTTCATGACAATTATTTGAAGTATTTCTTGTACTATTTTATCAAAAATCTTCTTTTGATTATAACTTTCAGTTAGTTCAGTTACTTTTATGTTTTCTATTCTTGATCCGTTCTCCCATATCTGTTGTTTTTTTAAGATGTTTCACTTTCTAATATATTTGTTCATTATTCACATTTTGTTTAATTATTTCTTGATCTTTTATAATTTCACTGGCTTCACCTTGCCCAGTTCTAATTTTCAAGGTGTCATTTTCTTCCTTAAGTTTCTAGATCTCCTTTTCTAATTGGTTGACTTTCCTTTCATAATTTTCTTGTTTTTCTTGGATTTTATTTTTAGCTTTTCCTATATCTCTGTCATTTGATTTTTAAAATTTTTTTTAAAATCTTCTGTGAATTCTTTTTGGGCAGGTGACCACTTAAGTTTACTCTTTGGGGATTTCTTTACTTCAATATCCTTCTCTGAAGAAGAACCCCAGTCTTCTGTATTTCCATAATAACTCTCTTTGATTAGATTTTTTTTTCTCCTTTGCCTGTGCATTTTTTGTGGTAATAGGTTAATTTTTGTAATCACCTCTAGCCCTGGGGTGTGGGGGATGGTGCCTCTTCCCCCAGATCCTTAGTTCTTCCCTCTAGCCTGGAACCAAAGCTAAACCTCTCACCTCCTATAAGTGCCCACAGGCAGGGGCTGTGTGTGTGTGTGTGTGTGTGTGTGTGTGTGTGTGTATGTGTGTATGTGTGTGTGTGTGTGCATACATAACTTTTTTTCAGTGATCTCATCTATTTCTGTGAGCCCAAAGATCATCTCAAAAGAGATGACTCTAAAATCTCGTGTAGCTATCCCATATCTGACCCATGACCTTCAATCTCACATCACCAACTGCTTGTTGGGCATCTTACATTTAATGCAAAAGTTGGATCATCATGGCATTGTGGAAAGACCACTTGACTTAGAATTAGGGGAACAATACTCTCATCCCAGACCTTCCACTAACTGCTAAGTGTGATCTTGAGTGAGTTAACTTCTCTGGACCCCAGTTTTCTTATCAGTAACATGAAATAGTTGTACTAGAAAATGTTTTACATACCTCTCAACTCTAGGACATTGAGCCAATGACTTATAATTCTTTATGATCTAGCTGTGCCTTTTCTTTGGTATCTGGTTGATTCTTATGTTTTTGTAATAACTAGTTTTCCTTAGTCCCTTACTCTACTTTTTCCAGCTTTCATTTCCCAGGATAGTAGTTTCTAGTAAATACCTCGCTTTACTAGCATATACTATGAAGCATGCGTTTATGCTTACTATTTCTCCTCAGTATTCAACATGTGTAGGGGTGGGTGACCCCATTGTCTGAGTGCCCTGCATCAGCTAGCTATATGACCCTGGGCAAGGCATCTAAGCTCGCTCAGGTTCAGTTTCCTCATCTATAAAATGGGACAGTAATAACAATACCTTCCTCTCAGGGTTGTTGTGTGAATCAAATGAGATGACAAATGTACAGTGTTTTATAACCTTAAGGTACTATATAAATGGACTGAATGATTTTCTATTGACTTTTCATATGTACTGACTTCTAAATTTGAGTCTGCATTTAGGGTGATTGAGTTTTCTGGGATCCTAACTGTTAAATAAATGGATTTCACAATAGGTGAATATTTTTATTACTTATCAATAATCCACTTACAGTAAGTCACTTGCATTGCAACTTAAGGTCTGTAAAGGATATTATCACCCATATTTTTCAGATGAGGAAGTTGAAGTTCGGTAATTGATGCAAGGATTACACAAGTAATAAGTGTCAGGAAAAGAATTCAAATCCAGATTTTCCTTAAAAATCTCAAACTCTTTTATGCCATGCTATCAAGTGAGCATAAAACATATGAAGTTATAATATAGTGTACTGAAGTGATAAAAAATAGACAAAATGCACAAATATTTTCATTGACTTGCAAAAATGATGTTTAGACTTCTTAATATTAGTATATTCTTCATGTAGTATGCATGTGTAGTAACTTATGGCTTATAAAACTACTGACATATTTGTTGGCTATTCTGACCATGAAAGTTACTATGGGCTATTAATCTATTAAAATACCTATAAAGTTTATGACATGTAAGACATTAGTCATCTCTATTAATCCATATTTACCTGTCATTTTGTTTTTTAGAGATATTATATATTAGTCCTTGAATAAATCCATAAAATGCCCATTAGTGTTAATGGGAATTCTTTATGTATACCTTGAAATGAAAATTTCTCCTAGGTTATAATTTATTATAGTTAGCATAATTCTTCTTAGTCACCTGCTGTCTAATTGTCCCTAAGATTTAACCTGACTAGAAGTTCTTATTTATGGAGATGGTATTGTGCAATGAATAAAACAATGGATTTGGGATTATATCTGGAGGTAGAAACTAGCTTTTCCATTGGCTTCTGGTCAACTCACAAGACGAATTCTGAGGTCCTTTTCATGTTTAAAGCTATAATCTTGCAATCCTATGTAAACTTTATTTCAGAATTAAAACCTCGTTCCTTGACTTTTTAATTGAAATTAATTAATATTGACTTTACCACTTTTCGCTTGATTGGATCATATATTTAGCATTCCCACTTTGATAATGTGATTTTAGGAAACCATAACCAGAGATACTTTCAGCCTTTTGAAAAGAGATGAATCCAAATGGAATCGAAGTACAATGAAAAAGCACTGGAGTAGACGTCAGCAGGCCTTGTTTCAAGTTTTAATTCTGTGCTTTCTTACTGTAGACAACTCATTCAAACTCTGTTTCTCATCTGTTTCTCATCTGTTAAATGACTCATTTGGATTAGGTAACCTCTGAGGTACTTTCTAACTCTAAACTTGGGCTCCTAAGAGAGTAATTTACCATTGATTATCACAATCTTGTCATCGGTAAAATGAGAGATTTCCTTAGATGACCTCTGAGGTGCCTTCCAACTTTGGCCTACACTCCCATCAACCTATATTATCTGAATGGACCTATGCACTTGATGATTTTGGTCATTTTTTTTTCATAAGAGCAATGAACCCCTAAGACATTAATGCCCAAACATGATTGCTTGAACTTGTTCAAAGTTCTGACAGAGATTTAGGGAACCAGAAGTAAATTACTGGTTGATACGGATGTTATTTTTGTCTCTAGTTCCATTAATATGAATCCACATCCCTGAAAACTTTCTACTATTATTACTTACTACTGGAATTACTGGTTGTTCTATAACTGTTCTGGAAAAAAAATTGAAGAAAACTAAGTGGAAATGTCCTTTCTTCACTTTCAAACAGTTCAGTAAATCTCTTTCTAAAGAGCAAAATTCCCAAAATGTCAATGACTATTTGAAAAGGTTAATATGTGTAGTTAGTTGTTCAATAGAAATCTACAAGGGTCCAAGAGCAAATGAGGGCTTTCTAATGCTCTAATATGCTAAAGATATCACTTGCCTTTTAAAATTTCATTGAGACTATCAAAAGATCAAGACTGTGGATGATTTTTGGAAACTTATTTTATGACTTGGTTTTAGAAAAGAATAGTTATATCTTCAAGTATTCCTGCTCTGACATATTTTTCACATGGCGAATGATTACTAACGTATCTAAACGTAAGAGGAGGGAATAAATTCAATAACTCTTATCCAAATTGGCTCTAAAAATATTTGACTGCAGGGCAGCTGCCAGTAAAAGGACTATATAATAATGGTTATGCAGATGTTTAATTAGATGTGATCAACATATTTGATATATTAATTAAATTCTTAGTGGCATGAGATGAGAACCCAGTGTTTTCAATTCACTTTAACTGCTCTCCAAGTAAGTATGTGTATGTGTGTGTGCGTACATGTGTGTGTGTATGTGTGAGTATTAATGAAAGCTTAAAACACTAGCTGACAAACTAGTAAGGAGCATTTAACTTTAGGAATCAAATGTCTCCAAAAATCAAATATCCAAAAACAAATGGTGTTTTCTATCCTTTTGCTTACATGACAAATATTACATATTCATATCGTACCTAAAGCAATACTTATACCAGAAAAGGCTAGTCATTTTATAGAAGGAATTGAGAGTTGAGGTATATGAGGGGATTGGTTACATACTACGCAGCACACTAATTTAAGAGTTTTTGAATGGGTAACAATATTTAGTTCTCTTAGCCCAGGGACCTCCTTTTAACCTCCTTTGTTTCTTTCCTATATTCAATATATTATCACAAAAATTTCCCTGATAACTAAGGAATGAAGAAACAAAGATTTTAAGGGCATTTTCCCAAATAAGTTTTGAATGAGTAATAAATACAGTACTAACAAAAAAAGTATCTTGATTCATAATCTACTCCTGCTTTTTTATTGAAGCATATGTCTAATAATGTACTCACTCGGAATGGATAATTATGTTACTTAACCAAATAAAATGAGTCTTGTTAATTACTAAACATACACATAAATTTTAAAGGGATTAATTGCGAGGAGTATCCCTCGAGATTATCTTCTAGGAGAGCCAACTCCAAAGGATTGCAGAGTAAAATAGTACAGTGATTTTGTGTATCACTTAGATTGGAGCAACTGGAAAAAAATATTTGATTTCATTCTTTTTGCAAAAGCAAAATACAACAAAAATGAACAGATACAATCCCCTTATCATTTGTGCGTACATCTAAAGTGACAATTGACCTTAGAGGTGCCTAGACTAGTCCCCTAATATTAAAAGAAATTGACACCCTCTGATTTTAAATGAATTGCCAAAGATCATAGCTATACTAAGTGGACTTAAAGGTCCTATTAAAACCCAGACCACAGATTTTTTTTTTTTAATGCAGAATTGGAAGAATTGGAAGGAATTTCCACAGCCAAGAAAAATAGTTTCCACTCTACAATAATTTACCCACAGTCAACTAACTTTTACTTGAAAACTTCCAATAAGGTGAGAGACAGGGATCCTGAGGAAACCTATTTCACTTCCATGTAGTTCAAATCAGAAGAAACATTTTTACCTGACATAAAACCTAAATATTCCTCTACAATTTTCACCCATTGCTCTTGGTTCCCTGTCCTGGGGTCAAGAAGTCTAATCATTCTTTTTTGGTGAAATGAGAGATGTGTATTCAGTACTGGAAGTCACCTATTAGATTCCCCATCTCCATTCTCATTTCTCCAGGTTGAACATCCCTAATTTCTTCATTTGATGTTCATTTCACATGAACTTAAAATATTCTGTACTAGGACCAGTTTCTCGTCTCAGGAAACATATGTAAATGGAAGATGACATTCATAAAAATGTGGATGATGGAATATATGACACAGATGAAGAAAAGATTGAGAGAGTTCTCTAAGGAAATTTGAGGAGGGAGATATCTTTCAGTTGAGGGTGTGGGTAAGAAGGACTTCATAGAGAATAAAGACCTTAAAATGGGCAGCAAGTTCTCCTGAAGGATTTTAGGTGATGAATGATATGAGTGACATCTAGGTATGCAGGCTGTTGTGTTCAAATGAACTGAGACAGCAGAGGCCATGATAAGACCAAGACATAATAAGGAGTTCAATCTACTGGTACATGAAGAACCATGCCCAATAATTATACAAAGGCAGGCTAGATGAACAATGTAGAACAGAGGGCTTAAGTCCTTCACAATGGAGTCTGGTTTTTCTATTGTCAGGAAATTCTGAAGATTTTGTGATTAGGGGAATGGAAAAATCATTTCATTCACTAGGAAGATTATTTTAATTGTGAAATACAGAAAGGATTGAACATAGAAGAAGCAAATGTGAAGAAAAGCATTTGAAGAACTCTTGCAATGGAATGTGCAAGATATAAGGAGGGTTTGAACTATTGTCATGTTTCATGGATGTGGAAAGGAAGAGGATATGAGAGATATTTTGGGGTTGGTAAATCATCAGCATTTCTGTCTATTACCAAGAAAGCCCAGCAGGAAGAGAGAAGATGAGAAATTACCCTTCAAGTGACTACAGACAGTATAAAATCAGTTGAGAATCTACCTACTAATACACACACAGGAATTAAATGAACACGATTATGAAATACTCTTTACATGAATAAAGATGGATGTAAATCGTGGAGAAATATTATTTGTTCATAAACAGCTGAACTGATATAATAAAAATACCAATGCTACATAATCTGCTTTAAATCAGTGACACATCAAACTACAAAAGTATTATATTAGAGATCTAGAGAAAAATTTACAAAATTCATTTGCAGGAATAAAAAGTCTAGAATGTCAAAGGAATAAATGAAAGTAATGGGGATGGAAGGGAGCCCAGCAGTGCCACATCTCAAACTATGCTATAAAACTGTCTCAGAAGTATTTGATAGAGGATAAGAAGTACAGATGATGATCACTGTAATGGATTAGAGAGAGTTTGGAAGTGAAAGGAAGATAAAATTGAATTTTAAAAAATATTGTAGAGGAAAAACTTCTTTCACTATTATTATCACCTCCAAAAGGGCAGTAGCCAGATGTATATTTTTCTAATCTCATGATGACAAATTAGATATCACTTTACTTAATGAACTCTAATAATGAACTTCTATTAATTCTTTTACCTATAAATTCCTCTACTGGACATGTAACATTTACCATCTACCTTCTTCTATCTTCTTATGTTTTGTTTTTTACATAGCCTTCCATATACTTCCATAGCCACACCAGTCTACTTAGCCATTTTCTAAAGAGTGCTGCAAATCTTGTCTCTTTGCCTTTGTACTGGATGTTCCCCATACCTGAAGTGTTCTCTCTGCTCACTTCCACCTAAAATCCCTGACCTTGTTAAAAAATCAACTCGAATATCTCATATAAGAGGCCTTTACTCCTCCCTTCGGCTGCTAGGTTCATATCTTTTAAGGTTTCCTCCCATCTACTCTGGATCGCGTAAGTATTATTTTCTGTGCACACTGGCTCACCTATTAGAAGAAAACTCTGGAAGGCAAGAACTATGTTGACTTTTACTTTCCTTTTCTTTGTATCACAATCCCATGACAACATAACTATGTAGAAAATACTTAATAAATGCTAGGTGATTGCCTGAAACAGACATATTTCCTCATAAGTTAAAAATTATGCATAGTTTTTCATGATGAAATATATACATCTTCCTGATGAAATAACAAATATGCAATATAATCATATAATATAATATGAATTCTGTCAAATTTGCCTTCCTCCTTCTAAAATGTAACTATTCTCCTTCTCCACAATTTTCCTTCTAAAGTAATTTCCTGGGCGGTGCCTATATCCTATGCCAATGAAAGAAGATAAGCCCTTTGAGCAGAGGAAGCACTTTATTTTTGTCTGTATAACACAAGTGCCTGGCACTGTGACTTGAACATAGCATGCTCATTTAAACCCTTCCAGAATTACAGCAGTATTTACAGGGTCAATGGAATAGAAAACAACACTAGCTAGAGACTCAGAGAGCTGGGGCAGGCAAGGTATAATAGAACAAGTCAGAATTAATTGACCATAAATCATTGATTAATGACCTGGCCTACTGTGTGCCAAGTACTGTACTAGGCAAGTGCTGTGTGACTGTAGGGTTGAATTCAGCCTTGGGACTTACTAGCTGTGGAAACTAAGGCTTGTCTTCAAACATCAAAATCTCCATTTCCAAGATGGAGGTACTTGTATTATGCATTTGGCTTATGAGGAATTCTCTTTATAAGTTGAATTACAACATTATTGTGTCTTATCTCAATTCTAATGAAAGGGAAAATAAAATCAGATGATTTTTTTGCCTTTGCCCCTACCCATTAGCATAAAGTTATGAGGAGGGTACCCACATATGCTTATACAGGGGAGAAGCTCATATAACCTGTTTGTGTCTGAGCCCTGGCCTCTATCAGCTTTGTTCCTCACTCAAAAAATAAATAATAACCACAGGAGGATTCTTTCTATACTTTATTCTCCCTATATGGGGGACTTTGTCTTCTGAGGAAAAATTAATATTTTTAATTAGGGCAAAGATAATTGGGCTTAGCCTTAGGGAGTCAGGTTTAAAAGACAACTGATGACACTTGCATCTATACTACAGCAGCTTAAAATAAGAATGCAGCATCTAGTTCAGGGCATTGAGGCCACATGTGGCTCTCTAGGTCCTCAAGTGCATCCCTTGGACTGAATCCAACATAGTTGACTGAATCCAATAGTTCATAGTTGAACTACTACTATGAATTATTGAATTCAGTCCAAGGGCTGCACTTGAGGACCTAGAAGATCACATGTGGCCCCGAGGCCACAGGTTCCCCACCCCTGACCTAGTTTAAAAGAAAGCATAAATTAAAATAGAAAACTAAAAAGCAGTGGGATGGAATAAGTTCTTCTCCCACCCTGATCCTGTCACTCACCACTTCCCTATGTAGTAACCTTGTCTTTTTCTAAGGATCTCTGACTCCCGCCACAGCACAGTGTCCCTGCCCAGCTGAGGGCAGTCTTCATGCCACTTACCCCAAGGTATTCTTTGAAGTATTTGCCTTGGGCAAAATATTCCCAGTCACAGCTTTGGAGGAGTTTATAAATATTAAATATGATAGTTTTGTTTCTAGGATACTTTTACATCAAAACAGTATGCACGTAAAATGATGAATGGAAGTAAATAAAAATGAAAATTTGAAATAATTTTTTAAAATACCTATTGCATATTAAGACAGGTCTTCACATAGAAAAGCAAGAAAATATGCTTCGCAAATATTTTATTTGTGTGAATATTTCTTTAGACCTTCCAGAAATTATGCAAATATAAAATAAGACTGACTTGAGAGGATGAAGAATGCAAGTAGGTGTTATGGTGCAATATCTTTTTATTGCCACTTCATTTGTCATAATGAAACTGAAGACGCTGCTTAACAATTGTTTGTGGCATCCATCTTTAGAAAACAAATATTTTTATGTACAGTACATCTGGTTTAAAAGATAACAATTCAACTATATGTCAAGCTCACCAAACTGGTTCCTTTAAATAAATAAGACTGCCAACTCCAAGTATCTCGTCTTTAAGTTGCTCCTAGCAGAAGGCAGTTCTGAGTCTATAACCATTCAAAAGTTACTGTAAACATTTTTGCATGTTTTGCATTCACAAATTGCTGTTTTAGCTCTTTGGTGACAGTATGAAAAATTGTGGTCCCTTCTCTTCAGTGTAGAGATGACTGACATTGTACTATATTTAGACTGGTAATTGTTACTTCCCAAGCATATCCTTTTAGGGCTCTTTCACATGACTGGGAAACTAGAACTAAGAAAAAAAATGGTATTCCTTTACTGAGTGCTATCCGCTTTCAGAATTTTTGCTGGTATACACACACACACACGTATATATCTATATCTATATATTCATACACACACATGTATACACATATATGTGTATGTGCATGTATGTGTGTGTTTATTATATATATATGTATATACTTTTTTTTCAGAATTTTTGCTAGTTCTCATGCTGGGAACAAGTTCACATATTTTAATTATTTATTAGGGGGCTGCCTATTAAGGTTAGATTAAAATCCGAAGTGGAGAGGCAACCCAGATGAAGTGGGTTAATGACATGGGACTTTTATGAGTTTGTACTCATCTTCTTAGAACCACAAAATTAAAAAAAATGAAATGGTTCTCATAGGCAATTCCTTCTTTCATATACCACTGCAAATATGTGATCATATGGTGTTGACTTGAAAATCATTAGAGTGGAGGAATGCCTTACATCCTAAGTCTGCCTTGGCCAACAGCTACAATCACATCAATAATTGCATTTTTGTCTAAGAATTAAAAAATAAACTACATAGCAATTTTTTTCAATGACAACTTTTGGGGTCTTCAATACATTTTTAGAGTGTAAAGAGACCCTGACGCCAAAATGTTTGAGAAATACTTCCATGAAGAAATCTACACAAAGAAAAAGCAATGCAGGGCCAATTGAGATAAGCATGTTAGCTGACTATTGATTGACTTTCTACTTGGACTCTGTAGAGCATACTGAAATACAACAGGAAATCATCAATAAATCCTGTAATTTTAGTTGAGTTAAAAAATATATATATTTGCCAAAAATTAAAACAATTTTATTTAAAAAAAAAACTTATGAACAGTAGATGACAGACAAAAATCTAGAGACATATTTTTTTGTTGGAAAAAGATGCTGCATGGTTGTTTAATTTTTTTTACTGTATGACAAAATAATAGTGTTATTGATATTATTTTTGCTAAAACAATGATCACTAACTGTAGAATTTGTGACATTAACACACTGAGTTGGAAAGATGTTAAAGGGAGAGGAAAGGATTTAGAGAGGTAGTCCATGAAATTATACTTTATTTGAGTTTACCTAATCTACTTATAATGAAGGCCTGAGTGGTTAGGATCATCAAGGAGTTTTAGGGCAACTGAATGAAAGATTTTGGAGTAAGAAAATTTTCCTTTTGAGGGTAGTAGGGAGATCAGTAATGATGTGCCATGCTTGCAAGACCTCTCTTCTGACAAGTATCATGGGAATTCTTCTGTACTGTTTTTTAATATATTTATTTTATTTTTAATTTACAGAATAAAAAAGCATTTTCATAATATAATAAAGAAAAAAGTGATTGTACATGAAACTGCAAATCTGTCATATGCAATTTCCTTTTCCTTTTTAAATATGTAATAAAGTTATCATGTTTTTTTCTTCCTTTTTCTCCCCTCCCTTGCACCCTAGAGATAACTACTATTAGATACAAATATGTATATGTATATAAAATCATTCTACACGTGATTCTATTTGTCAATTCTTTCTCTGGATACAGATAGTGTCTTCATATACCCTTTGAATTTAATTTGGGTATTTCTAATGGTCAAAATGACTTACTTGTTCAAATTGTTCTTAAAACAATATTGTTCTTACTATGTACACCATTCTCTGGTTGTGCTCATTTCACTTCATTATTTCGTTCAAGTCTATCCATATTGTTCTACGATCATTGAACTCACTATTTCTTATAGTACAGTAGTATTCCATCATAGTTATATACTACAAGGTATTCAGTCATTCCCTAATTGAAAGGCAGCCCTTCAACTTCCAGTTCTTTGTCATCACAAAGAGAGCTGCTATAACCCTGTTAGAACATATAGGTTCTTTTCTTTTTTTTATTCCCTTATCATCTTTGAAAATAGATCTAGTAATGGTATTGCTGGGTCATAGGATATAGGCAGTTTAATAACTCTGAGCATGGTTCCAGATTGCTCTCTAAAATGGTTGAATCCATTCATGGTTCCACAACAATGAATTAGTGTCCCAACTTTTCCATATTTGTCACTTTTCCCTTCTATCATTTTAGCCAATCTCATAGGTTAAAAATTATAGCTCAAGGTGGTTGCAATTTGGGTGTCTCTAATCGATGATTTGGAGCATTTTTTCATATGACTGTAAACTGTTTTTATTTCTTCATCATAACACTGACTGTTCATATCCTTTGACCATTTATCAATTGAGGAATAACACATATTTTTAAAGATCTGACAAAGTTCTCTATACATTTGAACTATGAGACATATGAGAAATTGTCTATAAAATTTCCCCCCAATTTTCTGCTTTCCTTCTGATCTTGACTACGTGTGTCTTATTTCTACAAAATCTTTTTAATTTAATATAATTAAAACTATCTATTTTATACCTCACTCTACTTTCTATCTCATGTTTATTCATAATTGTTTGATATCCATAAGTTTGATAAGTAATATGTTTCAAGTTTTTCAGATTTTCTCGTAATCTCTCTCTCTATACACATATATACATACATACATAAATACATATTATACACAAATATTTAAGCAAACGCATGTATACATCCTATATACAAATAAACATACATGCTCATACATGTACATACACATATAGATATACACACATACACATACATATATGTGTATTTTTTATGTTATTTATCCATTTTGACCTCATCTTGGTAAATGGTCTAAGACATTGGTCCATGTTTTTTGAAGAGACTTCAGTCACAGCCAATGTCTTAGAAAAGTAGATCTTCTGGGCTTACTGCCTTCCTTTTCTGCAGCTTTTTCTCTCTTACTCGCTCCAATCAATTAATCAATACAAATTTCTTAAGAACCTAGTTTGTAAGAAGCATTCTGTTTGGTGCTGAGGATACCGATGTGGAAATAAAGCAGTCCCTGCTCTTGAGGAGTTTGAATTCTATTAGGGAAGCCATAATGTACACCACATGATAGAATGCCTTCCTTTCTACCCTCCTGGAGGGTGTAAGAGACCTTTACACACTTCTTGGTTACTCTAAAGTGGAACTGTATTATTAGTCACAATGATAAATAAGTTTGGCTTAGCTGTGGGTAATTTATCTCTGCTTTCAAGAAAAAATGTGACAGGAGAGGAGTTGTTTGTATGCCCATACAAACTACATTCATTGAAATGGGTGATTACAGCTAAAATTTCACCCAACAAGAATGCCATAGTAGAAGAGATTCCTTTGTTTTTATACCTATCATTTTGGCCGGCTAGCCCTCCCCCAATCTATGGTGGCCTTATTTCTTTTACCTGTGACCTGATTCTGTTTTTAGTTCTTTTTCTTTTGAGCAAAAAAAAGTTTTTATTTTTACCTTTCCCTTCTGTATTTATGCTAGTAACCAAAGAACACATTACTATTCCAAGCATGTACTCCTAATGCAGGACTCAGATGAAAAGTGACACATCTTAGAACTCTGCTTGAAAAAACTGGCAACCAGAAGACACCATTATCAGGATAAATGTTGGTTGTTGTAAGATGTTCATTTATAAGTTAAATTCCCTGATGCGATTTTAGGTCATCTAAAATGTAATTATTTAGACACAAACAGCAAGTAAATAACTCTGTTCATTTCTTTTGAATCTTGAAGGCGCAGTACTTTAAACATATCATGGAGATAGAAATTGTTGACAGCTGCAGGCTCTCACCACTTGAGACAGATTGACAAATATGCAACTGATTTTTAAATCCCCATTCATTATTTATTAATAACTATCTATTGGCTTGCATATCAACATGTTCAGTCTCTCAAACATAACTCATTAAAACTAGATTACTTTCTGAGAGTCTGAGATTAAAAAGAGCGAAAAGGAAACTGCTTGTAGTATCTTGTGATAGAGAATGAAATTTTCCTTTCTTATTGAATCAATGAAATATCAATTTATTTCAAGATTTTGACTTTTTGTCCAGATCTTTGATTTATAGGTGTTGGGAATTTTCAGTATGGAATTCCCACTGCTGATGTGGATCAGCAACTTATCTGTGACTTACTTTCTTCTGTAACCGATAGTCTAGATTCTACCAAACAGACTAAGTCCTATCCAAGGAACCACCTCTAATACCAAGCTGCATTGAGCTCATTTTTCCCAGTCCAGAGTTTAACTGTGGAATCTCAAAACATTGTGTGTTAATCAAGCTTAAGTTTCCCCACAGATGTAAGTAACAGAGTTCTCAGCTCCCACCCAGTCGTTCAAAGGCACAAATGCTCTGCTGAGTCTGGAGTTTTTCAAATCAACAAAACATCAATCCTGAGTACAATATCCCCATCAAGTCCTAATATTATCTTGGCTTGAACAACATCAGTGATGGAGAAATCCCTCTCCCTTTGTTGCTGTCCATTCTATCTTTGAAGCGCTTTATTCAAGTATCAGAATCTCTCTAACTTTCCTTTTCCATATTTCCATATTCCCTTTTAAATATATTAATGCTATCTATTTATATTCCAGTAAGTAGTCGTCTTTTCCAAACCAAATACATCCAATTCCTTCTCTTCATCTTCATTTGAAAACATTCCCAGTTCTCTCTCCATCCTGTCATCTTCCTCTAGCTTATCAATTTCCTACCTAAAATAGAGCAGTGAAAATTAGGCACAATACTACAGATGTGCTTTATGAAATTTAAACCATTTCAATGTTCGCTCTGACAGTGTGGATTGTAACTCACCTCTGCCTTGTTATCTCATACAACTCTTGACCCTATTTCATGAAGGATCCACCTAGGGTGCTAGGGACCTTCCTTAATTTCTCCTGACATGACAAAGGTATCAATGGAACATTCAAGCTTTCCTCTTAAATTTTTTATTCTCACCATGTAACTAGTCCTTCACCTGTCAGATGTTGCCACTTATTCTAGCTCTTCTTTATTGTACCTTATTTTTTATATGTATTGTACATGATTCATACTCATCCTATACCTCTCTATTACCCTCATCTGTGGCTTGTTGTTTTCTTAAGATAAAACCATACAAAATCAGTAAAATCTTCATATTTTAAAAACTGGTCTTTTGTTTCTGGGAGAAGTTAAATAACACTAATGGTGCATAATTTTCTGAAGACAATTCATTCTAGTTTTCTCCTTCTGTTGAATTCTGGGTCAAACCCACTGTCCATTTGTACTATCTGTCTGTCTGTCTGTCTATCTGTCTGTCTACCTATTCATTCATCTATACAGCTGAACATGGGACATGCAGAGACAAAAACAAAGCAATTCTAGATCTGAGGGAGCTTAAATTTTCTACATATATGTGTGTGTGTGTGTGTGTCTGTGTGTGTGTATAATACTTGCATACAAATAAGAAAAAACTGATTTCAAAGGTATGAGAAGTAGCCAGAATGCTCAAGAAAAGCTTCTGGTAGGAGATGGTTCTCAAACCCAGTCTTGAAGAGAGCTGCAGATTCCAAGTGTTGTGAGGAGAGAACATTTCAAGAACAGGGCATCATCTGTAGTTAGGAATGGAGGCAGAAGATAGAATGTCTTGTAGTTGTTGGAACAAATAAATCATTTTTGCCTGGAGAATAGAGCGAGGAATTATAACGTCAAGTTATTGTGGAAAAATAGGTCTCAGCTATGTTGTGAAAGTTTAACTGATAGTAATAGGATGATCGGGATGACAGCAATGATGGTGATGATAATTTTCTGGAGATAGTAGGAAGCCACAAAAGCTTCTTGATGAGGGAAAGAAAATTCATGAAAATTGCAGTGAAGCAAAGAATGAAGGAAGGGCTCAGACTGTGGGAGCCAGTGGCATTTTAGCCAAATGCTTTCCATTCATACAATTATATATATATGTATATATGGATGTATATGCTTATATGTGTATAGATAGGTATATGTATATAGGTATATGTATATGTGTACATATGCGAGTGTATGTGTGTGTGTGTGTGTGTGTGTGTGTGTGTGTGTGTGTGTATGAAAGCACAGACATACTCCTTGAAAAGGGAAAAGAACATTAACCAAAGTTGAATTTATAAAATACAAGGTAGGGGGATATGTTTAGAATTTACAGTCACATACTTTTAAAAGTTCCCAATAGTACTTACTATACTACATTGTACATTGTAGAAAGTTTACAAATGTTTGTAGAATATTGCATAAATAAATCAACCACATACCTATTTATTGTTGTCATGAGATAGAAATCGTCATATTATAACCTCCATCTGAGCTCTATATTTTTCCCTTGGATACTTGATATATATATCCTCATAATTTAATGCTTCAAAGATCTGTGATTTCATGAGAGTGGGTACTCCCTGTACCAGTTCTGATTACAACTGTTCTGTGCTCCAGTAAACAATCTTCATAAAATTCATCATGTGGTGGACAGTTTTTCTGGACCTGGACAACAGGGGATAGACACAAAACCTGTTGGTAACTCAATTCACAAAGTCTTCCCATTTTCGTAGAAACAGTAAAAGGTGTTCTCCAATGATATAATTTTTAATTGATCATAGAATTTATTTTTAACTAATAAGCATTTTCCCTTTGCTGCCTCCTCATTCCTTTCAGTTCCCCTGCCCAAATCAAAAAGAAAAAAGAAAGCCCTAGCAACAAAGTCACACAAAGAAAATTTCCATCTTGGAAACATTCCATGTTGACTATATCCAATTTTTTTTTGTTTCTCAGACTTTTTTAAGAACCCAGGGGCACTTCCATACCACAAGCACACTTTAGTGTAGAATGTATATCCTTATACTGAATATTTTGAGGGAGTATAATTCATCTCTATTTGAGGAATAAGAAAGATGATTTCTGTCTTTATAACTTCCATTTTATCCTGTATATGTCTTGTTTGTACATTGTTGTTTGCATGTTCTCTTCCCAATTAGAATATGGATTCCTTGAGTACAAGGACAATATTTATTGGTGTGTTATATTTTTTATATCCCCATAGATTTCCCCACTATCTCTCTTCCTTCACCTTCTGGAGAGTCAGTGAATATTTTAATAGCACTCTGAAACACCAAATGTAAGAGAAAAAGGAAAAATAGCATAACTGATCAATTTATCAAAATAGGTATTATACATTTGACCTTTTTTCCCCAATGAGGAATAAACAAAGGCTTGGGAAAAAACCTCTTATAGAAAATAAGTTTTACCTCAGCCTCGAAGGAAGCCAGAGAAACAGGGAAGAAGAGGTTGGAGTGAGAGCATTTCAAGTATGGGGTTGGGGGGGAGGGGAATCAATGAAAGGTACAGAGTCCAGAGATGGTGTGTCCTATGGGGAAAAGGCCAATGTCACTGGTTCATAGACTATGTGGCACATTGAGTATGTCAAAGAAGACTAACCACAGATAAACCAGATGATGAAGGGTTTTGAATGCCCCAAAGAAAATAATATATTTGATTTGGGAGGTATCAGCATGCCACTGGAGTTTATTCAGTAAGGGATAGGGTAACATGGGCAGATCTGTGCTTTAAGAAGATAATGAAAGAGGAGCCATAAACACTAGAGAAGGCTTACTGCTGTTCTTGTTAATTATTTTCAGTCATGCCTGGCTTTTTTGGGGTTTTCTTGACAAAGATATTAAAGTGGTTTGCCATTTCCTTCCCGGCTCATTTTATAGCTGAGAAAACTGAAGCAAACAAGGTTAAGTGACTTGCCCAGGGCCACACAGCTAATAAGTGTCTGAGATTAGATTTGAATTCAGGTCTTCGTGACTCCAAGTCTGGCACTCTATCCACTATGCCATCTAGCTACCTTAATAAAGAATATAGAGATGGGAAAATAATACTATATATTTCTCTGCTCCAAGAATTTTAAACAAATCAAATGGAAATTGAGGGTAGTTTTGAAGGGGAAAAAAATTGATGAATGAGCATCATGAAGTTAGGAGGGAGGTAGACAAGAGTGGAGGACATGTGTAATTATCATGTTTAGCATAAGTTAATGGCCTTTCCTTCTCTCTTGTCTGAGAGCTGACTGTCCCCCAAGCCTGAAACTTGAATAAATCATTTGAAATTGTCCTAGTTTGAGATTATATTGTTTCCTGTGAATAAAAAACAAACAAACAAAATAAAACAAAAAATTGGAGACAAGGTACTTCAGTGGAGACCACGGAGAGTACTGGACAAACAACTAAGAGACTAGCATTGACTATATGACTCCCCTCTCTAACCCACAAAATCTATTACTTTTTTCCTGCTATTGCCTGTGTCCCCGCCTCCAATACATCTATTGATTTGTTATATTTAATTCTTTTATTTGGTTTCAGGTTCCTTTGGTGTGTAATCTTACCAAGTGGCATCATTTCTCTGAGATAATTGCTGAGATTCCCTCTATTTCTAATAACCTATACATCTAATCTATGAAATTACATGTCACTGATTCTTCTGATACTCAGGGTAAACGAAAAACTTTCAACAAGACAAAGAAGCTTTCTTTTTGCTTAACATAATCAGGTTTGATATGGCCTCACATTAAACAAGACTGTGTTTTTGAGATGGCAGCAGCTCTTTGCTAAGAGGCTATTAATTATGTGGCATAGGCTAAGTACATCGTAATAATGCCCATCTAAATCCGAAAGTTCAAAAAGTGTCATAAAATGATACCTCCAATTATTTTTCCTTTGCAGTGTACTAGTACATTATTTACAATCTACTTTAGAGAAGATTGCTTTACTATCTATTTTGAAATACATCATGGAAATCATTTGAATTGGATTAAGAAGACCTGGGTTCAATCTTTGACTCTGACATTTAACATTTTGGAGATGTTCATAGGAAATTAAGAATATCAGTAAAACTGTTATTAGAAACAATAGAGAATATTTTAATTGAATTATTCTCAATTTTTAGATATATTTTAATAAAACAAGGGGCAGAGTTACACCTAATCAGTTTTAGGACATGTGAATATTTGCCCTAAAAATGGAATTATTGATGATGGGAGATGGGGGGGAAGTGGGGGGAGAGACCTAGCAAGACCATATGTGGATCTGATATATTTTGTATGGAAATGGAGTTCAAGAAAATGATTACAGGATCATATTTAGAGTTTATGTAGTCCAGCGATAGGGAACCTTCGGCCTGAAAGCCACATGTAGACCTTAGGCATTCAAGTGCAGCCCTTCAATTGAATTCAAACTTCACAGAACAAGGTTGGATTTAGTCATATGGATGCACTTCAGGACCTAGAGGGCCAGATGTAACCTCAAGATCACACCCATCCCTGATTCGGTCCAATCCCTTCATTTTAATAGTTTAGAAACAGAAGACAATATAAGTAAAAACTGATTTTTTCCTTAGTTTCATAGGTACTAAGTGACAAAGTCAATTCAAACCTCTTAAAAGCTCCAGTGCAGCATTCTTTCCATTTCAACACCCTAATATTCATCATTTCTTGTAGTTTAATAATATTCAGTATCTTTCATACTAGATATTCAGATATTCCCCAATTCAAAAGGATCCATTTTCTTTCCACTATTTCGCTGCCTCAAAAAATATTGCTGTGAAAATATTACACTGATAGTAAGTATTTGAGTGGCATAACGACCAGATGGCATCATGGCATAATGACTGGTCTTGATGCCAGACAGAGGAGGGCTCAAATTCCACCTCTGACATAGCATGACAAGATGACCCAGAGCAGGTCACTTTTCCTCTAAATGCTCTATTTGTTGTTGTTGAATCATTTCAGGCATGCATGACTCCATTTGGGGTTTTCCTGGCAAAGATACTGGAGCAGTTTGCTATTTCCTTCTCTAGCACATTTTACAGATGAGGAAACTGAGGCAAACCGTGTTACATGACATGCCCAGGGTCATATAGCTTGGTAAATTGTCTGAAAACAGGTTTGAACTCAGGAAGATGAGACTTCTGGACAGCAGGAATGGCACTCTATCCATTGTGCCACCTAGCGATCCTAGACAGCTATGCTGCAGGCAACTCTCTAATCCAATAAACTGAGAATGTGTTGATGTACATTAGTGAAAGAAATTCTTCACCAGGAGTTTTTTATAGTTCTTTAATGATAAGTTCAGATCCTCTCCAACCTAAATATTTGTTATATATTCAGCAACTTTTCCTGTCTTTGACTGCATTGGGGCACATACCTTCCATTAGATTTGTGAAGGTCTATACTTACATTGTTTCAAACATTTCTTTTCTAGTCTCTAGGCTTTTTTTTTCTTTTTTTGCCAGACAAGTGAATCTCCAGGTCCATTTATGAATTTAAAAAATTTCCTCTCTTTTTCCTGTAGTGAATAAAATCATCAGAGCTCCCTCCCATGTTTAATTTTCAATAGACTTCTGAAGGAAAAAAAATAAGTGGCATTATAATATCTTTCATTTTATATGATGTCATCATATACATTTTGACACAACACAAAGAGACTGAATAATATAAAAAAATGTAAAGACTCTGAGCAGTGGTCATCCAAATATTCTATTTATGAAGAGCAAACGAATATAAAATAATTTTCATAGGAAATTTAAAAAGGAGATAGACACTGGTTAGAAAACTGGGAGAAGAAAATATTCAGACTAATTTAAGGAAAAGTAAAGTTAAAGAACATATATGGACTGGACCTATGATTTCAGTGGTATAGAGAACTCCCCAATGATGAGAATCCTTCTAGCAACACTGGATGGCACCTTCTCTGAAACTCCCATGGAGAGTTGACTTATGTCTGATTAGAGCCAAAATGTGTCAGAGTATTTCAAATGTAGAAAGGGTGAAAAAAGAGACAGAACACAGTTGTCTGAGAGGACTATTTCTTTTTAAAAAAAAATCAAATAAATGAAACAGAGAAAAGAATGAAAACAAAATTTTATTTCCCCCAGATTTCAATAACAATTTCAATTATATAACTGATTTATTGTTCTGTGATATGTGACATGTATGACACATGTTCAATATATTTCTCTATGTTAATGTATGTATGTATATATGTATACACACAAATGTGTATATATATATGTATGTATATGTATATATATATAGTCATGGTCTTTACAATTTTACTCCTGTGAAATTTTCTTGCCTGTGTTCCCTCCTATTTTGAATCTGCTGCTTACCCCCTCTGTTTTTACTGGTCAAGTAATTTCTGAGGCTTCTGCCCATTGCCCTTTAGCCCTTTAAGCATCTTTGGCATGATGATTCCTCTTTCAGTAGCTTCAGTTTCTTTTTATCTTTTGCTTCCATCCTGGAAGTGCTGGATGAAGCAGGTTACTGAAGTGTCTTGAGTCTTTGATCAACATTGTCTCTGACACTCTTTTTAATTATTATTGGAGTGAAAATGGAAGAGTTGGGTTTCCTGGGACTTTTACTCTGTATCTCTTCTGCAACCATTTAACTGGAAGATCTTCCTAAAGTTTACCACTTTGAAAACTAAAATCTATAAAATAGTGGCTAGTTGAATTAACCTTTTGTACAGATTCCATCTTTTTGACATTAATCAACAACTTTCATAGACTTTTGTAGAAATGTTAAGATAATAAATGACTCCCCATTATGTTTTGTGTGTTTATAGAACTTTTTTTATTTGAAATAAGAAGAGCATCAGGTAAATATCATTTGTGATAAAGAAAAAATAGTTACCTTTCAATGAAAAGAAACATCAAACATTAAACTTAATGGCTTAGTCTTTTGTCATCATAATTCTTATAATTATTGAAAATGATAACCATGTCAAGTTGTGGAAAAGCAATTTATATGCATAAAGATAATCAGGGAAAAAAGACTGTTGATTCTCCCTTATCTGAAATTAAAGAAATGTTTTTTTGTTCAGTAGGTTTCATTTAAGAAAGCTGGAATCAAATATATCTGTTGTTAGCCAAGATATCATGTCCCTGACTAGAGCAAAGTACTCTGAAGTACGAAAATGTGGATATGTTAATTGTGGATGCATTTATTCCCCAAGCTCTTGTGATTCTTTGCGAAAACTTTCACTAGTTGGGTGGTGCCACTTTTACATCAAGAAGATGAGTGAATATGAGAATGAGAATTTGTTTTGACCGCTGTGTAGGGGATTCTCATCACAGAATTAGAAAATGTCTGAGTTACATGGAACTTAGACATTATAGTATCACAGAATTAGAGCTAGAAGAGACCTCACTTCCCAATGATCTCAGTTTTATGTCAGGTGTTCAAGTGATATGTCCAATATCACAGATACTATGTAGTAGAATTGAGATTGGAGGACCTATTCTCTGATTCCAAATTTAGTATTCTTCCCACTATACCATTAGTAATTTATTCCACTCAAGAATTCATGATTTTTAAAAATTAGTAACTTTCCAATAATTTTTGTTTTCATTGTAATCATATATATATAATTTAATTTTATAATATATTTAAAGTCATTTAATTTAATAGACATTTAAAAAACACATTATTCTAAAAATAGGTAGTTAGGTTTCAGCAGACTAACAGAGTGATGCATGGAATAAGAAAAGATTAAGAACTCCTGATCCCATACAACCTTCTCATTATTAAGATGACAGAACTGAGGCCCAGTAGACTGCAATCACTCATTCTCAGTAAAAAAAAAACAAAAACACAAACAATGGACAAACTAGGACAAATATCAAGTTTTCCTTCCATCTTGTTGAATGCTTCTTCAAATATACCATATATAGAGAAGGCATTAACTCACAATGCAGCTAGCTACTGTATATGGGTACCTATTACTCTAATGAGAAACTAGTATAAATCAGGTTAATTTTTAGAATGGAGCTCAGACAGAGATATTTTTCAAGGCTAAGGGCATTATATTTACTAAAAAAAATTTAAATTTTATTTAAATGATGTCCTTCCCTGAGAGAGTACTTTGAGAATTTTAGTTTCTTTTCTTCTCCTGCTATAAATAAGTTTACCAAAGGGATTTTTGCTTTCAAAAATTGATTCTTTTACTATTTAAAATTTCATACTTCCAATAATAAAAGAATGAGTGAAAGATTACCAATAGAAATGACTAAGGTCCCTTTTCTCTTTTGAGACATCAAAACTAATCAGTTTGTTGATATAATTGAGATTTATTCTGAAATGATCTGCCTTTATAGATTATATTTGACAAGTAGATGAAATAGAATAAGAAAAATACATTTGGTTTGATTTTCCCCATGCATTTCATAATGAATGACAGAATATACATTTTTTTCCCAAAAAGAAAATTGTCATATGTATCTTTACATCAATCAGGAAAAAATGTCACTGGCTCATTTTTCTTTTTATTTTACTTTAAATACTATAAGATGTGAGTTTTTTCTGATGTTCTTCCATCTTCCTCCACTGCCTCCTCATAGTGTAGAGATTGTCTTGGGTTCTTAAAGAGAATGCCAAAATAGATTCTATAAAATGGTAAAGGTTTTAGAGATGGTTCCAGCAACAGACTCTGTCTAATGTCTGAACACCAGATAGAAGGTTGGCATCTGGCTATAAGGAATTCTTTAAATATAGTCACCTATATAAAAATCAGTCAGAAAAATTAAATTATATTGTTTCCATACACCTTCATTACCTTGTCCTATTTTCATGTTTGTCATGGGTTAGTACGTGATTTGCTCAAAATGACACATTTTCTTTCACAACATAATTGAATGGAAATATGTTTTGCATGACTGGACATATATGACTCATATCACATGTCTTGTCTTCTCAGTGTGGGTGCAGGAAGTGGAAGGAGGGAGGGAGAGAATTTTACATTCAAAAATTTTATTTGTTTTTAAAAGTAATTGAGGAAAAATAAGATATTAAATTAAAGTCACCCACATAGTCAATGAAAGGATGATAATTAGGACACTTAAATCTTGGAATTCCTCATCTCTTGCTCATATAGATTATATACTGTTTTCTGATAGGAAAGGGTTTCTTAAACTAAAGGCTGTGAACTTTTTAAAGTATTTTTGATTATGTATTTAAATAAAATTAGTTGTCATTTAAAATTTATCTATTTTATTTTATACATTTAAAAACATTATTTTGAGAAATAGATCCACAGACTTTACCAGACTCTCAAAGGGTTCATGACACAAAAAAATGGTGAAGGGCTCCAGCTCTAAAATCATGCTTTTATACTAACCTTAGGTTTATTTCAATCCTTAAGTTCAGACGTTCTGTCCCCTCTAGGACCCTGAGACAAGGTGGCATTCCCAAAAAAAGTCTATTTTCTTCTTTTAAGAAGATAAACTCTCGATCTTCACCTAACTCTTAATCCACTAAAACTTGTTCCTTTCCTTAAGCTTCTTTTGACTGCTATATTTACATTTCAAAGACTGACCAACTCAGCTTTTCTCAAAGGGAATACCAGGAAAGTCATTAATTCTGTTTGAAAGGCCAGCCCTTTTTTTTTTCTTCCCTTCCAGATTATTTGTAATTTTGTGGAATGTTATTCTTGGATGTAGGTCATTTTCCTTTACTATTTGATGTGTAACATTTTTTTCATTTCTTTCTGAGAATATATAGTTATGTGTGATTATTCATAGTTTTGAGATAATATTGAATTTCAAATTTTCTCTAGGCTCCAGTAATACAGAAGGATACAAAAAGACTCATTGAGAAATAGAACTTCTGGGAATCAAGGTGGTAGAGTAAGCAGTAAATTGCTATAACTCTCACCTCCAAACAACTATAAAATAGAAAAACACTGAAATATTGGAACCAGCAAAAAGATGAAGTGAAACAATCTTCAGGACAAAAAAATTTGGAAGATCAGCTGGAAAAGTCTATCTCAGGTAAAATGGGAGCAGAGTCCAGCATAGGAAGCATCCTAATAACGCAGCAACAAACTCCATCCGAGTGAACTAGTGGAAGATCTTGAGCCCTTTTGTGGTAGAGCAGGCAAATGCCAACACCAGGACCCCTACATGCTTCAGTACAGTCAGGGGAACGGGCAGACTCCAACTCTGAGAACCACCATATGCTTCAGTTAAGCCCCAGAAAAACAGGCAACCTTCAGTGGTTAGACCGCCTAGTGCTGCAGTGCAGTTCAATAAATACAAATTACTCAGGTTAAAAAATCAGGAAAATTAGAAAAGAATTAAAAAATAAATTGAACAAGCCATTAGGAAAAAACAAAACCCAGGGACAGATGAGTACACAAGTGAATTCTAACAAACATTTAAAGAATGTTTCCAATACTATATAAATTATTTGAAAAAAAATATGTGGAGTCCTATCAAACTACTGTTATGATGCAAACATGGTTTTGAAACCTAAACCAGGAAGAGCTAAAACAGGGAAAGAAGATAGACCAATTTCCCTAATGAATATCAATGCAAAAATTTTGAACTAAATACTAGCAAGGCAATTATAATAATATACCACATGGATTATATACCAGGTAAGAGTTATATCAGGAATGCAGTATTGGTTGAAAATTAGGAAAATTATCAACATAATTGACTATATCAATAAAAAGACAACAAAAATCATATGATTATCTCAATAGATGCTGAAAGAACTTTTGACAAAAAACAGCATCCATTCCCATTAAAAACTTCAGAGAACGTAGAAATAGAGTACATATACATATATATAATCTATCATCAAAATAATGAGTATTGACCTAAAACCATAAGCAAGCATAATCTGTAATGGGGATAAACGAAGAGTCTTCCCAATAAGACTGGGTTGAAGCAATGATGTCCATTATCACCACTATTATTCAATATAGTACTAGAAATGTTAGCTATAGAAATAAAAGAAAAATAAATCACAAGAATTAGAAGAGGCAATAAGGAAGCAAAACTATCACTCTTTGTAGATGTTACAATGGTGTACTTAGAGAACCCTAGAGAATCAACTAAAAAGCTACTTGAAATGATTAACAACTTAAGAAAAGTTACAGGATTTATGAAAAACCACATGAATCATCAGAATTTCCTTATGTGAAGAACAAAGCCTAGATAGAAAGAGAAATTTCATTTAAAATAAATGTCAACGATATACAATATTTGAGAACCTGCCTGCCAAAACAAACCCAGGAATTATATGAACACATTTACAAAACACTTTTTATAAACATAAAGTCAAAAAAATATCAATTGTTTTAGTAGTCTGAGACAATATAATAAAAATGACATTTCTGCATAAACCAATTTATTTATTTAGTGCCATACCAATTAAACTACCAAAATGTTATTTGATGGAGCTAAAAAAAAAGCGACAAAATTCATTTGGAAGACCAAAAAGTCAAAAATATTAAGCAAATCAATGAAAAAAATACAATTGACAATAGCTTAGCAACACCAGATCTCAAACTGTATTATAAAGCAATAATCATCAAAACCACCTGGTGATGACTAAGAAATAGAATGGTAGATGTGAAAGAGATTAGGTACAACAGACACAATAGTCAATGACCATAGTAACCTAGAGACTGATAATCCCAAAGACCCCAGCTTTTGGGATAAGAACTCACTATGTGACAAAAGCTGCTGAAAAAACTGGCAAATAATAGGATACAAATTACGTACAGACCAACATCTCACACCATATACCAAGATAAGTTCGAAATGCATGATTGAAACAAACATAGAGGGTGACACAATAAGCAAATTAGAAGAGCAAGGTGTAGTGTATTTGTCAGATCTATGGAGAAGGGAAGAATTCATGAGCCGGCAAGGGATAGAGAGCATTACAAAATCTAAAACAGATAAGTTTGATTATATTTAATTTAAAAGATTTTGTACAAACAAAACCAATGCAACCAAGATTAGAAGGAAATTAGGAATCTGGGAAATAATCTTTACAGCAAGTGTCTCTGATAAGCACTTCACTTCTCAGATATATAGAGAAGTGAGTTAAATTTATAAGAATTTAAGCCATTCCTTAACTGATAAATGGTCAAAATATATGGGCAGGCAGTTTTCAGATGAAGAAATCAAAGCTATCTATAGGCATATGAAGAAATGCTCTGAATGACTTTTGAATGGGGAAATGCAAATAAAACAACTTTTAATACCACTTCATATCTATCAGATGGGTAATATGAAAAAAAAAGAAAGGAAAATGATAAATGTTGGAGATGATATGGGGAAATTGGGACACTAATGCACTGTTGGTAGAACTGTGAAGTGATCCAGCCATTCTGGAGAACAACTTGGAACTACACCCAAAGGGCAACCAAACTGTGCATACCCTTTCATCTAACAATGTCAGTACTAGATCTGAATCTCAAAGAGATTGTAAAAAAAGGAAAAATATTTATGCAGCCCTTTTCATGGTAGCAAAATATTAGAAACTGAGAGAATGTCCATCAAATGGGGAATAGCTGAAGTAGCTGTGGTATATGAATGTAAGAGAATACTGTTGTGCAATAAAAAATGAAGAACAGGCAGACATTGGAAAAACCTACAAAGACACATATGAACTGATGCAAAATAAAATGAGCCAAATCAGGAAAATATTGCACACAGTATCACCAACATTGATCATCAACTTTGAATGATTCAGCTCCTCTCAGTAACACAATGATCCAAGGCGAGTATAAAGGACTCATGAAAAAAATGCTATCCACATTCAAATAAAGAACTGATGCATATAAAAGCATATTTTTACTCTCTTTATTCTTTTTCATGTTTTCATCCATTTAATATGTTTCTTCTTTTGCAGCAGTGACTAACATAGAGATATGTTTTACATGATATCACATGTATACCTATATCAAATTGCCTACCATTTTCAAAAGAGGGGAGGGGAGAGATGGAAGGAGAAAAATTTGGAAATTAAAATCTTATAAAAATGAATGCTTAAAATTGTCTTAACATGTAATCAGAAAAAAAGTAAAGTCCTATTAAAACAACAACAACAAAAATGCCCATTGAGGATTCAAAACAAAATACTGTACTAAAATATTCTGAACAGGGAAATTGAAACATTTTTTCTATTTTGTAATTATTTAGTTGAATTGTATTCTCTCAACTCACCCCTAACAAAATGTATCTATACTCATGAATATTGTTTTGAGCAAGAAATGAGACAGTAATGAAAGTGAATATTTTATCTTGATAAATAAAACAATCTTAATTTGAAGAAACCTTACATTTTACTTGAAACAATCTGCATTTACAAGATTATTTCATTTTCATCAAAATACAGAAGGGAATTTTACAACACCCAACTGAGCCGTGTTTTTAGATGAATTTAAACCTCATAAAAGAAATACATATTGTTTCTTTGACATACAATGAACAATAAAAATAATCAACATTTTAATTAAGCATTTGCTTAATGAATACAATGTATTTATATCAAGCACTAGGAATATGAAGGAAAAAATAAAATATCTTGCTAATTGATATACAAGGTGAATCATTCTTCAACATAGATGTCCCAAATCACTAATGTAGGCATTATCACCAATGGGGCAGAATACGGTGTATTCCTGCTCTTTTAGTCTGTGTGATTCTTGTTTGGGAAAATCCATACTTTATTGTGAGAATGTGCTGAGAATTTTTGTCTAGTTCTTTTGATTGTTTGTAGGTTTTAATTGAATTCACAAGTTTCCGTTGAACTACCCTTTGCTTTAGCTGCAAGATCAGTATGACCCTTTTCTAGTCATATATCTCATGAATGATATTCTTTTGTGCCAATTTTCCTATATAACTCATCACCAATAATATGCTGCAGGCAGGAGGGATCAAGTATATGATCCATAGGCTGCATGAAGCTCTTAATACTCTCCAAAGTGGCTAGAACTAGATTAAAATATAATTGTGAAATACTGAATACAATATGTAAAAGTAAAATAACGCATAGTTGTTACGTTAAAACTTAGTCATTATGTGGCCCTCATGGATATTTGTGTATGGTTTAGTGACACTCACCCTCACCTCCCATTTCTATTTGATTTTGACATTACTGGTATAGCCAGAATTCTGCTTTCCAGAATTTTAGATTTTACTTTGCACAATAAGTATTCTTTCCTAACAAGCAGAGAAAGTAAAATTCACATACAGATAAGGATCAGGTATGTAACAGTACCATGTTACATCATTATACTTTAGTGAGATAACACCTTATTTCTATTCATTTTATTACTCACAATCAGAATCATTGGAAAAATACTGATTTTTGAAGCTCATAGGTCTTTGCACAAGAGAAAAACCTAAGGTCAATACACACATTGTGCCATTTCAAAAAAAAAATCCAATTTATTCTCCTCTTTCTCCAAACAAATATTGGCCCCAGTGTATTTTCTTTCTGTCGTATCTGAGATATGGGTGCTGATGAACCTGCTCACATTGATTCAGTTATCTTTCTTTTTCCCAGAAGATTCTCAGATTTATTCATCTATTCTTACCTCTTTCCTGACCTCCAGTCTTATGTCAATTGCCTTTTGGATATATCTCAAGGTAGATATCCCATAGGCATCTCAAACTCAACATATCCAAAATAGAACTGAGCATATTTTTCCCCAAATTATATCCCCTTCTGCACTTCCCTATCCTTGTCAAGAATTCTACCACACTTCCAGTACAGGCTCACAAACTTGGCATCATCCTCAGTTTCTCACACTCCCCTCACAATATCTAATCCATAGCCAGATCTTGTGATTTCTACCTTCACAACATCTCTTCTGTATACTCCTTTCTCTCTACAGTCACAACCTCATCATTTCATGCCTAGACTATTACATTAGTCAATTCACTGGTCCTCTTGCCTTGTCTCTCTCAATTTTAATCTATTGTTCTTATCTGCCAAAGTAACGTCATCAAACACACAATAAACTTCAATGGTACCCTATTACTTACAGAAACAAATATAAAACTATTTTGTTTGGTTTTTAAACCTTTCAGTACTTGACCCCTTTTAACCTGTTCAGTTAAATATCCATGTACTCTACTGTCCAACAACACTGACCTCTCACTGTTCCTCACACACACAACACTCCATCTCTCAGATCTATAATTTTTCATTGGCTGTTCTCCATGGTTGGCATGTTCTCCCTCTTCACCTCCACCTGTCTTCCCTGAAGTTCTTCAAAACTGAGCTTTCAAATTTCTCTCCTTTATCCACTAACTGCTAACCTCTAAGATTATCTCCCATTTTGTCCTGCTGTATGTACATAGCTGTTAGCCTCTTATCTCCCCCATTAGAATATGAACTCCTTGAGGATGGGGCCTGACTATGTCTTTGCTTTTCTGTGTATCCCCAGCCCTTAGTGTGTTTCCTGGCACAAAAAAAAAAAATGTTTAGTGAATGCATGTTGATTGACTTATTTTATAGGATTTTAGAACAACCGCACATAATGGACTGACCCCTAGGCACTGAACTCAGCAAACATTTATTGAAAACCTATTAAGTCAGTATCCCAGATCTATTTTTTAAAGGACTAGTTTATAAGATTCAAACCAACTGCATGTAATAAACAGGATGGTCAATCTGCATTCAATTAAGAAAACATTCATTGAGAACTGATTATGTATAGGCATAAGATCAAGAATAAAATAATTCCTGCTTTCCAGAATCTTCGATTTTACTTTGCACAGTAAGTCTTCTCTCCCAGAAAGCAGAGAAAGTAAAATTTACATACAGATAAGGATCAGGTATGTAATAGGCAGTTTATTCACAGGGAGAAAAAGTAATGATAACAAAGAAACGTAAAAGTATGAGAATTTAATCTAATGATGGGAATACTGGAATAAGCTGTTAAAAAGCTGATATTTAAACCTTCCATTGGCTTTGCCTGGTCAAAAGCCAAGCTTCCTGTAGGAGGACTACCCCTGATGCTAATGCTTGCCTCCATACAAGATGGATCTTGCTGCTACTGTTAACTGCAGTAGCAATGCTAATCCATAAATGAATAATAAAAGTGAATATTAAAGACAGTGAGTATAATGGAAGCCATAATCTACAAAGAAAAAATGGAATACTTAATCAGAAAAACAGAAGACTTAGGGGAGACATGACAGCTATCTTCAAGTATTTAAATACTTGTCATGTGCAAAAAGATACTGTACTTAGTGCCAAAGAAAAGAACTTTAAGAAAAGGATGAATTTGAAGGCATATTTTAACTTGATGTCAGGGAAAATTTCCTATTAATTAGAGCTGTACAAAAGTGAAATGTGCTGTAGTCTCCCAATCACATGAAGTCTTTAGGATGAAGGTGGACAACCATTCAGTAGAGATATAAAAAATGTACATATCCAGGTGAAGGCAGCATTAATAACTCTGAATTCCCTTCAACTTTAGGTTCTTTGTTTTTTTAAGCTTCAATGTTTTCTTGTTGACCATCCCACAGAATTCCCCTTCCTAGTCTTCAACATTCTCCATAATTTAACCCCACTCAGTTTATCTAATTTTATTGACTAGTACTTTTCAACATGAAACAGCTGTGCCAGTTAGGTCTATGTCCATTCTACCTGACTTTCTAATTCCCATTCATTCACGCACACATGCACACACACACACACACACACACACACACACACACACACACATTTTTGTTCTTATTACCATGCCTTCACAAATGTTCTTTGCCAAACTGATAATTCCATTTGCATTCCAAGATGAATATCCTTAAAAATGTCATATTTTTACTGTGACCTGTGCATTCAGCCTCTGCTTGAATTTAGCTATGCTATGCTGAATAATTTGCACCTTGTCAATGTCCTCCCCCCTTTTTTTCATATACAGATCTTTGAGACTAGAGATACCCTGAAGTAATTTTTTTTGTATTACAAAGTGCTTTAGAGTAGACAGCTCCCTTCTATTTTCTCCTAAGCTTTCTCTTTCTCTTTTGCTCTTTTAAATGCTTTCAATCCAATTAGTTAGAAAACCTCAGTTAGGACCTAATACGTTTGTTTATTTGGGTTTGTTTTTAGCAATCCTCTTTAGTATTTCCTAATCTCCCTTTTAATAAAAAGGATAAGGCTCAGGCTCAAAGACCTGGTAACTGGTGACCTCAGTCAGAAGCATTCAGGACACCTATTTCAATGAATCTGTACCAGAGAGCAGGAGGAAGTTAAATAAATCCAAATTTTGAAGGTTCCTAGAATGTTTTTATAAGTCTGGAAGAATCTATATTTCCTGTTTTCTGTCTGTATTGTCCTATTTATTGTATTGAAATATAATAATACTCCTTTCTTTACTACTGAATGTCAAAATGCAAGTTTGTTGCCCATATGGAGTGTGGAGTATACAAATTCTTCATGAGACAGGGCTGCTTTCCCTTTTGTAACTCATGTCTACTTATCTCATCCAATGTTCATACTCCATAAATGTGTGTTCTCAATAATTGCTTTATTGATACTAGTCTAGACTGTGTGTGTGTATGTGTGTGTGTGTGTGTGTGTGTGTGTATACTTAGAAAGGTAAATCTCTTGCTGAGTTGTTTTAACAGTCATACCATGATCACTATCATTTTATATGATTTTGATTTTCTGCCCTATGCTTCATTTTTCTTACTAACATGAATCATCAAAATGTCCTAGTATCTTTTGTTCTTTTTCTGAGTTTTTCTCCAGTTGGACTACTGATTTGAGAGATGGGAGAATGTTCTAATTTTCTTTACAATTAAAAGGTTTTTTTTTTTTAACCCGATCATTATTAAAGTCATAGTTTGACCATGCGTCTTTTTTTTCTTCCTGTTGATAACATACCTACACACCCCCATATATATTTAATAGGATTCCTTGGAGAATCTGCCTGGCTAGCAAATTTGTAGACATAGAAATAGCCTAATTAAATGCACTCTCACTTGAAATACTATGATATGCAAAACTAATTAGATAAAACTTAAAAGGTTTCTTTCTGTATATTCAATTTGTTCTCTTTTAAGAGACTTTTCTTTCTGCTTTAATTGAACTTTATGATAAATTTGATTTTATTTTAAAATTGAATTATTCTCTTTAAGAATAAAGAAAAATTGTAAATATTTAATTTTAGGCAAATTTATTTTTCCTATAAAATTAGTTCATTTATACAGCCATTGATAGGGCATTCATTGGAGCATGACTAAGTTGAGAATTAGGAAATTTAGAGGGGAAGAAATATGGTTGTTTACCTGAATTGGTTCACTATGAAGATATTGTTGGACATAATTTAATATTATTTTCGTTGCATGTGTCCACCTTAGCTCCCAAAGCAAGAACAAATTCTTGGATCTTCAGGACCTTCTGGGTCATGTTTTTAGTTTTTACACACACCAATTTCATTTCTTCTAAGAGGAGTATACATATATTTTTTATTAAAAACTTCATTAAAGGCACTCCATTCCTTATTACCAATAATCCCTCTGGCATGCGGTATCACAACAGAAAGCTGAAATTTCAAAGAAATGAAAAGAATTTTGTCCTAAAACCTTCTTATATGTGAAGTGTATTATATGTCCAAGGTTACTACTTTTCATCTATGCCAGGCTATTGCTCACACAAGTTCCTAATATTGGTTCTTCACTGATAATTTCTCCTTTAAAAGGAACAACTTTAGTGAAGAAAAAGCAATAATCTTTCTTTTACTTAATTAATGTTTCTATTCTTAACTTAAACACACAAAAAGGTAGCTTTCCCACAATCAGAGCAGAACACAAAAAGGATTGTTTATGAAATCATCAATCTGTTTCATAGTACCTAACTCATTTTTTACACGTAAAAGTCCTCATATTATTTTCCGAACTGTCATGTTCATGCTTGTGTCTGAACTTCTTCTATCTCCTTGGCATTGATAAAGTTTCAATCCCCGCTTTGTGTGAAGGGAGGAGCATTTTGATTGCTCCTCCCAACCCTCAATTAAAAGAATAGACAAAAATTTGAAGAAAAAAATTGCAACAAATGAGTTGAGAAAAGTAGTACACAAATATAATACTTCATTTAAAGGTCATCTAATGCACATCACCATTTGAAAGAAAAATTGCTATTTGAAGTTTTGTGATCCCCTAAACTGCATGTGCTGTGTCATTTCATGTTACAATAATAAGAACAAATAAAATATAAAATTCACTCAAATCTTTCCTTAGACTAAATCTTTTTCTCTGTGGGGTCAACCAAGGCAATAGGGAAAAAGTAAACTGATTACAAGTGTGATAGAGACATAGATATTGACATATTAGCCGCTAGGTGTTGTTGCTTGTCAATAGCCTGATTCTATTCACAGATAGACCTTGGAACCAGGCAATTCTATGCATACTGTAGCACTTGTGCAATTCATGAGACATGACTAGGTTAGTTTCTACAACAGTGAAACCAACAAGATCACAATTTTATAGGGACCAGGAAAAGTATGATGCTTATAGAAAACGTTTCCAGCCTTGATATCCATAATATAATTTAGTCACAAAGAATTGTCTTTTTACTTTACGAACCTGTAAGATATAGTAGTATTCATTAATTATGGATTCATAATCATACAGGCATAGAAATTCAGTGAGAAAAAAAAAAGACACTTAAGGGATTCCTAGTCTCAAGCAAACCTGAAAATACATTCATTCCTGCTGCAATGATATTGGTCATTCAGTCTTTGCTTAAAGACTGGAATAAAGGACAGTTGATTAGAGAGCACTTAGCATTCACCTTTTGGGTAGTTCTAATTGTTAGGATACTTTTTGTTACATCAAATAAAAGTCTCACTAAAAACAAAACAACACCAAAAATCATTCCATTGCACCAAAATATGCACCCATTCCATTCCTTCCAGCCAAACCAAAAAAGACTAATGATCTACAAGACAGGTCTTTAGATGCATTCACAGATATCATGTGCCCCTAGACATTTTCTTCTTCTTCAGGCTAAATATTGCCAATTCTTTCAGCAAATTCTCCTTGGAGAATAATCTATGCCTTGTACCTTACTAATTATCTTTGTCTTACAGGAGACACCTTTCAAATGCCCTTCCAAAAATGAAGTATCAGGACTATATACAGAAATCATGAGGTAGTCTGATCAAATTACAGTACAACAGGACTAGTGAGTCCTTTCGTGGGAATTTTATTGCTCTTAATGAAGCTAAAATTCAAATTAACTTTCTTGGCTACCATGACACTGTTGGCACATGCTGAACTTTTCAATTCTTTGCAAAAAAGATTTTTTTTTTTCTGATGAATTGATGAGTAGCCATGATATCTTATACTTACAAGTTGATTTTTTTGAAACTGGCTTTACATTAAATTTAATATTATTAGATTTAGCCCCATGTTCAAGATTTTCAAGTTGTTTTTAATTTCTGACTGTCATACATTGTTAACAGTCCCTTCAAATTTCATGTTACTACAAATTTGATAAGTATGCTATTTATCCCTTTAAGTAATTGACAAGATATTAAAAGCACAGAGACAAATAGATTCTGGAGGAAACCCAACAGAAACCTTATTCCAAGTTGACATAGCATTACTAATACCTATTTCTTGTATTTAGTCATTCAATGAATTCCATTAGAAAGTTTATCAAATGGTTTGCTAAAATGGAGGTGAATTAAATCTCTTCTAACAATTTTGTAACACTACCAAAAAGGAAGTAAGATTAATCTGGTATGAATGAATTTTGTTAATTCTTGTTAAAAGCTGTTTTCTAGATCTTCATCATCTCTTTAATAATACCTCCTCTGACTTTTCTGGGAATTAAAGTTAAGTTGTCTAAACTATCATTTGCGGATTCCCTACTCTTCCCTGTTTAGAAAGTGAAAGGACATTTGTCCTCCAATCAGAGTGTATCTTTCTTACCTTCCACAGTCCTTCACATGACTCCACTATCTATATAAAAATGTACAGCGGCTGAT
This sequence comes from Notamacropus eugenii, assembly GCF_028372415.1. Lineage (NCBI taxonomy): Eukaryota > Metazoa > Chordata > Mammalia > Diprotodontia > Macropodidae > Notamacropus > Notamacropus eugenii. The sequence goes on from NC_092878.1 coordinate 129,949,033, forward strand.
TAGCAAACAGCCACTAGCTCTCTGCTGGAGATGTAGCCCTGGTTCATGTTTGGTGTTGGGATGAAATGAGGCTCTCACTATTTACTGCAATAAAGAAGGTTTACTTTGCCCTAACACAGTCAGGATAAGCAACAAAGATACAATAGCACTTAGCTTCCCTTGACACAGCCTCTCATCTCCATCTGGAAATGAGTCTCGTTATTAGGGTATTGTGACTCACATGGTCTTAGGTACCCACCAATTCTGAAAGGTACAGACAGCATTCTGGAAGTTTTCATTCTCCTTTTGACCAATAAGTGTCTGCCATAAAATGGATGTTTAATAAATGTTTGCTTTACTAATTAATGAAAAAAGATTTTATGTAGGACATAGTACTTGAATGGAGCTAGGGATTGTAAACTGGAGAGGAAGTATATACATTCAAGGAATAGGACAGAGCCTCTTCAAAGAAACAGAGAGCAGATAAAAGAACATTGTATATACAGGGAATAGAAAATAGACCATTTGGCTGTTACAGAGTGCGTGACAGAAAGCAATGCCAATAAGCCTAGAGGTGTAGGCTGGAGCCAGAATATTACATGCTAAACAGAGGATTTTGTATTATTTTTTTTCCCCAGAGGAAATGTGAAAATCAATGGAATTTTTTGAGCAGAGGTCAGAACTGAGCTTTTGGAATATCAATTTTGCAGACTAGAGAGGAATAAAACAGACCATCAATTAGGAGGCTATTTCAGGGAGAGCAATTAGCAGGCAAGCGTATTTGAAAGCCTGAATTAGGGTAGTTGTGTAGGTATGAACGAAAGCACAGTTGTGGGAAATCATAGGGAGGTAGGATGAAACTGATTGGTTATGGAGGATAAGGCGGTATGACATGTCAAAAATGACTCCAAGATTGTGAACTAGAATGACTTAGGAAATGGTGTTGTACTCAGCTGAACAGGGACAGTTGGGAAATGAAGTCTTTTGAGAGGACAGCTAAGGAAATATTCTGTTTTGGATTTTTTAAAATTTGAAACGCCTAGGAGACATCTAGTTTTGTGTCCAGTAACAGCTGATAATCCTGATCTGAAGTTAGGAGAGAGATTGAGAGCTTTATAAAGGGATCTGGGAGTTACTTGCCTAAAAGAGGTAAAATTGAACCGAAGGAAGCTGATGAGATTATAGTGATCAGTAATGGAGAGAAGAGATAGAAACAGGCACAGAGATAGAAATAAACAGAGACAAAAAGACTCAGAGAGATAGAGAGAGAAAAAAAGATAAGAAATCTGGACTTAGAACCTAGGTGATTTGGAAGGAACAAGACAGACTTGGAGTACTGAAAAAGCACTGTCACAAAGTACCCAGAAAGAAGTATCTAGCAGAAGAGAGTAGCCCAATTACATTTAATCCCATCACTGACATCTGAGACTGAGAGTTAATGGGATCAGAGATTTAGATCTAGAAAGGACCTTAGAGTCATTCCATTCTAACCACTTCTTTTACAGATAAAGAACTAAGAGTCAGAGGTTGCTCAGTTCCCTTGATAAATGCAGCTCCTCTGATCTCAAATACCAGCCTCTTCCCATTGGATCATGCAGTTTCTATTTCTCCTCTGGATATGTCACTTTCTGCTTTTGAATCTTCAACTCATTGCTCTATATTTTCAGACATTTAGAATTGCTTTGTGCAAATAATCAAATACTTCTGATGTCTTCTGGTTGTGCCCTTTCTCCATGGGAGACATCAGATTTCACAGTGTAAGACTAATGCATGTAATATACTCTCTCTGGTCTAGCCTTAAGTTGGGACTAGGAAAGAGAATATAGGCACATGTCTTATTTGGTGTGTGCACATGAATCAAATTGAAATCACATTCCTAAGAAGCCTGCCTTTCCTGTAAATCGATTTACATGCCATAAACACAAGCATAAGCCATACTGTTATCAGAATCATAGCATCATAGACTCAGAGAATTACAAGTTACTTATAATCATATTGTACTGAAGTACTGAATATTACATACTTCGGTAAAGACTGGCAACAGAGAGGGCACTGTTGATTGTACTCTTGATTTGCATACTTTGAGAAGAGGACCCACTTGATTGGCCTGAATAGAAGTCAGAGTTGTAGGACCTTTCTTTTTGGCTTGGCTGCCATTCCAACAGGTATTCATTCTGGACTGGAGCCATGGAAGAATCTAGAATTTGTGAAACATTTACAATGGTGAGTAAAAATTGGCCTAACTCTCATAGAGTGAAGCCTTTTACCTCTCCCTTTCAAACCCTGTGGGGTTTGAGCTTGTATGTTTCCTAATGACATCCACTAGACGTCCCACTGTGTGTTTTGCCCACATTAGGTGTTACTGACTAGCTCTCTGGTTAAATCTGACCACTTATTATCAATTGACTTTGACAAAGGAATAATTAGAGTGAAGTTATAATAATACCAAAGTACAAACTCTTGGGGGGAGGGATGTACACCTTCTCCTCTCTTGTTTTCACTTCTGGGAAAAGTAGGATCAAATTTAGTTCAGTTCCTACATAACATTTGTCACACCAAGTTAGACATCTGGTTGAGGAACGACTACCTGATTACGCTATGTCTGGGTCTTGAAGATGATGCTTGAAGATCTCTACTGGGTACTGATGTTGAACTGTCTTGAAATCTCAAATTCTTGACAGACTATATACTCCCTATTTTGACTTTGGAAAATGACATGATAAGCTCTGTTTCCTTCACATGCAATGGAAAAGAATAAACAGAAAGGAAAAGAGAAAACTCAAAAGACAAGGACCCCAGTCTTTTTTAGGTCTGCATGGCTTCAGTGGGGAAAAGTCTGCAAGGTTCTTTCCCTTACAGTATTGTGTCTCACCAGGTCAAATCAGATAAGGAGTCAAAACCAAAGAGAATGAAATGAAGAATTAGACCGTTCGTTTCTTTTTGTCATAGTATATTTTCCCCAATTACATGTAAAGAAAGTTCTCAGCATTCAGTTTTTATAAGATTTTGAGTTTCAAAGTTTTCTTCCTGTCTCTGTTCACTAACCCCTCTCGAAGACAGCATGCAATCTAATATAGTTTATACATGTGCAACCATGTTAAACATGATTCCACTTTAGTCATGTTGTGAAAGAAGAACCAGAACCAAAAGGGAAAACCACAAAAAAAGGAAAATAGTTTGCTTTTATCTGTATCCAGACTTCGTGGTTCTTTCTCTGGATACAGATAACATTTTCCATCATGAGTCTTTTGAAATTATCTTACATCATTGTGTTGTTGAGAGAAAGTAAGTCTATCATAGTGGATCGTTATACAATGTTGCTGTTAATGTGTACCATGTTCTTTGAAAACCTATCATTTCTAACAAGTGCTGAACACAGAGATCATCCCATGAGAAATAGATGTTTCCATTGTAAAAAGCTATCAATTTGTAAGAACTCTTTGAACATCAAGAAACTTCTCACAATTTGAACATTTAGCAGGCAATGCTTTATTTTGTTTAAGGGGGGGGGGGGAAGTGTCATATTTCATAGAAGTCTGCTATTTTGACTATACAAATTTCCTCAAATGAAACCCTTGACTTCTTTTTCCTCAGTGTGAAATAGTAGATAGAGAGCTGGAAACAAAGTCAATCTGGATTCAAAGTCTTATATCTGACAACTGCATCTGTATCCCTATACTTCTAAGTGTTCTAGATGACTCTGAGAGCAGGTATTGATCTTCAGTGTGGGAGAAAATGTCCATGTACAGGTGAAATATATATGAGTGTGTGTGTGTGTGTGTGTGTGTGTGTGTGTGTGTGTATAAATCACTTTTTTTAATCCTCTCCTTACCCAGCCTACTAGCTCTACTCATCTCTTCCATGTCCTTAGGCTGGTTCAGTGATGATCAATTTGTTGAAACTACTAAAGATGTAAAAAGTTCTTAACAACAAATTTAGGAAGGACTAGTACTTTGGAACGAAAGACACATGAGAAAAATCAGCTTGGTTCAGCAGAAAGACAACTAGACTTAGAAGTCAAAAGATGGAGATTTGTATCCTACATTTACCAGTTCTTTTATCATAAGCATGGCATTTAACTCCTTTGAGAATCAATTTACTTATCTCTAAATTAATGTTATGGGCCTAAATTCAATGCAATAAACATATTTTAAAAATATGCTCTAGTCTAAATATTATACTAAGTACTTGGAATAAAAAAGACAAAAAAATGAAAGAATAAAGGAGCTCTTTTTTTCCACTGAGCAGCTGCCTTTTCATAGATAAAAATTTATTTTTTTCAAAGAGCAACCCGCCTTCTTTCTCTCCCCTCCCCACTAAAGAAGAAAGATAAAGAAAGTGATTACATATATGTATATTATATATGTATATGTATATACATATATGCACACATATATATTCAAGTAAAACAAAATATGACATTTTCCATTTCCAAAATATCCACTGGCTCCATTGCCTCTCAAGATGTTCAAGAAGTTCATAACATGTTCAATCATGAATCCTCTGGAATTAGGGTTGGATGATCCATTGATGAGAATTCTTCTCTTTCAAAGTTTTTTACCTTTATTGAAATCCTGGTTATGTTCATTTCACTCAGCATCAGTCTATTCAAGTCTTCCCAGTTTTCTTTGAAATAATCATCTTCATCATTTCTTACAGCACAATAGTATTCCATCACTTTGCCCCTCTAATTCATTTATGATGTCTAAGCAAAAATCTTTAAATCTTGGAGCTTATCTTGGTATGTGGTGTGAATCTATACCTAGTAACTTTCAGAATGCTTTCTAGTTTTTCCAACTGTTTTTGTTGAGTTCTTAACCTCCAGAGCTGAGGTCCTTGGCTTTTTCAAACATTAGACTACTGTGCTTTTGTCCATCTGTAAATTGTATAGATAGTCTGTTCCACTGATTGACCTCTGTGTTTCTTAACCAGTATGCAAATCATATTGATGATTGCTGTATTCATAATATAGTTGAAGGTCTGGAACTTCTAGGCCTCCTTCCTTCATATTTTTTTCCTCCACCATATCTCTTGAGATTCTTGACAATTTGTTCTTCCAGATGAATTTTGCTTTTTTTTTTTTTCTAAGTCTATAATGTAATCTTTTGGTAAGTGTGGTTGGTGTGGTACTGAATAAGCAAATTAGTTTAGGTAGTATTGTCTCTTAAGACTGATATATTCCTTTCTCTTCTGGCTTCACAAGTCATTTGCTATGTGATATGGGCCAAGGTAGAACTGATGCTTTTGATTCCTTGTCTATAAAATTGATACCCAGCTCCATGATTACATCAATAACAGCATTTAATGTTTAATTATACTCTCCAAAATACCTGTTGAATTATCGACATCCTTAAGTAATTAGTAATTAAATAATTGTTTTTGCTTTGATATTGTTATTAATGTAAGAAAATGTAAGACTGTCTCTACTTTAGAGAGAATGATTGGGATTGAATTTGACATGAAACACTTTTGTGGATGTTAGGAGGTGACTTTCCACGTTTATAGATTCAAAGGCATGAGCCATAATCTTTGATGGCAGCTTTAATATGAGGTTGGAATGAAATAATAAGTACATACTAGGTGACTTGTGGTGAATTAATTTTACTTTTAAAAGTCTTGACAATAAAAATTTCAAATCCTTTTGTGTATGTATGTGTGTGTGTGTATGTATACATAAAATCTTTGTGCTTAGTACTTTTCAAATGTTCAATGTGTGATGGTACTGATGTTGGCACATACTTTATTTCCTAGGAGTTGATGGTTACTTAGGGGAAATAGATAGATTTGGGGTAATCCTCAAGTAATGCTATTTCTCACTTTTCTTGCCTAAATATTTTGTGTTCTATGTCTTCTTTGTTTTGGGTAAAGTTTCCTTTTGGTAGCAAGGTGAAATATTCATCAGTAGTTTCACTTTTGAGTTTGTCTAACAGATTGATGGAGCCTCATTTAGGACTCATTAAGAACTATGAACAATCTGTAATACGGTTTGATTATAGAGCTACGTATCAAGCAAGGCAAAGACAAAATAACATTTAAACAGGTGTGCCACATGCAAATCTTGAATGAAAAATATTGCATTTCAAATGATATGCTAATTTATAATTCACATAAAGTATATTATTGTATGCCTCTTGGATAATGGTTGTGGCTTTTTTTTTTTAACAAACTATAATTGTGCGATTTTTTTTGGAGAAAGTAAATGTTTATTTTATGAAAGGAGTCTTAGTAATGAATACCTTTGTAAATGAGGTAGTGTGTTAGTAGTCTCTTGGTTCTGTAAGTTCTTATTTTAATTCATTTTCCCAGGTCCACAAAACCCACTATTGGAAAAATGCCCAGAACCACTCATGTGCTACATGGTTCTCAAAGACGGTAGCTAGAAATGACTTTTCTGACTGGTTCAGTGAAAACCATAGCAAACTCATAGGGAATACAATTCCTAGTTTGATAAATATTGCCATAATGAACAACATTATGCTCCACTTTAATCATATAGAGACGTCCATAAATCGTTACCAAGTAAGAACTATTTGCAAGGCTCTCTGCTACAGACAAATTCATAGCTCACCCTAGAGCAAAATTGTAAGTAGTCGGACTGTTTTTGCAACCTTTCTTCTTTCCTCCAATAATCAACACTTTTGTATTATATCCCTGCATGCTTACTTTAACACATATTCTAAGTACGTTCAATGTCTCTGTGACTTTGCCTGCTTACTGAGCTATTTCTACAATGCTTCCCATATTTCTTCTCATCTCATGTTTATGTTTTTATCTGAGTCATCATTGAACATGTGGAGGTAATAAAGAGAAGAATTTCTGTTATGATTATAATTTTCACTGAAAAAGTTTAACAATTGTTGTGAAGTATAAACAGTAAAACCCATGTCAGAAAATGACCACTCCGTCTTAGAATTTATGACACAGAAAGAAAAATATTTTGAAATTTTCTGATGCATCCTTTGTTGTTGTTGTGGTCTAGTTGTTCAGTTATGTCTAACACTTCATGACCCCCTGGACTGCAGGCCAGACCCTTCTATTCCCCATGATCTCTTGAAATCTATCCAAGTTCATGTTCGTTGTTTCCATGATATTATCCATACTTGTCATCCTCTGCAATTTCCCTTTCTTTTGGTCTTTGATCTTTCCTAACATTTGGGGTCTTTTCTAATATATTCTGCCTTTTCATTAAGTGGTCAAAGTATTTAAGTTTCAACTTCAGTATTTGACCTTCCAAATAATTGCCTGAATTTCTTTAAGTATTGACTGATTTGACCTCCTTCCTGTCTAAGGGACTCTCAAAAATCTTCTGCAGTACCACAGTTCAAAAGTATCAAATCTGTAGAATTCAAATTTCTTTATAGTCCAACACTCACAGCCATACAGTGGAAAACCATTGGAAAAACCATTGCTTTGATGACTTGGATCCTTGTTGGCAAGATTATGTCTCTGCTTTTTAGTATGCTGCCCAGATTTGCCATAGCTTTCCTTCCAAAGAGCAAGTGTCTTTTAATTTCATGGCTGAAGTCACCATCTGTGATCTTTGAGCCCAGGAATATAAAATCTGACACTGCTTTCATTTCTTTTCCTTCTGTGTGCCAGGAAGTGATGAGAAAAGTTGCCAAGATCTTAATTTTCTTTCTAATGTTACGCTTCAACTTAGCTTTTACACTCTCTTCTTTCAGCCTCATCAAGAGGCTTCCTAATTGTATTCACTTTCTACCATCAGTGGTATCATGTGCATATCTAAGATTATTGATATTTCTCCTAGCAACCTTAATCCCAACTTTTGATACATCTAATCTGGCATTTTAGATTATGTACTTTGCATATAATTTAAATTAATCAGGTGACAATATACAGCCTTGTCATACTCCTTTTCCAGTCTTAAACCAATTATCTGTTTCATGTTTTTGGCCTGCATGCAGGTTCCTTAGGATATAAGTAAGATGATCTGGTACTCACATCTTTTTTAGAACTTCCCCCCTTTTCTTGCGATCCACACAGTCAAAGGCTTCAGTGTAGTCAATTAAACAGAAGTAGGTGCTCTTCTGCAACTCCCTTGTTTCCTCCAATTCCAGCGAATGTACCTTACATTTTTAATAAAGCAGATTTCTAAGGGTTCAAAGAAAAGATAAGGAGATTCAATGAACAAAGGAAATCCAGGGAAGAAATTAACATAGAGAGAATTTGGATCTCTCAAGAATAAAATTTTGAAGGATTTCTGACAACATGCTAATGAGAATGTGCAACTAAATGTTACTCCCTCTTGCCACCTTAAAACTACCACAAACTCATCCCCAAAATAATATCAGCATCATGAGAAAAATAGGAAGGTAAATATTCCTCACAAGATAATTGCTACAGGAGACAAATAGTGGAATACTGTATTTTCAGCATAACATGCACTTTTCAGCTTCTGTTTTTCCATGAATGGTCTTCTGTGCCAGCCCCATGTACCAAACTTTGTGTGCTCTAGATTGTGTCTCTCTGGAATAATTTAAAAGATTGCAAATAAAATAGAAATTTTATCTCTATTGAACTTCTAAATGAAACAAAACAAAATAAGCTAATAAACTTTTACGAAGAGGAAAGATATGAGGAATAATCACCTTGGTATTTTTTAATATAGTATTTATTTAAAAAAATAATAGAAACACATATTAAACAATCCATAAATTCATCAGTGCATAGCACCAGAAAAAAAAAATAACAAGTAGGAGATTTTAAGAATCATGCTTAATTTTGATATGTGGGAAAAAAATTTCCATGCTCTTAGAGTTGTTCAAAAGCAGAAAATATTGCCTTAAGGGGTAGTAGGTTGCCCATCATCTCATGTCTTCAAACAATAACTAGAAGACCACTTGTTGGGGATGTTGTACAGGAGATATTTGTTAATTCTGGATCATATTACTTTATGTTTTCCAATTAGTGATATCATATGACATTTTGTCTTCCCTTCTGGGAGCTTGTATAATCTAAATGTCACCCTAATTATGAGATCTGAAGGTTTCAAAGAGGGGTTGACTTTAGAACAGGACAATGCAAGGTTAGAGATGTGGACCTTTTCAGATCAGTTGGATCAGTTTGATTCGGGTACCTCAAATTCTATGGTTGTCCATAGCTGTCTACTTCACTAAGCAAATTAAGTTCCTGCCTTAATATATCTCATTTTCAGAAACATTTAAGTTTTTTAGTAGTCTACCATCATGCCATATTCCTTGTCTTCTTGGGGGAGGAGAGTGGATAAAGAGGGAGAGAATTTGGAACTGAAATATTTTTTAATTAGGTATATATAGAAACTGCAATAAAATTCTTAGCATTCTAAGGATGTTCAGTACATTCTAAGTAATTTTATTGAAGGATATAAATAATTCTGAAATTAACACAGATTTTTACTATAAACTATCCATTTAAAACCCATATTCAAAGACTTGTGTTTTTGGAATAGTAATTTGATTCATTGCTCTATAGATTACATATTTCACTGTACAGGATTAACCATGAACAGAATATAATAGAACGATGAGCTTGGGCAAAGAAGTCTTGGGATTAAATCTTGGCTCTGTCTTAAAGTGTCTCCTAAGTGACTTGTCACTTAAAGTGCTTCATTTCTCTGAATGTCAGTGTTGCGCACTACAAAATGTGGATGTCTTTAAGGCCCCATCCCATTCTAAAAACTTGGGCTCCATGAAATTATTCATCTTGTTTCTCCTATTTTAAGGAAATTTGTATATGTATTTCTAGTTCCATGGTAATGAATTAATTACACATAAGACAAAGAAAATACATCATATAATAAAAATGTGACCATTTGGGTTTTCAAGGTTGAATTACTGATTATATGACAAATAGGTTTGTAAAGTTGGTAGTTAGCCTGCCAGTGGTTTGGTGCTTCAAAAATGGCTCTGTTGACTTTCCTTTATGAGTTAAATATTTACTCAGTTCTTCCAAAAATCATCAGTTCATAACACTGGCATTATAGTAGGGTATGTGGGTATAGGCTGAACTCTTTTTAAGGCAAATTTTTCTATATTCTAAAATGTGAAAATTAATTTTTAAAAATGATAATTATAAGACATTACTATAGGCCTGAATCTCAGGGCTCCTGCCTGTGTAATTTTTTAAAATTTAATTATTTTTAGTTTTTAACATTCAGTTCCACAAGCTTTTGAGTTTTTAATTTTCTCTGCCTCCCTCCCTAAGATGACCTGCAATCTGAAATAGGCTCTGTCTGTCTGTCTGTCTCTCTCTCTCTCTCTCTACATATATATGTTCATATTATTTTCACATTAGTCATGTTGTAAAGAAGAATTAGAACCAATGGCATGAACCATACAAAGGAAGAAAAAGAGAGAGAGAGAGAGAGAGAGAGAGAGAGAGAGAGAGAGAGAGAGAGAGAGAGAGAAAGACAGAGACAAAGACACAGAGAGAGAGACAGAGAGAGAGAAACAGAGAGAGAAAGACAGAGAGAGACAGAGAGAGAGAGACAAAGAGAGACAGAGACAGAGACAGAGAGAGACAGAGAGAGAGACAGAGACAGAGACAGAGAGACAGAGAGAGAGACAGAGACAGAGACAGAGAGAGACAGAGAGAGAGACAGAGACAGAGAGAGCGAGCGCACCCAATTAGTATGTTTCAATTTGCATTCAAACTCCATAACTCTTTTCGTTCTTATTTTGTTTCAAATTTTTGCCCCTATAATCATTAGGGAAATTGATCTATAGTTGTCTTACTTTCTTTTGACTCTTCCTGGTTTAAGCATCAGTAACATATTTGTATCATGTAAAGAATTTTGTAGGACTCCTTCTTTACCCATTTTCCCAAATAGTCTATATAGTATTGGAATGAATTGTTCTTTAAATGTTTGATTGAATTTGCCTTTAAATCCATCTGGCCCTGGAGATTTTTTTCCTAGGGAGTTCCTTGGTGCTTTTTTCTGAGATGGAGTTATTTAAGTATTTTATTTTCTCTTCTGTTTATATGTTTGTAAATATGTATCCATTTCACTAAGATTGTCATATTTATTGGCATACAGTTGTGCAAATTACCTACTAATTACTGTTTTGATCTCTTCAATGGTGGCAAATTTACCCTTTTCATTTTTGATTCTGCTAATTTGGTACTTTTCTTTTTTTTTTTTTAAATCAAATTAACCAAAGGTTTATTAATTTTGTTTTTTTTTCATAAAACCAGCTCATAGTTTTATTTATTAGTTCAATACTTTTATTAATTTCAATTTTATTAATCTCTGCTTTGGTTTTCAGTGTTTCTCATTTGACCTTTAGTTGGAGATTTTTAATTTGTTCTTTTTCTAGCTTTTTTTAGTTGCACATCCAATTTGTTGATCTCCTTTTTCTCTATTTTATTCAAGTAAACTTCCCCTAAGAACCACTTTTGTTGCTTCCCATATGTTTTGGTACATTGTCTCATTATTATCATTCTCTTGGATAAAGTTATTCATTGTTTCTTTTATTTGTTGTTTCACTCACTCATTCTTTAGGATTAGATAATTTAGTTTCCAATTATTTTTATTCTTTCTTTCTATGGTCTTTTACTATATATAATTTTTATTGAATCATGATCTGAAATAGATGCACTTAATATTTCTGCCTTTCTGCATTGGAGTGTGAAGTTTTTATACCCTAGAGCACAATCAATTTTTGTGTGGGTGCCATGCATCACTGAGAAAAAGATGTTTGCCTTTCTATCCCCATTCAGTTTTCTCCAGAGGTCTACTATATCTAACTTTTCTAAAGCTCTATTTACCTTCTTAACTTCTCTCTTATTTATTTTCTGGTTAGATTTATCTTCTTCAGAAAGGGGGAGGTTGAGGTCCCCCACTGGTACAGTTTTACTATCTATTTCTTCCTGTAATTCCGTTAACTTCTCCTCTAAGAATTTGGATGCTATACCACTTGGTGCACATATGTTTAGTAATGATATTACTTTATTGTTGTAGTGCCAATGAGATATTCACAGTACTTACAGAGGCAGTGAATATCTCAGCACAGTTCTGAATTGTGAAATACAAAATACTCTCTACTTGGAAGACAGAATCCAAACATTTATTCAGACACCAGAAAGCCAAATCCATCATAATCTATACATAATAACAACTCAGAGGACAACACCATCCCCAATCCTTCCCCCTGCCAGGCTTCCCACAAACCAGCTCCCTTAAACAAAATCACCAACAAGCTCTTTCACTCATGCTGGCCAGTTGCCTGCTTGCCTGCAACCTTCCTAACTCTAACTGCTCTCATGACTAATTTCCTCTGAGCTCTGCCTCTTCCTGTTCCACTCCTTCCTGTTCTACTCATTCAGCAAACTCCTCTCACCACCTTCTCTATGTGACTCAGGAAGGTCACCTGGACCTATTAATGAATGGCAAAGATCTTCCCATTAAAGAACAAAATTACATTAACAAAAAGTAAAAATATATTATCAATACAATTGTCTATGGTGCCTTTAGCAGTTTATAGTCTCCTTCCTTATCTCTTTTAATTAGAGCTATTTTTGCTTTTGCTTTGTGTGAAATCAGGGTTGGTACTTATTTTTTTTTTTTTTTTACTTCAGCTGAAGCATAATACATTCTACTCCAGCCTTTTACCTTAACCTTACGTGTATTCCTCTGTTTCAAATGTGTTTCTTGTAAACAACATATTGTTGGATTATGCTTTTTAATCCATTATGCTATCTACTTCTGTTTTATGGGAGAGTTCATCCCATTTGCACTCACAGTTATGAATGCTATCTGTGTCTTTCCATCCTATCGCCTCACCCCTGTTTACACTTTTCTTTCTCCCTTTCTCTCCTCACTAGAGTTTTACTTTTGACCACCTCCTCCCTTCACTTGCCCTCTATTCTATCAGTCTCACTCCCTTTTCTTTCCCTTTTCCTTTATTACTTTTTCCTTCACTTTATCCTTCCCTCCCTTTTCTTTCCCCTTTTCCCTCCAAATGCCTATAGGGCAAGTTAGATTCCTATACCTAACTAAGTATATTATTCACTCCTTGAGTCAAATCCTATGAACATAAAGTTCAAACAATACTCATCTCCCTCTCTTCTTTCTCTCTACTGTAATATCTTTGTGACTCTTCATGTAAAGTAATTTACCCTTTTCTGCCTCCTCCTTTCCTTTTCTCCCATTACAATACTTTTTCACCACTTAATTAGGTGGTCACATCAAAGGTAACTTAAACCGACTTCCTCTGTCTATGTATTTCCTTTATAGATGTCTTCATAAAGATACAGTTCTCAAGAGTTATAAGTATCATCTTTCCATGGAGGGATGTAAACAGTTTGCCCTTATTGAATAAAATGTTTTATTTTTCTTCTCTGCTTACCTTTTCACACCTCTCTTGTGTCTTGTATTTAAAGATCAAATTTTCTGTTGAATTCTTGTTTTTTAATGAGGAAAGTCTGGAAGTCCCCTAATTCATTGAATGTCAATATCTTCTCCTGAAAAAATTAGGCTCATTTTCACTGGGTCAGTGTGTGTATGTCCACCTTCGTTGCGGGGAGAAGACCATGCCATCAGAGAAATGATGACATGACTTGCACTTGACTTTGTTTTGAGTGGGGGAGGGCTGTTCAGGTCACCAGCCTCACTTCTCCTCCAGAGCCATCTGAATCCAGTGATCAGATATTCATCAGGATGACTGGAGATGACCCAGGATGAGGCAATTGGGGTTAAGTAACTTGCCCAAGGTCATGCAGCTAGTGACTGTCAAATATCTGAGGTGAGAGCTAAACTGAAGTCCTCCTGATTCCCGCACTGATGCTCTATCCACTGCACCACCTAGCTGCCCCCACTGAGTTGGTAACCCTTGCTTGAAATTCCAGTTCCTTTGTTTTACAGAATATCATAGTCTAAGCACTCCAGTCTTTTAATGTAAAAGCTGCAAAGTCCTACATAATATTGACTGTGGTTCCACAGTATTTGAATTGTTTCTTTCTGAGTGCTTGCAGTAATTTCTCCTTGATCTGATAATTCTGGAACCTGACTGCAATATTACTTGGCATTTTCAATTTGGAATCTCTTTCAGGAGGTGATTTGTGGATTCTTTGGATGACCATTTTACCTTCTGGTTCTAGGACCTCAGAGCAGTTTTCCTTGATGATTCCTTCAAAGATACTGTCCAGGCATTTTTTGATCATGACTTTCAGGTAGATCAATAATTCTTAAATTATCTCTCCTGGATCTATTTTCCAGGTGAGTAGTTTTTTTATTCCTTTGAAGTGTTTTATATTTTCTTCTATTTTTTCATTCTTTTGATTTTGTTTTACTAATTATTAATGTCTCATATAATCATTATTTGCCTAGTTCTAATTTTTCAGAAGTGTTTTCTTCAGTTAGCTTTTGTACCTCCTTTTCCATTCGACCAGTTCTACTTTTTAAGGAGTTCTTTTCTTTGGTGTGCTCCTCCCATTATTTTGTCAATTATATTTTTAAAAGATTTTTCAAATGTTTTCTACCTCTCTTATTTGACTTTTGACATCCTTTTTGATCTCTTCTGAGAAGGTGTTTTTGGGCTTGGGATCAGTTCATGTTCCGCTTTGAGGTTTCAGATATGTTTATATTGACAGTGTTGTGCTCTCCTGAATTTATCTTTTGATCTTCCCTGTCCCCAAGATACTTCTCTATGGTCATTGTTTTTCTTTGTTGCTTTTTGCTCATGTTGTTTGCCTTTTTCTGGCTTTTGAATTTGATCCCTGATTCTGGGGCCCTCAGGGAACTGTCCCAAGCTCCTTGTGCTAGGAGCTAGGGGCCTGGTTACTGGTTTTATGTGCTGAGGCCTCAAGTGTTGGCAGCTGGAGGTTGTAGTGGCCTGGTAGTTTACCTCATGCTGAGCTGGAGCTGCTGGTGGTTACTGGGGTGTGCCTGATGTTGGAACCTGCCTGTTTTTCTAACCTGGGCCTCAAGATCTCCCACTAGTCTGCTGAGGTGGGGTTTGTTGCTGGCTTGCTAGGATTCTTTCCATGGTGAACTGGTCCCTTTTATTGCCACAGTAAGAGAAACCTTTCCTGTATATCCTTATAACCTCCAGAGACAAGAATGCTGTACCCCATCTTAGTGCTGGCTCCACTGTTTCAGGATTTTTCCTGGGGCAATATTCTCTGTTTTTTTTCTAGATCTATGAGGGAGGGTGAGAATGATGTAATGCTTACTCTACCACCTTGGCTTCTGGAAGTTGTAATAGGTTCCTGTGTAATCTTAGTCAAGTTATCTGTACCTCAATTTACTAATGAATAAAATTATAAATTTAAAATCAGTGGATTGGATAGATCTAGGGTCCCTCTGAACTCCAAATCTTAGAATCCTAATGCTGTTTAAATAATAATCTTCATACTTAGTGACAAATGAAAAGGACCAGATAACAACATTAAAAGAATATGGCCTGTTTTCAATCTGTTAACAGGAAAATTTCATAAACATGCTAAATCATATGCAGCATCCTTCTAGCTCTATTTAAGGGTATATGAGTCATTATTCAAAATGATAACCTAAATCACCACCAATATGCCTCTATGTCAGATATGCACAAATAGCATATGACATTAGGAGAGTAGTTGAACACTGAAGACATTTGACACAAGTTCTTGCAATTATCATCATATCTGGGCAAGATATCTTTGGATACCATGACTAGGTTTAAGCAGTTTGCTTTCTTTCCATGATATTGCCCTTTCTTCTGCAGTCATTTCTGCTGTTCCTCTCATCTTCGCCAACCATTTATTCACAACCCCTGCTGGACTCTGAAACCATTTTTTAAACATTTCCCATGTATTAGAACTCTGTCACCCTGTGATCTAATCACAGTAAGTGCTGGGTGACAATACTGCTATAGCCTCATGAGCAATTATCTGGAAATATAGCTTTAATGATTTGCTGCTGTAACTGAAACTCTCTTAGCCCAAAGTATTATGAGAAATGGAATCTAAGAATATGTCCTTTAGACAAGAATAATAATTACTATTAGGTGATCATAATAATGTTGTCAAATGAGATTATAAAAAAAATATCCCAGATGAACAGGAGAGTATATATAAGTAACTAGGCTTTTAAAAATATTCATTGGAGTATTTTGAAATATAATTTCCATTTCTGAAATTAAAAAAAAGTATTTGATAACATAGAATTTTTTTCAATACCAGTACAAACACAAGTGATGAAAGATCCTCATAGCTTTGCTTTCTTGTGTCCAAATGTTTCATGTGAGAGTTGTGTTTAAACACCAAAAATTATAGATATGGCTACATAGAAAGTGTACATCATGAATATGAACAAGAGAGAAATGAAAGACCTGTGAGTAGAAAGAGAAGTTGGAATCAGTTTAGAAGAGAATGCTTTGGTGAATTCAAAAGTTTATTTTTTCAAGTGATAAAATATGTAATCATCAAGTTCTTTTGACTTCTCTGGAATCCCTATGGTCCTTTGAAATTTTGCTAGCTCAATAAGCTTGAAGAAGGAATACATATGTTATCTGTTGACATGTACACATGACAAACATACAAGTGTTGGATAAAAATTCACGAAGAGTGGGTGATACAGATAGAAATATGCTGCCACTTGAATGCAACTGTAAAAAAAATCCTTCACAGTTTAAGGAGTGTCACTTTCAATGCACACATATGCACAATGAATCAAAAATGTATTTATCTAAATATGCAATTATGGTCCTATAAAATTATGGATGAAATTCTCTTTCATAATTTGATTATGCATTTTTCCATTATTTTTCATATTCATAGAAACTTCCACATATTCCCTAAGAGTTAAGGGCCAATTTTATTGATTTAACATTTATGAAAAATAGTTTTGAAGTAAAGAAATAGAGAATGGGAACATGTTCATTCAGAGTTTTAAAATTTACAAACTAATTTTGTACAAAGTAAGAAGATATAAGAGTTTCCTTTTTCGGGTAATAAAATGTTTTAATTCCTAGAGTCTAGTTAGTTATTTAATGGTTCTCAGTATTTAGTCACAATGAAAAGGAGTCTGTGATTAAGAAATGTTTTTTTGCTGGTTTGTTTAGTTTTATTGCTATTGTTTCTCTTATTGTTACCATTATTTTATTTTCTTTTGTTTTTACATATGATGGGTTTCAAAGTAAACTGTGATTCACTAGCAGCTTGAATTTTCTTTTGAAGAGAGAAAACTGACAGAAACTTCTGCCTAAACACACTTACACACACAAACACATATACTAAAAATTATTCCTAATGAGAGCTCTCTCTAGAGCAAGGCAGTAGTGAGGATCCAAGTCTTGCTATAAGAAATTTGGATCAGTGTCCTCTCCACTCAAGAAACAGAACCCACATTTTACATAAAGTAAAAAAAAAAATTAAATAAGTGGGACTTATTTTTAATAACCTGACCATAGAAAGTTACTCACCAGGAGGATCAAGCCCCAAACTTAAAAGAGAAAAACAGTGTCAAAATCGCTAAATGCAAACCCTTGAAGGAAGAAATGTGAATTGATATCAAGCCCCCAAAAACTCTTGGAAAAGCTCAAATAGGATTTTAAAAATCAAATAAGAAAGGTAGAATAAAAATTTAGAAAATGAATGAGAGCAATTCAAGAGAATAATTTAAAAAGAGTCAACAGCATGGCAAAGGAAACACAAAGGTATATAAAAATTCACCAAAGAAAACACCTCCTTAAAAAGTAGAACTGACTGAATGGAAAAGGAGGTACAATAGCTCACTGAAGAAAATAATTCCTTGAAAGTGAAAATTGGGCAAGTGGAAGCTAATGATTCCATGAGATATTAAGAAAGAATAAAAATCAAAAGTATGAAAAAATGGAAGAAAATGTGAAATTATTATTGAAAAAATAACTGATTTGAAAAATAGAATAAAGAGAGATACTTTAAGAATTCTTTGACTACCCAGAAAAAGAACCTAGACATCATCTTTCAAGAAATTATAAACTTATACCCTAGGACCAGAAGGCAAAATAGAAATTGAAAGACTGCACCAATTATCTCCTGAAAGAGACCCCAAAATAAAAATTCTCAGAAATATTATAGCCAAATCCCAGAGATCCCAGTCTGAGAAGAAAATACTGTGAGCCATCAGCAAGAAACAGTTCAGGTATTGTGGAGATGCAGTCATGATTGCACAGTATTTAGCAGCTTTTAAATAAAGAACTGATGAACTTCCAATATGATATTCCATAAAGCAAAGGAGTTAGGCAAGAATCACCTACCCAGCATAACTGAGTACAATTCTTCAAAGGAAAAAATGGATATTTAATGAAATAGTGGACTTTCAAGCATTCTTAATGTAAAGATTGGCACTAAACAAAAAATGTTCTGTAAATATAAGACTCAAGAGAAACATAAAAAGATAATCAGGAAAGAGAAAATAAGGATAAGCAGTTCATATTCCTTCATGGAAATATGTTACTTGTAACTCTGAAGAACTTTATCACTTTTAGGACAATTGGAAGGAGTAGGCATAGACAGGGGGTGTGGGTGTGATTTGAGTACAATGGAATGATGCCCCCCCCCCAAAAAAAAAAGTGGTGAGAAAGAAGATTGCATTTGGGAGAAGGAAGGGAGAGATAGAATAGAGTAAATTATCACATGTAAAAGAAGTTCAAAAGAACTATTAAAGTGGAGGGAAAGATAGGGGAGTTGGCAGGCATTACTTTACTTTTATCAGAATTGGCTCAAAGAGAGAATAACATTCATACTCATTTTAATATGAAAATCTATTTTACCCTATAAGCAATTAAGAAAGGATGGGTCCAGGACAATTGGGTGGTGGGGCAAATGGTCAACTGATAAAAAGAAAGGCAGATTGGGTGAAAATGAGGTCAGGAGGAAAAAAAAAACTTGTGAAGGAGAATTGAGTGAAATGTGAGAGAGAAAGAAGCATAAACAGGGGCATATATTATGGATGGAAATACATAGTCATACTATAAATGTGAACGGGATAAACTGACCTATAAAGTAAAAATAGCAGAATGGATTAAAAATCAGAATCTTGCAATATGCCATTTACAAGAAACAAATTCGAAGCACAGTAGAATACATAGAATACTGAAAGATATAGTTAGAATGAAAAGGAGCAACCATGTTCTTAGACAAAGCAAAATTAAAAAAAAAAATCTAAGTTAAAAATATAATGAAGTAAACTATACCTTGCTAAAAGGTACCATAGACAGCGAAGTAATATAAATATTACACATATGCACCAAACTGTATAGCATATAAATGTTAAAAGGAAAAGTTAAATAACTTATAGGAGAAAATAAACAGTAAAACTGTAATAGCGTCAGACCTCAATTCTTCCTTCTTAGAACTAGATAAATCTAACCAAAAAACAAACAAAGAAATTAAGGAGGTGAGTAGAATTTTAGAGAAGTTAGAAAGGAGAGAATTGTGTGAGAAGAGAAAAGAATGTACCCTTTTTCTCAGATGTACATGGCACCTACACAAAAAAGTCCATGTATTAGCACGTTAAAATTAAAACCAAAAACAGAAAAAACAAAAATATTTAATGTATTCTTTTCAAATCACAATGCAATAAAAAATACATGCTTAAAAGAGCAGTGAAATGATAGATAAAAAATAATTGGAAACTAAATGATCTCATGTTTTAGAATAAGTGGTTCAAAGAACAAATCATTGAAACAATAATTTCATTTTAACAAAATGACAACCATGAGACAACATACCAGATTTTATGGAATTCAGTTAAAGCAGTGCCCGGGGGAAATTTACATCTCTAAATGTTTAAATCAATAAAACAGAGAAAGAGCAGATTAGTGAATTGGGCATCCAACTTAAAAAAAAACCTACAAAAAGAACAAAATAAAATCCTCCAATAAAATACTAAATTGGAAATCCTGAAAACCAAAGAAATTACTAAAATTGAAAGAACACCATTGAACTGATAAACTAAGAGCTTGTCTTTTTTTACGCAGAAAAACCATTGGTTAATTTCATATAATCAAGTAAAGAAGAAAATAAAATTAGGAGCATCAAAAATGAAAGGATGAATTCACCAACAATAAAGGTGAAATTAAAGCAATTATTAGGACCTTTTTTTTTTTTTTGCTTAGGTATATGCAAATAAGTGTGATGATCTAAGCAAAATGGATTATATTTACAAAAACATAAATTGCTCAGTTAAAGAAAAGAAGAAATAGAATTCTTAAATAATGCAATTTTAGAAAAAGAAAAGGAAATGAACAATCTATCAATTTACTCCCAAAGACAAAAATCCTAGGGCCCAGAGGATTCACAAGTGACTTTTACCAAATATTTAAAGAAAAAACTAATTACAATACTCTATGAATATTTGGAAAAATAGGCAAAAGAGTCATACTAAATTCCCTTTTCAACATAACTATGCTGCTGATACCTAAATCAGAGAGAGTAAAAATAGAGAAAGAAAAGTATATACCAATTTCCTTAGTGAATATTGATGCACAAAAAATTAAATAAATATTAACAAAGAGATTGCAGCAATATATTACAATATATTACTATGATCAGGTGGGATTATACCAAGAATGCAAAGTTGCTTCAATGTTAGAAAAACTTTCAGCTTAATTTATCATACTAATAACAAAACAAATAGAAATCATATGATTGTCTCAATAGATGAAGAAAAAGCCTTTGACCAACTGCAACAATCCTTCCTTTTAAAAAAACATTAGATAATAATGGAATAAATGGAGCTTTTATTAAAATGATAAGTGGTGTCTACCTGAAACCATCAATAAGCATTACCTGTAATAATAAGCTAGAATAAGATCAGGGTTCTCACTAAAGGAGGAAAGCAGAAAAGTGGGGAAAAATTTTACAGCAAATGTCTCTGATGCTAGCCTCATTTCACAACTACATGGAGTATTGAGTCTAATTTATAATAATACAAGCCATTCCCCAACTGACAAAAGTAGAAGTTGGATAATGGCTTAACCATAGTTTTCATTTTTTAAAAACAAATATAGCTTGTTGTTTTATTATTTCAATATCCATTATTTGTAATTTTATCTTTTCCTCTGATATTCAAAAATTCTTCCTTTGTGTTTACTTTGAAATTTAATATATTATTATATTTCTAATCTAAACAAAATATCTTTTCAATGTATCATTCCCACCTTTAAAAAATTGTTAATATATGTTTTAGAGATTTTCCCCTTCTCTGAGAATAGCCTTAGCTTGATCTTCTAGATGCTGATATTGACTTTCATTGTTTGGATATCTTTTAATTCCTTTATTTCTTCTATGACATATTCTTTGAATGAATCATTGTTCAGCATATCAATGTTTTATTTACTTTCAAATATATATAATTTTCTGAATATTTTATCAATTATTTTTAAAAATTTCTTGTGGGTCCATAAAACTTTTCAATATTTTGCTTTTTACTTGTAAGTTTTGTTTTTTACAAATCTTTCTCTCTTGCCCCTACCCCTCTAAATTATATCTTTAAATCCTAGCATATGATCAATTTTTATAAAGAATCACTCTAAAATTTAGAACTATGTATATACTTTAATATTTATATTCCTAGATGTAATGTCTTTCAAACTGTTGGACCAAAACAATCCAGTTTTCTGTTTTATCCATTCACTTTTCCAGCTCTGACAAATATTAGTAAAGCCTCTGACAGTTACTGTTACTATAAATGTGTTTTTTTGTGATTCACTTAACATTTTTGAGTGTAGACATTATGTTATCTGGTGCCTATGAATTTAATATTTTTTTCATTGTCATGTTTTAAGCATAATGTAATTTGGCTGTTTGTCCTTGTTGACTTCATGAATTTTATTTCTACCTTTTCTGAAATCATAATTACTAATTTTTTTTATAATTGCCCAGAGCACAATAGATTTTGTTATAGGTCCTCATTTTTTTATTCTGTATGTTATTGATGTATTTCTTATAAAATGCAGTAGTTTCCATTTTCTTCCATAGTCACCTCCTTCATTATGTTGTCATGTTAACTCATCACATTGAGGTTAAAATTATTAATACTTTCACCCATTTCATTCATTTGTATTGACTTTGCCTTTTTTCCTCCTTTTTTCCCTTCTCTGCCTTTCTTCTGCTTACACTAATTTGGTCCTAGTCTTTCCCCATAGATTCTTCTCTCTATTGCCCTGCTCTAAGCATTCATTGCAATTATTTGCTTTTATTTCTAGTGTCTTTTCCTCCTCTTTGCTTCTATTTCATCCCTGTTTCTGTCCCATCCATAATCAAGATTTGAGTAACATTCTCCTTCCAAGAAAGTTCATTTACTTCATTCCTATCTTAATCCATTTCTGTTTTTGCTTACTCTGGAATCTAATCTTCCATCCCTTTATTACATTCTTTGCTATCTCAATTTTCCTCTTACAAAATGAGGTATGAGGAGAAGATAAAGTCTTGTTCCTTTCACTTTCCAAGTCAACTTATCACTGTGGCCAATTTTACCCAAACCTTACTTCTTCATTTAAGGACTGTTTAAAGAGATTGTGTTTAAGTAACCTTACTTGTCACAATGCTAACTCAGGAAGAAGGCAATATTGGTGGCCCAAGACACTCTGTCCTAGGTTCTGTTTTGTGCTCTTATATTTTCTGTTTATCCATTCTGTGGACAGTACTTCCTACCTCTGGCTGAAAGCTCTCATCCTCTCACCATTCCTTGGATGCACAGAAGTCATTTTCCTTCAAGTGTGAAGTGCTTTTGAATAATAGGACCCATTCTTAAGGAACTTTTTCTGGAGTATGATCTTTCCACAAATGAACCACATTATAAAACCCCTGTTCTACACAGTCCACCTCTAAGGAATATATCTTGATACTCTTAGACATTTGGGCCTACATATGTAAGACCCAAACCTTAAGATTCTTGACCCTAACCTATTTTCTCAGGTCTTCAACCATTCATACCTTAACTTCTTTCTCCTGTAAACCTTGACGTTGTAGTTAGCAATCTAAATTTTATACTGTCCTCTACCCCAAAATTCCTTGCCTCATTTTCTAATTAATTGTTGTCCTTTCTGAACCTCATAATCTGCTGCATTTTCTTTTACCTGGGAGCTACTAAATACCTCTTAAGGAAGTAACATATGTTAATGTTGAATTAGTCCTCTACAAATTTATGTTGTCTAATCTCATCTAAGTCTTCAATAATATACTAATTAACTCTGTATCACACTCCTCATAGGGGATATTATAAACCCCTTATACCACTCATTTTTTCTCAGCAGAAGACTTTTTTTTTTCACCCAGAAATCTGAGTCCATCTGTCAAGACCTCCCTCATCTCTCCAATTCTGTACCACAAATTCTCTCATCTCCCATTTTCTCTTAACTTTCCCCCATCTCAGAAAAAGAGAACAAAACAGCAAAAATCATATGAAATCTATTTCATGGGGGCTTGGGAAGGACTCCTTACATACTTACTCAGCCTGAGAAATCACACCCAAATAATTGATGGTGATTTAATTTCCCATTATTGTAAAAAGATTGATTTGTTATCAGGGTAGTAGCAGCTGGTAGATGCTTCTGAACCAGTTAACAAGCATGATTTAGGGGTGAGAGGGAGGATATAATTTGAGTCTTATTTTCCTTTAGACCAATCCATTCATAATCATTTTAATGATTAAATTGACCCATATTTTTCCCTCAAGGGCTAAATTAATGGCCCATCCTTCTCTCTAAATCAAAGGGAGACTTTTATTTATTTTTCTTCTAAATTTCTTTTAAATTCTATTTTATTTTATTTTTAGTCCTGAATTCTCTTCTCTCTCCCCACCTCCTCCACTCATTTGAGAAGGCAAGAATTACAGAACACATGACAAATATAAAGTCACAAAAACCAAATTCTATATTAGTCACATCTCTTTCCTTCTGTACCTCATTTAAGTTTTTCTTTAAGAATTTGAATACTATGCCATCTGATACATACACAATCAATATTAATATTGATTCATTGTCTGTGTCATCTTTCCCTGATTATCATTTTAAATTAGGCCTATTTTTGCATTTATTTTACCTGAGATCATAATTGCTTGTCCTTATTCAGTCATTTTTAGTCATATCCAACTCTTCATGATCCCATTTAGTGTTTTCTTGGCAAAGATACTGGAGTAGTTTGCCATTTCCTTTTCCAGCTCATTTTACAGTTGAGGAAACTGAGGTAAGCAGGGATAAGTGGTTTGCCCAGGGTAACACAGCTAGTGAGAGACTGAGATCAGACTGGAACTTAGGAAAATGAATCTTCCTGACTCTGGGCCAGGCACTCTAGCTGTCCGTGATTGCTACCCCCACCTTTTTAAAATTCAGCTGCAACATAATAAATTTAAATCTTACTCTTTATTTTAACTCTGTGTATACTATTTTCTTTCAAGCTTTTGCTTCTAAATAATATATGATTGGATTTTGATTTCTGATGCATTTTGCCCTTCTCTTCTGTTTTATAGGTGAGTTCATCCCATTCATATCCATACTTATAATTACTAACTATTCTGTTATACTTATCCTTCTTCTTTGTTTTTTTCCTTAAGAATTTATTTTGCTTCTGATCACTGGCTCCTTTAATCTGCCCTCCCTTTTATCCTTTTCCCCACCTTTTCCTAGCCCCTTTCCCTCCTTTCCTGGGAGTGAGGTTCAACTGTTGCTTACTCTTCAATTTTTCCCATATTGAATAAACTGTTCCTTTTGTGGATCATTTTCCTCATTTCTCCTCTCATTTCCCCTTCTCCCAGGGCATGCCTCTTTCTCAACCTCCTATTCTTCTTTTACGATCATTTCAACATAGTAGCATTACTTATATGGCCCCTATCTAAGTAGTCTCTAATAGTCCTGGTGATGATAAAGTCCTGACAGTTACACATATCATCTTCCAATATAGTAATTTAGCTATGTTTAATTTCATTCATGTTTATCTTTTTTACCTTGAATCTTGCATTAAACAGAAAATTTTCTTTTCTACTCTGGGTTTTCACCAGAAATTGAGAGTTCTCTGTTTCACTAAATACCTACTTTCCCCTCTATAATTATAGTCAATTCTGTTGCACATGTTATTCTTATTTGTAAACCTAACTCCTTTGCCTTTAGGAATATCTTATTCTAAACCTTCCATTTCTTTACAGTAATAACTATTAAATCTTGTGTGGTGTTGATTGTCATTCCACTGTATTTGAATTATTAATCTCTACCTTATTGCAGTTTTTCCTCCTTGATGTAGGAGTTTTAGAATTCATCTCCAAAATTCCTTGGCTTTTCCATTTGGGGATTTCTTTCAGTAGGTTACTAGTGGATTATTTTAATTTCTATTTTGCCCCTGATTCCAAGATATTTGGACAATTTTCACTTTTAACGTCTTTATTTATGAAGTCTAGATTCTTTTTAATTTCATAGGCTTCAAATAGTCCAGTGATTCTTAAATTATCTCTTCTCAATCATTTTCTAGTTCAGTTGCTTTTTTCTTATGAGATATCTTACATATTACATTTTTAATATTTTGTTTTATTGTTTCTTGATATTTCTTAGAATTAGACACTTCTACTTGGCCAATTCTAATTTTTAGAAATTAGTTTCTTCGATAAGGTTTTATACCTCTTTTACCATTAACCAATTCTGAGTGATAAGGAATTGTTTTCTTTAGTAATTTTTGGACCTCTTTTACCAAGCTGTTATTTTTTTTTTTTTGCAATTTTATTATATAATTCATTTGTTGTCTGAATTTTTCCTCTACCACTGTCATTTAATTATCATTAGTTTTTTGCTTTTAAAAACCTCTTTAACTCTTCTATGAATTAATTGTTGGACTTGTATCCAATCTGCATTTTTCTTTGAGGCTTTGCTTATAGATGTTTTCGAGTTGTTGCCTTCTACTGTATTTGTATCTTGAGTTTCCCTGCCACCATAGTAACTTTTCATTGTCAGTTTCTTTATTTTTTGTTTGTTTTCTCATTTCTCCCAGCTACCATTTGATCTTTTTTTTCCTCATCACTTTCAAACTCCTATAGAGAATAGTCTCCACTCACAACTGCAATTTAGTTCTTCCTTCCTCATTCCTTTAACATTTGAAACTATTTGTCTGCCCCTCAAATGGAACAGCTTTACTAAGGTTATTAAATGCTTCCCTGTTACCAAAGATATATTTGTTTCTTTACTAATGCCATTTGACCTCTCTAACATTTAACACCGTAAACTTTCTCTTCCTTGATAATCTCTCCCTCAATATCTCAATAACATCTAAAACTCTAAAGTATATATTTTTTCTGCATCAGCACAATATATTTGGGAAAACTCTGAGTTTTGAGTTAGGAGAATTTTTGCTTGTTAACTTTCATGTGATTTTGGACAAGGTATGCAAACTTTCTGGTCCATGGTCTATAAAATGAGGAACTAGTCTACATGCCTGCTAAGGTCATTTCTTGCTCTAAATCCCATTTTATTTTCCCTATACTAGCCCTCCTTCATTCTTTCTGTTAAAAGCTCCATCCTCTCATGTTCTTTGTTGCATCAACTTTCAATTATGTTTCATCCATTGCTTACCTTCACACCACATATCTAATTTGTGCCGAAGTCCTGTGTTTTCTACCTCTACAATTTCTCAACTACCTGGAATATTTTTTGCACTACCTCTACAGGCACCCTAATATCTTCTTCCCTAGATGATAATAATAGCTTCATACCTCCCCTGCTTTTAGCTTCTCCCCCTTTCTTCTCCTACATAACAAAAATGTCCTTCACCTGACCTTATCATATCCATAGTCTATCATCTTATAGCTCTCTTCCCTTCCCTAGCGCAAAACTCCTACAAAAAAATGCCTATGCTTTTTGAATCCATTCTTGCATACTTCCATACCTTTTCTAATCTGACTTATAACTCCATTAGTCAACAGAAACAATTTTCCCAAAGATATCATTGATTTCTTAATGACGAAACCCATTGACCTTTCTCAACCTTGATCCTTGCTGCTTTGTCTGCAACATTTTCTACTTACCTATCTTCTTCTCCCAGTATCTTCTACTTTCTGAGTTATTCATAAGAGTCTTCTGGCTCCTTTTTGGTCTCCTTCATTTGCATCATCCATATCTCATCTCTTTATTCTTGGTGAACCCTAAGTCATCTTCTTTTTCTACCCTCTTTCTTGGTGGTCTCATCAAATGTCAGACTACATGCATCATCTCTGCTTTATTCAAGCTGAATATCTATGCAAATGACTCCACGTTCTTTATATCCAGCTGTTGTCTCTCTCCCTAACATCTGTATTATCAAAAGTCTCTTGAATATTTCTAGATGAATGTCCTGTAAGAATCTCAAACCTGTCATCACAAAACCTATTAGTCTCTTCCTCTACCTTACATAGTGTACTCATCTTTTTTCTCAACGTCCTTGTTTCTATTGAACTACCATCACATTTCCATTTGCCAAGACTTTTCAATTCTCTTTCCACAAAAACTCTCATATATCCTGCTTCCTCTCCATTTGTACAACTACCTAGGCACTGGCCCTCATCACCTCTCACCTGAACTACTGCAGGAGTCTACTAATTGGTCTCCCTGCTTCAATTTTCTCTCTCAGTACTGCAATCCATCCTCATCTCATCTGCCAAAAATATATTCTGCAGCCACACACCTGACTATATAACTCTCCTGCTCAAAGAGCCTTTGTGAGTCTATAGTCTTTAGGATAAAATACAAACTCCTCCATTTGCAATTGAATCCCTTTGTTATTTCACTCATGGCCTACCTTTTTTTTTCCTTCATGCATTTTACATTTCAATCAAATTTACTTACTTGCTGTTTCCCCAATCTGGCATTCTATCCTCAGTGCTTTTACACATGCCTGGAATATGTTAATTCCCCTTCACTTCCCTCTCTCAGAATCCCTATATACCTCCTCCTACCTCCAGTTTTTTTCTGATGCCCCCAGACTCAAATGTTTCCTTCCTTTTAATTTGTATGTATTTTGCATTTACTTACATGCTGTTTCTCCTTGAGGCAGTGTTTATCTTGTTTTTGTCCACACAAGTACAAAAGCTGAAGTTTTTATCCCAATCCTCTGACTCAGTATCCAGCTCTCTTTCTATTGTATGCCAGTTTCCTATTGCTTCCCATCTTTAAGCTTGCAACAGACCTACTTGTCCAGCATTAGTCTCACAACAAACTCTACCTTAGAAGAAAAAAAAATAGCAGACCATTTATTTAGAAAAAAATACTGAATTTCAATAAATAACAAACCTTTATGAATTCAGAGGTTCCCTATCCTGTCTATGGGAGCTTGTCTGGCCTTTGCCTGGGATAATGTCACTGGAGAACAGATTTATCCATAGATCAAAATGTCAAGAAGAAAAATTAAGCTTCATTTTGCATTGGATTCACTGTGTCAGTGTCTTGGTGCTCTTACCCACCTTTCATCTGTAATCATTGACTATGAAATGTTTACTAATATCATTGGTTAAGATGTGTTTTGGTTCTTCCAAGATTCACAAGATTAAAAAAAAAAAACAGAAGGAAAAGAAAGTAACACAGAAATCGACAGAGATGCATTTTCTGTGGCATGTGAAAAATGTGCCTGTGGGATGATCTCTGTAATTGAGGCATTTTTTGAATGTCAATTGCAGTATCCATAGACTTGATTTCATTATATATTGCATACTTTGTGTTTTCATAATGCAAATAAACCGTGCTCCATTTATAATAAAAAATACATATTCAAAACCCAATCTGTATTCAACTAATCTTCAGATGATCTAGCTACTTTATGTCATCTAAGGACTAAGAGATTCTATCTCAGCCTATGTGCTCTTTTTTGAAATACACAGCTTGTAACAGACAGCTTTTGTAGTAAAGCATTCATCAGAGTGACTTTGCTCTGTAAATGAGTTCCTGCTGGAAAGCATGTATAGGTACTTTGTTGGATAATAGCTTTACTAATTTATTGCAGTATAGCTTGTCTAAAATAAAAAAAAAAATCGTATTCCCAGGCTTGTTCAAAATTTTTCCACCAGTGTCTGTCATCCAGAGGCATGGTAAAAATATCTTTGTCATTATGCACACTGCCTCTGTTTAATATATCATATGATTTTATATAGGCAATGCTATATAACAGGTTATAAGACAAAGTACAAAATATAAATAGGCTTATTTAATATTTTCACTTATTGAACGTTGATTCATTTTCTTCATTTTCATGGGTGTAGAGAAGAACTCCTAAAATGGGAGATGCCAAAACTTTAATCGAACTCCAGGTTGATTTCACCCCTGTCTTCCATTTCAAAAGTGTGAGAAAATTGAAAGTGATCACAAAAGTTGGGACCCCTTGAATTATCTTTGAAGTACATGAGCCTTGTCTTTTCACTGTGGAATATATATTGTTTTTTATTGGAAACATGTATAATGCTACTAAGTATAATTTTATGCTATATTATGATGTACTATAATAATACTATTTTATTTTGCATATTACACATATATCATATCACATCATGTCATATATATATCATGCTGTCATATCATATTGTATTATATCATATTATGTATCATATATTATTTCTTAATATATTATAATTTTATTTCTATATTAATCCTATCTTACCCTGCCATACATTGTTGTTTCATACCATATTGAATCATATCACATCATATTACATTACATTATACATCTCTGTGGTAAGCTGGATAGGACAGGGTTCTGGAATCAGAAAGACCAGAATCATAGTAGCTATATGAACATTGGCAACCCTTGACCTCTCTGTACCTCTTTTCTTTATCTGGAAAATAAGCATGATAATATTATGTAGGTTTCTGGGTTTTTGTGAGTATTAAATGAGGAAATATTTGTGAAGTGCTTGTACTTTGCAAAACTTAGAGTGTTATATAAATTATAATAATTATTATGACTAATATATGTTATGTTATGTTATTTTGCTATGTCATATTGTTGTGCTCTGTTGATTGTACTGTATTGTATAAAAAGGGCTTAACTTTTTTACATGTCATGGACTCATTAGCAGTTGGGTGAAGCTTATGGACCCCTGCTCATACTATTTGTAAATACATAAAATAAACATATACTGGATTATAGAGGAAATAAGTCATATTGAAAGAATTACAAAATTACTTTTAAAAGCTAAACATCTCCATGAGACTCAGGTTAACATCTGATATATGTAGGTACATGCATGTGTATATCTGTACATACATGTATTATATTTGCCTGTGTCCATATACTATATACATCAATGTCTGTGTATATTTACATGTACATCTGCTAGGAGAAGTGAACTTGTGATTTCATGATGGGTCAATGGATGGAGCATGGGAGCTGGATTTAGGAAAACTTTACTTCAAATGTGACCTCAGGTATTGTAACAGCAAGGATCACAGCATACACAGGAGAATCCATTATATAGGTTCTTAGATCTGCTTCTCTAAAAGGAAAGCAACTTCTGAGGGGTCAACAATCACTTTAATCAAACGCATATACCCACAGAGAAAATACAAGCAGAGAAATGAAGACTGACAGTGCTTCCAGCTGTCTAATCATAAGCAATACGTACATCACAGATCAACACACAGATCCAATTTTCTGACCATCACACACATACAGAGTTACCAAAGAGAGAAGCATGAACATCTGACTTTTCAAAGATGGGGGGCTCCTTAGTGGCTCTCCAGAGTTTCATCTGACCAAACAAACATTTCCAATGAGTAAGCCCCAAAGTAAAACCTCACCTCAGAGTATAGATACACTTTTCAGAGTAAACTCTGACTCAGTGTCTCAGTAGAAATTAACAAAGATATTGAGACCTATTCATGGGCAGGGGAGATCTTTAACTCTTCCTCCCATCTACCATTGATCTAACATTAACATTACAGATATTTAAGTCATTTCACCTCTGTCCTTCAGAGTAAAATGGTGATAATAATTGCCTCTATATCCCAGGATCATTGTGAAGATATAATAAGAGAATATTTATAAAGCATTTTACCAAAATTAAAGTAATTATAAATTGATCAATTTAAAATATGTTATTTATTTAGAACTAATGAAAACCAAAGTTTGAAATAAAAGACTCGCCATGAGAAGGTAGTAGTAGTAGCAGTGGTAGTAGTAGTGGTAGCAGTAGTAGTAGTAGTAGTAGTAGTTTCCCCCCAACTCTTTATGACTCTATTTGGAGTGTCCTTGGCAAAGATACCAAATTGA
Source organism: Notamacropus eugenii (assembly GCF_028372415.1). Taxonomy (NCBI): domain Eukaryota; kingdom Metazoa; phylum Chordata; class Mammalia; order Diprotodontia; family Macropodidae; genus Notamacropus; species Notamacropus eugenii. The sequence goes on from NC_092878.1 coordinate 129,980,188, forward strand.
TTTGCCATTTTCTCCAGCTAACTTTACAGAAGAGGAAACTGAGAAAAACAAGGTTAATTGACTTACTCAAAGTCACACAGTTATTAAATGGTCACATTTGATATCAGGATTTCAAAGTCTTCATGACTGTACACTTGGTGCTCCATCCACTGAACTACCTAGCTGCCAAGGGATGTGAGCATATTTCTTTTAAGATTTCATGAAATCAAGGCACTTTTTTTTTAGGTCACAGTGTTCCAATACTTCTTAATTTTTTTCTCATTTTGCTTTCCCGGTCAGCTGTTTTTCCTATTGGATATTTATATTTCTTCCTTTTTTGTCATTTTTTAACGCTAATATTTCCTGTTGTCTCTTAGAATCTTTGGCTTCTATTTGATCGATTCTATTTTTCAAGGAGTTTATTATTTTGGTAAGATTTTATGCTTCTTTTGCCAGGCTACTCTTTCTAATTCTTTTTTTCTATAGCTTTCATTTCCTTCCCATTTTTTCTCCTCAAGTTTTCTCATTTCATTCATTAAAAAATAACAAATCTTAAGATCTTAAAAAAAACTCTCTTGTTTTATATTTTCAAGGAATTCTAGTTTAATTTTTGAAGAAGTTGTCTTTCTCTGAGGTTTTACTTATAGATATTTTTGAATCATCCTCTTCTTTGGGGTTTGTATCTTGAACTTCCCTGCAATGATTGTAGCTTTTTACAATAAGTTCTTTATTTCTGTTCATTCTCCTATCCCACTTCTTAACGTCAGATTTGTTGTTAGGTCTAGAGAAAAGATCTGAGCTGATCCTATTGATGCTTTCATGGAGTATTTATTTCTTTGTGTTATTCCAGAATCTCAGGGATGGTTTAGAGACTTTCCCCATTTTCAGTGCTCCCAGAGTGATCTGATCTACAACAAAGTCTGATTATTGGCCCACCTGATCTAAAGTCTGAAAATTCCTGACCTTGGTTTGGGTATGAGCAAAAATAGACTGCTAGCGGCCTCAGCCTCCATCAGGCAGTAGAAAGCTCTTTTGGTTCAGAGTGTAGGCTCCTCTTTGATCATGGATTTGTGCCCTGGTTATTGCTCTGCAGGTTGGGCTGGATGCTGATAATGAGATCTTGCTAAGTCACGATGCTGCTGCTACTGCTGCTGCTGCTACTACTACTACTACTACTACTACTACTACTACTACTACTACTACTACTACTACTACTACTACTACTACTACTACTACCACCACTACTACTACTACTATTACTAATCTTTGATCTTCCTCCAGTCTTGATATAGACAGAGCCCTGGACCTCCTAACAGGGAATGGCATCCGTCCCTCCCCTTCTTAGTCTGCCGTTGATTAGTGAGCAAGAACTGAGTAGTGGGTGACAAAGCTGCTACTTTGCAATCATCTCAGTCCCAGTATCAGTCTGGTGGTGCCCGTTTATGAGTCTGGGACCTCCTCTAAGGTACTAGAGAGCTAATGTACACTATGCTACTGGTCTGTACCCTTCTCTAGTATCTACAAACCTCTCTTTCTATCTCCATAGCTATATAGAGCCAGGCTGAAAAATGACTCTTGTTAACTTTCCCCAGCAGGCTTTGGTCTGGTATGTATTCTATGTCACTTTGGAGGAATTTATGGAGGGGAGCTTACACCATCTTGGCTCAGTTGCTCTTCAGTTCTCAGTTTCAGATGTTTAATCTCTTTCCCTACAGTTATTGGGTCAGATATTTAGAACTGAAGGGGAACCTAGGGTACAGAAACCTCATTTACAAATTAAAAAATAAACTGAGGCACATATTAATGGTCAACATCGTATGGTTGTAAGTGGAAGGAGAGATTTGAATTGATAATTTGCTTCCAAAGCTGTTGACCTTCCCAGCCAACCATGATATCTCTTTTTACAAATCTTTCTTTGGTGTTCTGGGCATCAGCAATATGATCTACGGTTGTGTCCTTCAAACATGTGTCATGGAAAACATTTCCTGAGTAATTAAAAAAAAATAATCTTTTCCTTTCTTTACCCTACTTTGAATATATCACAAAAAATACCCTAAAACATATTTGCATAATCCAGCAACGTTAATCCCCACCATAGTCCTGACAGAAAATGTATTTCTCTGCATTTTTCATAACCTCTCTGTCATGAGGCAAGTGATATTTTTCTTCTTTATTCCTTTGTACTCATGTTATATCATTCCATTTTTCAGAATTCTAAAATTTTTCAAAGGTATTTTTTTCTGATTTTGTTAGATTATATAAATTGTACTATTTTTGTTTACATCACTCTAAGTTCAGAGATCTTCTCAGTTTCCTCTGGTATTGTCTGTTACATAATGTAATAGTAACATTTCATTACATTCATATTCCACAGTTTGTTTAGTCGGTTAGTTAACAAACATTTATTAAGAGCCTATTTTGTTCCAGGAAATGTTAAACACTGAAGATGCAAAAAAAATTGCAAAAACTGTCCCTAACTTCAAGGAGCTTCCAATCTTTCCAGTATAGGAAATGATATTTCCTCCTGTTTCTTTGTCTGCTACAAAAAAAAAAAAATCTGTCATAATTATTTTGATAAAGATAAAACATTATACTCTCTTTTAATTTATCTGGAGATATAGGTCCTGTGGTGGTATAAAAGAGAAAGGGTATACATAAGTTTGATCAATTTCTGGGCATAATTCAAATTACTTTCCAGGATGATTACATCAAATTGAAAGTTCCACTCATAATGCATCAGTGTACTTTTCCCCCACAGACTCTGCAAAATTTGTCATTTTCTCTTTTATCATCTTGACCAGTCTGATGGGTTGATCCTCAAAATAGTTGACCTAATTATTATTGATATAAAACATTTTATATGATTTTTGATAGTTTGTACTTTTCTTTTGAAAACTGTTTATATCTTTTGACCTTGGCTGCTCTAATATCCTTAAGATGTAACCTTTTCTATCCAGGTCCTATTTCCATATGGAGCTTTCCATTGGTGTATGCTGGATTGTTTGCTGTTCAGTTATTTTTCTGTTGTGTCTGACTCTTCATGATCCCATTTGCGGTTTTCTTGGTGGAGATATGGGAGCAGTTTACCATTTCCTTCTACAACTCATTTTACTGAGACAAACAGAGTTAAATGTCATGCCCAGGGTCACATAGACAATAAGTGTCTTGAGGCCAAATTTGAACTCATGAAGAGTCTTCCAAACTGCAGACCTGGCAGTCTCTCCACTAAGCCAACTAGATGCTCCATATTCTGGCTTATTCGTCTGAACAAAATTTGCACCAGATTCCTGTCCATTTTTCCTAGTACTTTTTTGTCAAATAGCGACTAATTCACTTAGTTAGTGGGATCTTTGAGCTTATCAAGCACTATCATACTGTGTTTCTTTACTTCTGATTGTTACGTACCTAATATATTTCACTGGTAAACCCCTCTTTGTTTCTGTTTTTTACTAGTATTAGGCAAATCTTTTTTTTTTAAATAAGCCCTGCTTTGTAGTGAGTTTGAGATCTGATACTTCTAAAAGTGCAGCCTTCCCACTTTTTTTTATTAATAACTGAAATTCTTGACTTTTTGTTCCTTCACATGAATTTCATTATTATTTTTTCTAGTTCAACATAATATTATCATGGAAATTTGTTTGGTATAGCACTGAATTAGGTTAGATAGTAGTGTCACTAATTAAATGATATTTTATTACATTAGCTTAACCTATCCATGAGCAATGAATGTTTATCTAAATATTTAAGTTTTTATTCTGAAAAAAGTATTTTATTGCCATGTTAAAGTGTATTGCTATATGTACAAAATAACCAACTCTTAAAAATTCAATAAGAATGGATTTCTTGTTGCCAAATTTTGAACCACTAAATATCTGTGTGACCTTGGAGAAGTCACCTTATGTCTCTGGGCCATAGTTTTCTCTCTGAAAAGCAAAGTCTGTTCTAGGGACTTTATGTTTATAGGAAATAAGTACAGTAAACAGTGTGGTGTTGTGAATAGAGCTGAGCTTATAGTCAGGAAAATCTGACTTCAAGGCTTGCCTGCCTCTGATTTATACTTGCTTTGGAATCATTAGTATACCACTTTAACTTTCAGTACTGCAAATGACTTTCTGAAACCAGAAGTTACAGAATAAACGTAAATCAGAATTAGCCCAAAGTAGCTCATCAGGGGGCTCTGTGCTAATGTACAACATAGGCTCTGGGATCAGTCTCCCAATCCCCATTCACCCTAGCAGATTCTGCTTTCTATTGTTTTTACTCATAAGCCTCCTAAAAATGTGCTTTTCCCACTGATTATCTATTTGCATCAATTAGCCATCCAGACTAAATTAGCTTTTAGTAAAGCATATTTGCTCATTAAAATGCTCAGAACACAGTGTTTTATAAATGCTTGTTGATAACTTGAAGGAAATAAAATATGGCATGGTGAAAAGGGTCAGTACAAAACATCCCCAGCAAAAATCTAGAATACGCGCTCCAAAAAGTACAGAGTCCAAGAAAAAATCAACTCAAATCAAAAATGCATGTAGTAAAGACTGCAACCCACCTTTTAGAAGTTTTTATTTGTTTTTCAACAAGTCCTTTTCTCTCTTTGTGGAATCTTCTTGAAGCTTAAAGCTGCCTTTTTTTTTTTCAGTATATCTGATTTTGTCATGGTGTAGACCCTCCCATAAGACACTGTTCTTCCAGGGATATTGCTAGGAAATGGAGAAGTCTAAATCTAATGTATCTAAGTTCAGAAGATTATCCTCTGGTCAAAAAGAAGAAAGCAAGCAGACAGAGCCTTCCTCAAGTGATTCCCTCTCAGGGAAGTGTCTGAAATGTTCTCTCCTCCGCTTAAATGTTGGGTTCTGAATTGGCTTACTATTTTACAGAATATTAATAGGGGAGGCAGGTATATTAGTTTAATACCTTTGATGAACTGGTTGATTAAATGTTGATATTCTTATAAGATAAAGGTATTAGGCTAGAGAACTTCGTTAGTGAGGGCAGCTGGGTGGTGCAAAGGATAGAGCACCAAGCATGCAGTCACGAAACCTGAGTTCACATCTGACCTCGAAAACTTACCAGTTGTGAGACCCTGGGTAAGTCACATAACCCTGTTTTCATCAGTTTCCTCATCTGTAAAATGAGCTCGAGAAGCAAATGGCAAACTCCAGTATCTTTGCCAAGAAAACCCAAAATGGGGTCATGAAGAGTTGGCCATGACGACTTTAATCAACCCCCACCCTAATAAATAAACTCACAGGTGTAATACAAGCAAAAATCCCAGAAAACAAATAGAGCAAAAACTGGAACACATAGCTGCAGTAGAAGCAAATTCCTTCTTAGATCAATAAGTACACTATTACTGAAAAGGAACAAGTCTCACTAATTCTGGTCTTAAAAGGTCCATTGTTTTATTTAAGTCAATAGATGTCAGATCCTCTGAAATTTAGGGAAATAAGAAAGTATCTTTTCTTCAATCTACACAAAGATGGAGTGAAGTGCTGATAATCAAGAGCCACAAAGGTACAGATATTCCTCTTATCAATTCAATTCAATTTGACAAATATATAATGATCTAAGTTATTCTAGTGTATCAGAAAATAGATGAACCTAGAAGTCAAAAGACTTGAGTTCTACTCCCATTTCTTCTGCTAACTATCTATGTGACCTTGAACAAGTCACCTTAGTCTAGATCTCCATTTTCTCTATGAAAAATAAGGAAGGTACCTCAGATAACCTCTGAAGTCCCTTCTAACTTTGTGATTTTTGTCCTGCCAAATTTGGAAAGACTTTGCTGGGCTTCATCTCTTCCACAGGATCTGTCAATATGACGGAAATTAAAGGCAGACACTGATAAAGATGCATATTTCATTATTTCATGTGATCAAATATGTCCATTATAACAATAAGTTAAGCCCTTGATCTATTTCTATTTCTTCTTCGGTTATCGACACTGTGGAGTTCTTTCATTTGTATGCTTAGACCAATGACATTTGCCAAGTCTATGGACATAGGCAACTTTTATTATGCTAGACAATAGTCTAAGGAGCTAAGTGGCCCAGGGGATAAAGCATTGGGCCTAAAATCAGAGAGGCCTGAATTCAAGTAAACCCTTAGATACTTACTAGCTATATGACTCTCTGGGTAAGTCACATAACCTGTTTGCCTCAGTTTCCTCATCTGTAAAATGGTCGTAATACTAATATCACCCTCTGGCAGTTATTGTGAGGATCAAATGAGATAATTGTAAAATTTTTAGCTGTGTCTGTCACATAGTAAGTGCTATATAAATGTTAGCTAATATTATTTATAGTAGGAGGAAAGCCAGAAATATCTTTCTTTTCCAAACCCCAAAATAGTAGAACATGACAAAAATAAATTGGAAGATTATGTATATCTCGAACTCAAAATGTCCAGTCTCCTCAATCTGCAATTGAAGAAACTGATACAAAGGAAGTTAAGGCACTTTTCCAAAGGCACACATATATTAGAGTAAGAGTTTGAATCTGGATCCTCTAAAGCTAGAGGCAGTGATCTTCCTACAATACTTCCCAAATATTTTCAGTTAGCTTTGATTTTAAGTGTTCAAAACTAAAGATAGAATGAGGTTATAGGATGGTCTTCAAAAACAGAAATAACTTTTAGCAATAATTTCTAAAAGCAACAGCCCATTTCACACAATTTTTGTATTCTTCCGATAAAAGATATTACGTGTCACCACGCAGACGCACAATATATGCTTTTGTGCTTTGAAGGCCATTTTTTTTCTTAGATTAAAAAGCCGGAATTGTTAAACAGCATAAAACTTCTATGAGATGCTACTGCTTTTGCAGCAGAAAATGAAGTTCTAGAAATGTTCTTTTAATTGGATGACTGCAGAGGGGCAGAGAAAAGGAAGAGCTGTTTGAAAAGTTTGGGTAGCTAAGATAAGAAAAATTCTGGATGCTTCAGCAAAATTGTCAGCCCTCAGAGATCTAGCTTTCACCGTTATTACTAATGCAGTACTTTCCGTTTACAGTAAATTAGATGCCAAAGACATTGCAGCCCAAATACTCTGCTCTTCTACCAGCATGGAACCTTAACAAGTTTCATTGGGAAATGCTCTTGGTTTCCTAAAACCTGAATCTTGCCTATTTCTTTTTGTTCCACGCTCTTAAACAGATGTGAGGAAACAGGGAGGAAATTATCTACTTAAAATGCAAGTATGGTAGGATAAAATTATATGTTCTGAACAATATTAAAGTTCCTTTCAAACAAATCATATACATATGTATGTGTATATATGTATATGGGTACATATATACACATACACAATACATATATACATGCATACATACACATGTATGCATATATACATGCAAATAGACACACACAGACACACACATAATATGTGTGTGTGTATATACATATATACTTGAAGTATATGTATATATATCTGCATGTGTGTGTGCATATGTGTGTGTATATACATATATATATATATATATATATATATATATATATATGAAGATGATGAACATTCTGTAAGTATTCAACATGGCCATACATTACAAAGTATGATCTGCCAAAGGGTCAAAGCAGTCAAATCTGTGGACAAAAATATGTGGTTGTAAATACAGTCCACAAATACAAGTGCTATAGTATATTAATTTTGTTTTTAAAAAAATGTTTTATTTTTTCCCAATTGCATACAAAACCTATTTTTATCATTCATTTTTAAACAATTTCCCTTCCAAATTCTCTCCCCTCCTTCCCTTTCCTGCCCCCTTCCTGAGACAGTAAGCAATTTGTTATAGGTTATACATATGCAGTCATGCAAAACATATTTCCATATTAGTCATGCTGTAAAAGAAAACACAGATCAGAAAAGAAAACAAACAAAAATCCTGGTACAGTACTTTGTTGGTCATATAAAGAAATGCTGGTAATTTATATGGACTTATTTTATATTCTGCAGTTTTGATTTTGGTGTTTAACTATTCAGTATGCCGAGTTCTCTGTTACCCCATGGTAGCATGCCAGATTCTTCTATCCTCCACTATCTCTCAAAGGCTGTCCAAATTCATGTTCATTGTTTCCATGGCTATCTATTCATCTCATCCTCAGCCATTCTCTCTTCCTTTTGTCTTCCATCTTTCCCAACAGCAGGGTCTTTTTCAATGAGTCCTGTCTTCTCACTATATGGCCAAAGTATTTAAGCTTCAGCTTTAGCATTTTACCTTCCAGTAAATAGTCAAAATTAAGTTTTTTGGTTTTTTTTTAAGTAGTAACTGATTTGACCTCCTCTCTGTCCAAAGGACTCTCAAAAGTCTTCTCCAGCACCACAGTTCACCAGCAGTGATTCTGCAGTGTTCAGTTTTCCTTTTAGTCTACCTCTCATAGCCATACATTGCTACTGGATAAATAAAAACACAGCTTTAAGTATATGTACCTTTGTCAGGAAAGTAATATCTCTGCTTTTTAGAATGCTGTCCAGATTTGCCAAAATTTTCCTTCCAAGGAGGAAGAATATTTAAATTTCATAACTGAAGTTGCCATCTGCAGTGATCTTTGAACCCAAGAACATAAAATCTGACACTGCCTCCATTTCTTCTCCCTCTATTTGCTAGGAAGGGGTGGGACAAGTTGCCAAGCCCTTAGGTTTTTGAGGGGTTTTATGATGTTAAGCTTCAAACCAGCTTTAGCACTCTTCTCTTTCACTCTTATCAAGAGATTTCTTAATTCCTTTTTACTTTCAGCCATCAGAGTGATAACTTTGCTAAAACTGTTAATTATTTCAACCTCTCTAATATTCTTTAAGTATACCATCATATCATCTACACAGAATGATAGTTTGATTTCCTCATTGCCTATTCTAATTCCTTCAGCCTCTTTTTCTCCCTTTTATTGATGTAACTAGAATTTTTTGTAAAGTATTGAATAATGGGCTTGTCTCCAATTACCATTTTTCTTTGTGGTTTTACTTCTAGCTATTTACATATTGTAGTCTTATGAGTTTGTGTCTTGTATTTCTCTGCCACCATGGTAGGTTTTTATGCTCGAGGTTGGTTGTTGTTATTTTCTTATGCTCTTTTTTTCAGTCTATTTCTTGACTCTGAACTTCATGTCAAAGTTGGGCTCTATTCATTTGGCAGAGGGGAGGTACTGGCCCAAGCTTTAAGCTTTTTCATGCTGCTGTTTTCAGAGCTAGTTCTTGAGGTTTGGAAGTTTTCAATACTTTTAAGGTGTTGTGATCTGAGGAGAAATGTGGTCCCTGCTATCCTGGTCTGTATTGCTGTTCTTACCCAGGAAAGGTCCCTGTTGCCTTGAGATTGGAATTAATATTGCTGCTTAGGATCTCTGCTCCTTTGAGACCAGAAGTGAAATTATTCCTTAGGGTTCCTATTCCCTCCTGATCAACAGTGCTGTTTTCTGCCCTTGAATTGCAACCCAGAAGTAAGTACAGGCAGTGGAGTTGCCAAACAGCATCTGGCACTACGTTCAGTAGTAATTTAGTGGTTCTCTGTAATCTCTTTCTGACCATTTGCCAGATCCTCTTACCATCTCAGTCTTGAGAGCTCCTAAAGCTGTTGCTTTTTCTGTCACTGACACCTAGTCCCTTGACTGGTGCCTTGTCCACATGAGCTTAGAATCAGCTTTCACCCCCAAGTGGTAGATTTCTCCTTCTGATCTCTTAAATTGTCTCAAGTTGGAAGACTATCTCACCATGCCCTTTATTATCTTTGCCACTTAAGAGTTTGATTTGAGGCATTATTTTAAAGATGATTGGTGGGGAATGTTGGGAGAGCTTGGTTAAGTGCTTCCTCCACTCCACCATCTTAGCTCTGCCCCCAAAAGTCTACATTCATTTTTAATGAGCTATTTCCACAACTAAAGTCCTACCCTGATGACATAGTAAAATTTCCAGGGAACTCTGGTTTTTCAACAAAATGAGTACCTGTCAATCAAGACTTCAGGTATGAGTTGAGAACAGATTCCCCGTATAGTACCTTAGCTTGGTTAAGTGAAGAGAAGTTCATCACTAATAAATTATAAATTGTTATTTTTCTGCAGTATTCATTAAGTCACCTACTAGTATATGAATGAGAGAAGTGTCATGCTGATGGATCCTTGAATATTAGAACTTAAGAAACTCAATTTTTGAGCTCTGAACATTGGAATCAGAATCTTGTATCTTTGTCAACCAAAGAAGTTGGATAATGGTCTTCAGTGAACATCTATTCCCCATTCTTGGACAGCACAAATATGGGTTTATTTACTTAAATTACAAGGACATTATGTATATGCACTTTCATTTTTTTCTACATTAGGAAACTTGGGTACAGTGCAGGAAACCATCATACTGCTACAGGAAACCCAGCTCAGATGTTACAATATTGAGCAGATTGCAATAGAATCTTCATGATAGTATTATGAGCAGGTCTATACTACCAGGTAGGTGGTAGTATAGATAGAGCACTAGGTCTGGACTCAGGAAGACCTGAGTTCAAATCTAACCTCAGACACTTAGCTGTGTGACCTTTGACAAGTCACTTAGCCCTGTTTGCCTCATTTTTTCATGAGCTAGAGAAGGAAATGACAAACTATTCCAGTGTCTTTGCCAAGAAAATCCCAAATGGGGTCATGAAAAAACAGACATGACTGAAACAACTGAAAAGCCTGAACAACAACAACAAAATGGGCAGATTTTTGGGAAATGATGCAGATGCTTTTTTAGCCTTCTTAGTGTACATGAATCATAGCATGCTGGCGTTTAGACCAGCCCCTTGAGAGTCTTATTTTATGAAAAGCTGCTAAAGACTTCTGGTTAAAATGGCTATGTGAAAGGTCATAGAGAAGGTCAACACTCACAGAAGCCCAATAAATGTTTGAAAAGGACTTCAGAAAGACCCATGATAAAGAAATCTAACAAAATAAATAAATAAAAGTAGACTCCTCCAGTAAACAACTGCAGAAAAAGACAGCATAGTTTAAAAATGCAGGTGGATAGAAGGGCCAAACTAGTACATACCTCCATTTCCCTTAAACATAGAAGTCTTGGAGCCTTGGAGAAGGGTCCCCTGGGGGAAATCAGGGCCAACTCTGGCAATTGGCCTTGGAGATTGAAGAGATCGAGAGAGAAGGGAAGTCAGGCTCAAAGTTTATTAATGGAATCTAAAAGCCAATACTAACTCCAATAATCCATACCCTAAAGTCATATCCTTAATGTGGCCTATTAGAAAAGGGTTCCCAAGAGAGCACTGAACAAGCTGATAGTAATAGGCTTAGTAGCTTTTGTAGCACAGGGGACCATCGAAGGGGGCAAGATCAATTCAGCACCACAGGAGCACTCTGCAGTGGGCGGGATAACACTTTGATTTCCAGTACCCACTCAGGCCTCATAGGACCGCAAGAGGTAATGAAAACAACTCCCAATAATGATTGTGCAAAGAGATGAAATAAGGCCAGTTGAAGCTGTAATCCACAGCAAGACTAAGGAAGATAAAAGTCAGGGATTTAAGTAGAGGGAGGGACTTAATACCTATCACCTGTGGCAACCACATCCTGATTATAGAGGTGATAGGTCAAACAAAGCCTAACTAACCCCTCTAAGAATGCTGAAGGGTACTGGTGCAAACACAAAATTATATTCCAAAAACTGAGGATGAAAACTGGAGTAAACAGAAGATACTAATACATGGAAAAACATATGTGCTTAATGTAGCCCTTGTTTTAAATCACACGATCATAGGATTATAGATTTAGAGATGGAAGGGAAAAAAACCAGCAAGTACGAACAGAACCTTGTAGGGAAAAAATGGCCTGGCCAGAGGGATTTCAAAAATGATTGGAAGACATTTTGAGATAAAAAAAATAAGATTAGAAATGAAATGAGTTAAAAAATAAAATAGAAAGGATCATTAAATCATAGATTTTTATTTGGAAGGAATTGTAAAAGTCACCTACTCCAATCTTCTTATTTTATAGAGGAGTAAACTGAAATGCAGAGACTTGCACTAAAAACACTGGTAACAAGTGACAGAGTTCCCATTTCTTTTTCTTGACTGCATTTAAATTTTTTTATTAAAAAAATCATCTTGTATCAACATGAAGATATCAAAATGTTGTTTATCCCTTTTTCATGCAATGAATTAGACTTTGGGAGATTTTCTCACTTTTTTATTTTTGATCCTATATCTAACAAACTGTGAACAGTGTACTATTGTTCAAAGTGCTGTTAATTCATTCATTTCATTTGTGTCTGAATCTTCATGATCCCACTTGGGGTTTTCTTGGCAAAGATACTGGAGTGTTTTGCCATTTTCTTCTCCACCTCATTTTACAACTGAGGCAAACAGAACTAAGTGATTTGCTCAGGGGCACACTGCTAGTAAGTTTCTGAGACTAGATTTGAACTCAGAGAGATATCTTTTTCCTGAAGTCAGACCCAACCCTGTATTCATTTTGCCACCTAGCTACTAGTCCTTACGATAACCAGGTCCAATAAGATGGACTTTCCATTTGTAAGAAAAAAAACCAGTTCAGACAAACAAATGCATTGATTGTTACTGACTGCATATGAAACATTCTATGGATACATAGTTTTGCATCACTGCCGTGAAGTGAGATCTATTTTTTTCCCACTTTTTTCCAGGTCTGAGCCTGGTCATAAGAATTACACAAGAATCAGTTCTGTTCAGTTTTTCTTTGTTTGTTATAGTCATAGTATGTATTATTTTCCTGGTTCTTATTACTTCATTAGTCACCAGTTTGTCAGTCTTCTGATACTTCTCTAAATTCTTTAGTCATGCTTTCTTATTTCAAAATAATATTTCATTGCATAGTAGTGCAGTTATTAGTTTAGCTATTCCCCAACTAAAAGTCATCTATTTATTTCCATCTTTTTGCTACCACCAAAATAAATAAATAAATAAAGCCTCACCGAACCACCTCAATTTGTTTTGTAATATCTTCTAAAGATTAGTTACCCTACAGGGCAATGTATTTTTCATTTTCCTGAACAGAGGTGAAGCATGGATCTACGCTTTCATGTGCTATTGATTGCTCTACCAATATGGATTAGTACCTTCTTTGAAACTTAATTTTAAACAGCTGCTTAGGGCACTGAGAGGATAACTTTCTCCAGTCACACAGTCAATGCCAGAGGGAGAACTGCAGTCATGTCTTCCTGATTTATGAGGACAGCTGTCTGTACACTGCCTCTCCTATTTTCCTTATGATGGTAATAAAAATTAGTACAGTTAGTAAATATAGATTTGTATATGGAGATAAAGTTTATATTAGAGTAAAACCCTCAAAAAGGGAAAGCAGAATTTTTATTGCTTTCAAGCCAGGACAATTAGAAAAATATGTAACAAAAACAGTTAAATGGAAGAACTTTGTAATTTTATCAGTATCTATATTTAATGATTGTGGAGGTATTTAAAATATGAAATATTTTATGAACTACTCATAACTTTCCAAGTACTGTTTGTATCCACTCGTTGCTGTGTCAATCTTTACTAGTTAGTTTCAAAGCAAAGGCGTTTCGTAGGATAACCCAGTAACACTAATATTCTCATGAATTTGAGACACTAACAAATACACGTTATTAGTGGAAAGAACGTGCATGTGTAAAGGACACACATGTGGAAGCACACACGTAAAGAACACATGTGATATCCATGAAATGCCACACATTTAGGGAATTCGTGTGTATATACAGGCAACACTTATCTGGTATTTCAGACACTTCAAGGCTTCTAGACTTCATGGAAATGTCATCATGTTGCTCCTGCTCCCCCACTTTATAGACACAAAGGCTACATATGGAATGTTCTCTCTGAAAATTGTTTAGGCCCTTGGATTCAGTGTCCCCTAGTTTCTCAGTTTCCTAACTCCATTTTTTGTCTTTTTTGAAAAAGCAGTATTTGTACTGTTTTGTTTTGTTTTTTAACCAGTGTTTGCTTTGGTAAAAAAAAAAAAAAAATTCTCTGGTCCTTTGTCTACCTATTCTTTTGTGGGTGGAAGGAGGAGACCTTTGGGGTTGACTTAGTTTTTCATGCTCTGGATCTTCTTTCAATTCATGATGAATTTTAGCCACTTCTCTTTCTTTCTGTAATATGAATGACACTTATTTAATGTAAGTTAAACTAGCTTACTTTAGGGGACAGAGAGGCCACTTTTGGAATCATCATTACTTTGGCTGCCTTACTACATGAGGCGGAAAAGGCTAAGCTTTTTAGGAGTTATTGCCAGAGTTAATTCCTACTGTGCTGATGAACTACCTTTCTCATCTAGCATTGCCCAGGGTCATGGGAAATGTAGCAGCAGAGGGGAAAATCATTTTATCTGTTAGTTCACTGTTTAACTGGCATTTGAAATCAGTTTTATTCTTGTTATCAGTAAAGTTGTTTTTAATGCAATTTATAATCCACATGTGCCTCAAGGCATTGTTCTTGTAAAACATGGTGCTTTGTGAAACTGGTCAAAAATTACAAGATTGAGAAGGAAGAAAATCAAGAAAAGCCTTAGGGTATTTACTGAAATCTTTGCTAAATTTGCATTCTCTGTAACCTTTCATCCCAATTTTCATGATTCCCTGAATCCTCTGGACCTCTTGGAATCTCTCCCAGTTTGTTTTATCCTTAGCCAGAAACAGATGGCTCATTAGAGAGAACATTGGTCTTGGAATCAGGAAGACCTGAGTTCAAATCCAGCCTCTTACACTTGCTAACTGTGTGACCCTAGGCAAGTCAATCTAGAGTCTGCTTCAGTTTCGTCATCTGTAAAACAGGAATAATCCACAGGGCTGCAGTGAAGATAAAAAGATATAGTGTCTTTTAAATGCTTTGCAATATATACATATTAGCTAGTACTATGAATACTATGAACATCTACCTAAAATCAAGAGAAACAAGGTAATTATTAAAAAAATCCTTTAGATTTTATTCTCTAATAAGTCTTTCTTCTGTGAAACTGACAATGTAACTTAAGGCCATTCATAAAAGTATACAATACCTTCACTTAAGGACTCTTTCCTTAGGCAGGTAAAATAGTCTTCACTGGCCTTCTGATACGAAGCAAAATTCTCATTTAGGGTTGTTCCAACCAATTTCAAAGATTGCTTTTTAACAAGATGAACCAAGGAAACGATGTGCTAAATAATTAGCCTCATACCTTTAGCTTCCTTTCAGACATCTCGGACTGGATGTTCGGTAGACATCTTCAACAAACGTGTCCAAAACAGAACTCATTATCTGTCCCCCAAACCCTCCTCTCCTTCTATATTCTCTATTGTTATAGAGGGCAACACCATCTTCCCAGTATGGCAGGTTTGGGTTGGTTGTTTGTTTGTTTGTTTTTACACGGTAAATTTATTTTCATACTGCAGAACACATACTCCTTCAACACAATTGTAAGACTACAACGTGAAGAATTGTTCCTGCTATAAGGGTGAGAGATGGAGATCAGAATGACAAAGTAATCCAGTGAGGCTCTTACAATAGCTTTGTCCTACTGCCCATCATAGTCCTTACTTTTCCTTCTAAATACAATCCCTGACTTTAGTTCTTTCATGAAGACTTTTCCCCTAGAAAACATTTATATCTTGAACTTTGAGTCAATATATTCCCTCCCTTTGATTATCCTATTATGCATGTAATGTAAATAACTGACAACTAGTAGAAGATTAACATATTTAAAACATATATATATATATATTGCTTCTACAGTATTAGGGTAAAAAAGGGGGAGGGGGGGAAGAATTGTTAGGATGACTCAACTTCCACTAGACCTAATGCATTTACCATATTGCTTATGTATACCTGTATTGGAATGTATCTGGGTCTGTGTGCGTGTGTGTGTATCATTTGAGCTAGACTTTTCATTATAAAGCAGCCTTCAATTTCAGAAAGGTAACTGTTGATCTTTTAAGTCGTATATTTCAATACATTCTCTTATCAAGAATCATAGAGGAAAAATAAAGAAACCAAACTGTTAAAAATAAAGTGATTATTCAATATAATGCATATTAAAGACATAGAAGTAATAAGGAAGTATATGAAATGTATTTATACATATATATACAGAGAGAGAGAGAGAGAGAGAGAGAGAGAGAGAGAGAGAGAGAGAGAGAGAGAGAGAGAGAAGCATTTCTTAGGTCCACAAACCTGGAAGGCACTTTGATTGGATATCAATTTTCCTAAAGTTGGTTTTTGCTGAGAACTTCACTCAAACCATCTGAGAAAAACATGTCATTTTTTGTTGTTGTTAAGATTCTTCCAAAGAGAAAAATTCCACATATCTCAGTATTTCATTCCACAATCTTTTTTCCCCCAAGATTCTTCTTTTTAGCACTCTTAAATGTAATAATTCTTTCCATGTTTAAACCAATTTTCTTTCTTTTCAGTTAAAGTTCATTTTCTTCTTAGTTCCATCCTTTAGGAAGATGATTTCCATTATTGCATAATAAAAATAGTAACCATAGTAAATAACATTTATATTGTGCTTACTATGTGCCAAGTACTAGGCTAAACACTTTACAAATATTGTCTCATTTTATTCTAGTAATAACCCTGGGAGGTTGGTGCGGTTACTATCTTCATTTTACAGATCAGAAAACTGAATCAAAAGAGAATAAGTGACTTGCCCAGGGTCATAAAGCTAGTAAGTGCCTGAGACTGGTTTTGAGCTTAGGTCTTCCCTACTCCAGGCCCATGCTATTCACTATCACACACACACACAGACACACAGACACACGCAACTTTTTATACTTGACAAAATTGCCCTTTGAGTTTTTTTCAAGGTTGAATATTACCACCTTTTTACATCTTTCTAAAGGGATTCTCTGTGCTTTTCCACATCTTTAGGTAATCTTTCCCCTAAATTAATATTTTAGGTCTCTGATATTTGATTTTTTATCTCCTATTCTAGACAAAAGAGTCATTATGACTATTCTGGGATAGGCGTGACTCTCGTCAGTCTGGTTCAATTTTGGACCAAATGAGACACTTGTAGGGCATTCAACAGTTAACAAAAGGTGATTAAAGCAGTTGAAGGATATATAAAAAGGATTGGATTTTAGGAAATTGGAGCTGACTCAGCTATGCAATCTCAACTTCCCAGTTACAGAAGACTGTAATATGCCTTTCAGATGAAGAACGCTCACTCTTCTCTCTGTCAGTGAAGCCACAAATTGCTTGTAGTCTTAAGAATATAGCATATGTTAATATTAAATATTTTGTATCTTCAGCTATAATTAAAATATAGTATTTGTCTTGAATGGTTTTAGAATTAGTTGGGATCCATCTGCTCTCTTTCTAAAGTGAGAAAGTTTGTCCTTATACCATTATCTTACATAAATCATAATAATCTGTTACTATGCATATTTTCTTACATATGTTATTTTTATACCATGTTGAGTGACAGTGCAGTGCCATTGAAAGTCACATTGACTCAGTTATCCATACTTCCCAGTCCTGCTTGTCAATCACTGTCAGGAAAGGCGACAGCTCTTTTTGCTATTTGCTTTTTTTTTTTTTTTTAGTTCATAGTCAGGCAACCTCTACCTGTGACCTTTGTACCTCTATCTGGAAATGGTCACATTCCTGCTATCTTGGGGAGTAACTGAGATGCAAGGCTCCCACCTCTTTGCTCTGTGAATTATCTAAAAGTTATCTATAAAAGCTGGCCTTTTCTTGAAACCAGTGCTCAACCAGTGATCAACGCATCAATGCGTTGCTACTTTGGCACACACAATAAAAGCCATTTAATTCTCTTAGTCCTCAGTTTTGCCTCGTTAATCAAGGCAAAAGCTCAAATGGAGAATTTTCTTTTCAACAGCTCTTTATCTTATTTTACTTTCAGGATATATCCCTGTCAGTGATTCTTCTTCTAATACAGGAAAGCTTTATTAATAGTTCCTTTACATAAAGCTTGTTTCTTAAACAAGAAATATTTTTTCTTCTCATGATGGAAAAGATGAAACATCTACAGCCTAGTATATAGTCTACCCCTAACAAGTTTTATTTCATCTTCTATACCTCGTATTGATGCTGATTAATATACTCTTTAAAATATTTTAAAAAATATTATTGGTATTATCATTATTAGTTTTCACCACATAAAGCAAAACAGAAAAATCAGATGCCTAATCCTATTAGAATCTTGAGCCTTTATGACAGCCATCAAGAAAAAATTGTTGGTAATGTTATCTTTTTGAGTAATTAACACATTAACTTGAATGTTTTAATGTTTGAACATTAGTTGTAAGTGATCACTTATTTAATATGCATCACTTTGAATGTAGACTATTTCAAGCATGATGACTTTGCTTCATAAAATAAATGAAATATTAATAAGAAATACTTAAACAGTGAATCAAAATTGTGAATTTGTTCAACCTAAAAGAACACAA
Organism: Notamacropus eugenii; assembly: GCF_028372415.1. NCBI lineage: Eukaryota > Metazoa > Chordata > Mammalia > Diprotodontia > Macropodidae > Notamacropus > Notamacropus eugenii. The sequence goes on from NC_092878.1 coordinate 129,998,555, forward strand.
TAATAGCTTATGGGGATTTTTTTTTAAAGGGAGATAAGACCTTTAGTAAAGTTCAGTGAGAACACATTTCCATGGAGAATTATGTTTACTCAACTCTCCTATTGATAAGTTGGTACCACAGACTTTCTGTAAAATATATACCTAAAATTTTGCGTTCAATATTTTACCCCACAAAATATTCAGCTCTTCTTTCCCATATGAACTATCCTTGAGATATGAATATACATACATACATATATATACATATATATATATATATATGTATATATATATATACATGTGACAATTTTGACAATTGAGGAATATCCACTAAAGATGCATGACTTGTGGATAGATAGATAGATAGTGGAGTATTTCAGTGAGGTAAGCTAAAAATCTCTGAAATTCAGAAATACTTATAAATTGAAGGGAGATGAATAATGTAATCTTGCAACTTGTAGAGGTGATTCATACTTTGTTAGGTATTATAACTTACCCTGTAAATATCAGGATATTTAAAAATCTAGTTTTTGTTTAATGCAAATTCTGAAATATATTATTTTAAAAATGTGTAAAATCTAGAATTATCATTCTAGTTTTTAAAAATTCTACTTTCTACTTTAAATTTTCAACATATTTTAGAGTAGAAGAGATAGTTTTTCTCAACTCTTTCTACTGAGGCAGAAATTGAGTACTTATTTCATAAATATCTTCATAGATGCTAGGGAACTTTCAAGATAAAAGAGAAAGGAATCTATGAACTTGAAAAATGGAAATACGGATGGCCTGATAAATTTATATGGTCAGAAACCTGCAGGAGGTTTTAGTATTTAAAACTGTGTGTTTATACTCAAAACGTTCAGCATCCCTAAACAAATGCTAGTAGTAGAACAGTAGGTATGAACATCCATAGTGCATGTGCTTCTGATTAAGACAAGCTTTCAGCAGTATTTGGCAATGAGTCTTTACTAGTACCCTTAGAGATAGAAGTGCATAATAAATTGAAAAGGTGAGAATATTTCAGGTGAAAGGAAAGCATAGATATTTTAAGGCAACAATAAGTGAAATGAATATTAAGAAGGGTTGTCTTGTTATGGCTGTAGTAGACATGACTTGCCAAGCAGAAAGTTGAACTAGCTCAATTAAGCGCTAAGGTGATTTTGGAATGCAGGTTATATGTAGCAGACAGATTCCCAGATATCTTTGGAGGCAATCTCATTTCAGCTGTCATTGTGTGAGGTTGATTGGTTGTGGTCCTTAGTTCTCAAAGAGGACCAAAATGACATCACTATCCTAGAGGCAAGCTTCAGTCTGTCCAAGCGTGGCTCATCAGACCAGTATGAGCTTGGAATGTTCTACCACAGGTTGGGCACAAATAGTCCATGTTAACATTTGGGGTGGATTCTCTAAATTTGTGCTGTGTTTCCTGTGTTTACTTTGAGCTGCTTCAATTATGCTTTACTCATTAAGCATATGTGGGCACGCCATGCTGAATGGTCCTGTGTCAGCATCACTTGTGTTATACAATCAATTCCAAAGTTCTTAAGAGAGACCTTGACAGTGTCCTTGTATTGCTTCTTCTGACCACCAGGTGAATGCTTGTCCTGTGTAAGTTCTTGATAAAAGAGTCTTTTTTGGCAAGTGCACATTTTGCATTTGAACATGACAAGCCCATCAGAATTGCACTCTCTGAAGAGGTTTGTATGCTTGGCATTTTAGTTCAAGAAAGGACCTCAGTCATACCTTCTCCTGCCAGGTGATCTTCAGAATCTTCCTAAGACAATTCAGATGAAAGCAGTTCTGTTTCCTGGTAGGTAATAGATGAATATCTACTGACAAAAACCTTAAAAAAGTCTTAATGTGTTACAAAAACCAAAAGCAAAACAAAACAAAATTCTTGGAAAGTAGCAGATCTCTCAGCCCAGAAGAGTGACTCATTAAAAAGATGGTGATATATGTGATGAGGTAGGAGGCAGAGGAGACAGAAAAAGAAAGACAAAGAGGAGAGACAATATACAGTGCTCAAAGAGTTCTGGAGTTCCTAAACAGTATTTTCCAGGATTTAAGTGATTTAATTATATAATCATAGCTGATCAGTTGAGAAAGCATCCGAGGCCAAATTTGAAATCAGGAAGTTGTCTTCCTGACTCCAGGCCTGGCACTCTATCCATTGAGCCACTCAGGTGCTTACTCCTCAACATGTAGGAGGCATGATCCCCATCTCATCAATGAACCCATTTTTACCACCTCAGTTCCTGGTGAAGGGAAGGGGATTAGATTGATAGCCGTTCTCTGTTCCCACAGAGCACAGTCCCAGTTCCAAATCCAAAACCCTCCTTGGGATCAAGTCCCAGGCACCCTTTCTTCTCAAGGTTTCTATACCAGATAAGCTGGCTGTACCACCCTCTCTGCCATCTTTCCTCCAAGGTCACCATGGCTCAAGCTTCCAGGTTTCATTAGGATTGTCTCAGACACCTGAGATTGAGGGGGATCAAACAGCACAAAATAGAAACCAAATATACTCAGGTGAATTTCTTGGACTCAGGGTTAAGAAGAGGGATCCAGGGGAAAGAGCCAATCCCACCCTCTCCCTTATTCAGTTGCTGGATTGTGTTAGCTTGGAGCTTCTACCTCTGGACTAAGCAGATAAGAGTGGCCTACAAAAGCACGGTAGAAAAAAGAGCAAATGGTGTGGTCTCACCAGACAGTCAAAGGATGCTACCCTCATTCACATGCTAGGGAACAAAGCATTGGGCAAATCTGGCATGCTCATATGGCTACTCAAACATGTCTTCATGTTAACAGAGCTGGAGGTGCCCTCTCACACATTTTCTTCCCTGGGTTAAAATTCTGTCAGCCCCTTGCAAAAATGAAATGAGATAAATCTGAAATCTATAACTACATGATATAAATACAAGCACTAATGCTTTCAAACAAGAATTTTCCTGGATTCTTAGGTAGCAAACCATTAGTATCATTAAAATTGATTTTTTAAAATCACATTAACAGTCCGTGCAGTAGACATGGCATTATATAGAGCATCACCTGAGAGGATCCTGCAGTGACATCTATCTCCATACAGGGCATATGTGCATGTGTCAATAGTACATGCAATTGTACAATGAGATCAATCAAAGTCAATAAGCATGTCTAATAAACAAAACAAGCTAGCTAGCTGCAACAATAACAAGATTAATAAGCCTATATATAAAACAAAGCAACTGTAATTACTAGCGCATATACAAAGCAGCTAACAGACTGCTACAGAATGAGCATGAACACTAATCAAATGCAGAATAGTAAAATACTCAAACATGAAGTAATCACATGTATAGCAGTAAACAAATAAAATTACATGTAAGATACGTTTTACATGGGCAGTCTCTAATATTGTTGCTTGATACATGTGTGACTATATCTTCAATTTTACCTGTAACATAACCAAGTGACTGATCTTCCAAGCCTAGTGACTTGATCTCTTGACTTCTCTATCCAAGTTAGAAGCTAGGATGGGATGACCATCAGGGTCATTAAAGACTTGTATGTCTACTCTTGGGCTGGCAGCCATGTCAGGTTCCTGCTCTCCAGGTGGACTGTGTAGTCTAGGACTCTCTGTAGCAGTTTTGAGTAAGAAAGAAGTTGCTTCTGCATCCCCTGAACTGGATCATTGTGCACTGGATGCATCACTTTCAGTGCCTATATCTGGGAAAAAAGTCTTGGTACGTCTCCTTTTCTCAGCTTTTGTGCAGCATAAGGCATTGATCTCTACCACTGTGGAGAGAGTTTGTCCAAGAGGGTATTGGAACATGGGTGTCATAAGCAAAGAACATATTTTTTATTCAAAATTTATTAATTTATTTGTTTTCAGTTTTCAATAATCACTTCCATAAGTTCCAAATTTTCTTCCCTTTCCTCCCCCAACCCCCTGCAAGATGGCATGCAATCTTATATGGGTTCTACAGATACATTCCTATTAAACATATTTTCACATTAGTCATGTTGTGTAGAAGAATTAAAACAAATGGGAGAAACCATGAGAAAATTAAAACAAAATATGATAAAGGAGGAAATGGTCTTCTTCATTTTGTGTTCTGATTTCCTAGTTATTTCTCTGGATTTGGATGACATTTTGCATCATGAGTCCTTTGGAAATATTTTAGGTCCTTGAATTGCTGAGAAGGGCTAAGTCTATCAAAAACAGTGCAAGGAGGTAAATTTAAAAAATGTATGTACTCTTTAGAAATCCTTTAATCCAACTTGATCATATTACTGATCAGGAAACCAAGTATTTTTTTTTTTAAATTGTCACACAATCCTTGAGCATCTGAGTCTAGTTTTAAATGGAAGAAACCATCCCTTTCTCCTCTGTCATCAAGATATTTACAATCTAGGAAGACAAGATATTAAATACCAAAAATTTATAATTCAAGTTAGAATGTGGTGAGTAAGAAAGGTCAAAATAGAGATGGGAGAGATTAAGTTCATAAAATCACTCAAAATCAGAGAATCTCAGAAATGAAGATATCTTAGAGATACTCTAGTCCAAGGGTGGGGAGCCTATGACCCTGAGGCCACATATGGCCCTCTAGATCCTTAAGTGTGGCCCTTTGACTGAATCCAAACTTCGCAAAACATTATTAAGGAGATTTGTTCTGTGAAGATTGGATTCAGTCAAAGGGCTGCACTTGAGGACCTAGAGGACCACATGTGATCTCAAGTCTGCAATTTCCCTACCCCTGCTCTAGTCCAATGTATAGCTAAACAGGAATTTTTTCTAAGGTATACTTCAACAAATGCTTGTCTGGTAGCCTTCTTGAAAAGCTCTGACTTTGGAAAAATTACTATATCTGAAGGAGATCCATTCCACATTTTAGATAGTGTTTCTTTCTTTTTATGAAGAGAAACTTCAATAACCTCACTTAGTAATATGAGAGATATGTTTACCTTAAGAGAGGCTAATGAGTCTTTAAAATAAAGTTTAATTTGTTAAATTGCCATTCTGGAAGGGCTCTCTTTCCCCAGTTATGGCTGGAAAAAGACTAAGAAAAAGAAGATGAAAATAACTTCTTTATTTTAATATATTTTATTGGTATCTTTGATTTTTTTCATTATCAATATTTTTCCCAGTATCCTTTTCCCTTCCCCCTTGTCCAAGTCATCCTGTATCATAAATAATATTTTTAAAGGCAAGAGAGAAAGAAGTGAGAAAAAAATCAACAAAATTGATCAATATATCGAAAGGTTCTAAAAATACATCATGTTCCACACCCTTGGACCTTCCACTTCCCACAAAAGACAAGGATAAGGGAGTATCTCCTTGTTCTTTGCAATTTTGGTACATTCAATTTTGCTTACTTTGAAAGGTGTTGTTCCTTCCATTTGCATGGTAATAATCATTGTGTATAGTACGTTCTTTTCTCTGCTTACTTTAGCTTGACTCATTTCATGTAAATCTTTCAATGCTTCTCTTTTCTTATATGCATTATTGCTTACAGATTATATTCCATTTCATCTATATTCCACAATATGCGTAAGGCATTCCTAAATTGATAGGCATCTACAGGTAGCTAGCTTCCATACAGAGGATGGAATGCTGGACTTGGAATCAGAAATATCTGAGTTCAAATCCAGCCTCAGGCACTTAGTAGCTATGTGACCTTGGGCAAATCACTTTTAAACCATCTATTTGTCTTTCATAACAAATGCTTATATAACAAATTTTATATAAAAGTTTCTCCATTTGCCTCCTTATCTTCTTAATTTAGATTTATAATTTTGTTTTGCAGAAGTTTTCTTTAATTTAATGTAATAAAAATTACTATTACTAAATGTAATAAAAATTTCTATTTCAACTTTTGTAGGTACCACTATCCATTGTTGTTTTTTTTTTAATTTTTTTAAGAATGTGTTTCTTACTTCACGTCTGTAAAATTTAAATAATCTGATCATCTTCTGATCTTTTTGGGGGAGGGAGGTAATGGTATATTAAAGTCAAACTACTTTGAATTTGCTGTGGAATATGATGTGAGATATTAGTGTAAGCCTAATTTTTGCCAGAACACTATCCACTTTTCACAGCAGTTTTTTTTTCTTCTCAACTAAGGAGTTCTTTCCTAAGTAATTTATGTCTTCAGATTTATGGAACACTGGATTATTGAGTCCCAGTGTTTCTACTTCTCCCTTGTCTGCTCTGTTTCATTGATTTCCTTTTCTTTTATTTTGTTAAATTGAAATAATGTGTATGCCTGCTGGTTTGAAATAAAGTCTAACTTCTGGATGTGCTCCCTCCACAGTCTGCACCACCATTCCTTCCACTTTCTAAATTATTACCTTAGATATCTTAGGTTTTTGTTTCTCTAAGTGTTTTTATCAAGTTCTGTAAAGTGTACATGTGATAACTTGATTAGTAAAGACTTAAAACTGTAGAGCAACTTTGTGTGTATGCCTTTTACGTTCCATTGACACAACCCATCATGAGCACTCAATCTTTCTCCAGTTATTTAATTTCTTTCTTTATTTAAGGAGTACTTTGTAATTGAATCTATAAATGTATTCTGCTTGTTTGGGTATTTTTATCCCCAGATAGTTAATGCATTTTGTAATTATTTTCAGTGTCATTTCCCATTTCATTAATGCCTCTTGTATTTTGATATTTCGATATAGAAATGCTGTTTATCTTTGTGGGTATATGTTTTAGCCTGATATTTTCCTGAAGTCATTGTCTCAATTAATTTCTTTGCAGATAACCTAGAATTCCCAAAGAATACCATCATATCATCCACAAATGGGAGAGTGTTTAATTTACCTCTTGACCTATATTTATTAATTAATTTCTTTTTTCTTGTCATTACTGACATTTTCATTTCTATATCAATTAAATAATAGAGGGTAGAGTAGGCATCCTTTCATTATTATTTAATTCATAGAGAAAACATCTAATGTAGTCCCCATTGATTTTGATGCCTACAATTGATTTTATATAGATACTTTTATGATATTAGAAGAATCTCCCCTTTTACAAAAGTTGACCATCTTTTAGACCACAGACATATTGCAAACAAATGTAAAATGGCAGATATCGCAATTACATCCTCTAAAGACCATAATGAAATAACTATAGTAATTAGTTTGAGAGGCAAAAACAAAAGGCAGAGTCCCAAAGGGAGACTTTACAATAAAATCCTAAATAATAAAGGGATCAAAGAACAAATCATTAAAAAGTCAAGAATTATGTGAAAGAAAATGATAATTATGAAATAACATGCGGAAATTTCTGGAATGTAGCTAAGAGTCCTCAGGGGAAAAATCGTATCCTTACAAACATTCATTAGCAAAATAGAAAAAAGAGAGAATTAGGGAACTGAATATATGCTTAACATATAAAGCCAACAATAACCAAACATGAAATAAACACAAAAAGGGAGATGTTAAAATGAGTACCATTCAGATCCCTTCAAAACTGACACCCCAGCTGTCTTTCCAGTTTCTTTCACTTTAATCCTAATGTGTATTCTTTGATTCCACTCTGGCCTCCTGACTGTTCCAAGAATAAGATACACCTTCTCTTTTCTCTGAACATTTTTCCTGGTTATAGTACATGCTTAGAAGACTCCCAGTCATCCACTCTGTTTACTAACCCCCTAGCTGTTAAATCACAATGAAAATTCTACCTTCTATAGGAAACTTTTGCCAACCTCAATTAATTCTATTGCCTTCCCACTATTAATTATTTCTTATTTATCTTGTGTGTAGACTGTTGTATATATTTATTTTCATTTTGTTTGTCACATTAGATTATAAACTCCCTGAGGACAGAACCTGTCTTCTATCTCTTTTTGTATCCCTGGCACTCTAACACAGTTCCTGGCACATAGTAGGTACATCAGTTTGTTGCCTCATTAGGCTTCTTGGTAACTTGGAATGTGAAGACAACTATAATTACTTTACTTACTGAGCACAATTCTCATATTGAGAAAATTGGAGAATTCATGAGAAGTGGAGAAAATATCTAATATGATACCTAATATGACTAATGAATTGATTGATTTCCTTTCTCCTGAGACAGGCAGGACATGATCTCAAATGTACTTTTCCAAAGTACATTTCCAACTCAAATGTAGTTTTCCAACTACTTAATTCCTACAGATTATACCCACTAGAAGGTCTGAATCTCTCTTTGCAGAATCTTCCCCCACCTCCATGACTATATTTTTCAGTGATAATTCCTTCCAGCACTGGATCAAGATTCACTATTTTCTCCTATTTTTTTAAATTGTTTCTTTTGTCACCTCACCCATTCTCCCATAACCTCTCTTCCTTCACACCATGGTGTGTACCATGCTCCAGTTCCTTTTATTCTATAGTTATCTGGATGAGTGCCGCTAAAGTTCTGGGCACTCCAGCTTCATGTAGAGTGCATTTCAGCTTTCCTACACATGAGTTCCTTCTGTACAGAAGTGGACAGATTTGAGCTTAATTGCTTGGTGACACAGAATAATGGGGTGAAGTCAGGAATAAGCCATGCTAAAAGAGACTTCAGTAGCAGTAAGGAAATTTCTGAGTTGATTCCAGAACACAAACCCATGGATTGAATTCTGCTGACTTGCTACAATATAGGGGCTGGGGAGACAAGCTGTCCTGAGTTAACACTTTAGGAATTAGGGATCAACCTTCTCTGATCTTAATTTATCATTTTGTTGCCTCATTAGGCTTCTTGGTAACTTGGAATGTGAAGACAACTATAATTACTTTACTTATTGAGCACAATTCTCATATTGAGAAAATTGGAGAATTCATGAGAAGTGCAGAAAATATCTAGTTGTAATGGTAATTTAAGGTTAATGGTGGTTGGGGAAAAGAGTTAAAAATCTTCCTGACCCAATAATAGGTCTCAATATTTTTGTTAATTTCTATTGAGGCTCTGAAAAGTATATAAATAGTCTGAGGTGAAGTTTTACTTTGGAGCTTAGTTTTTAGAAGAAGGTTTGGGTGCCAGATGAAAATCTGGGAAGCCACTAAGGAGTCCTGAGCTTTGAAAACTGAAATGTGGGTGCTTCTCTCTCTGATACCTATGTATGTATGTAATGGTCAGACAATTGGATCTGTCTGTTCATCTGTGATATATATATTGCTTGTGGTCAGACAGTTGGAAGTCCTGTCTGTTGATCTTTATTTCTGTTTGTATTTTCTCTGAAGATCAGGGTGCTGACGTTTTCCCCTGAACTAAACGAATGATATATGTGTTTGATTAAAGTAGATTGTTTCAAAAGTTGCTTCCTTTTAGAAAATCAGATCTCAAAATCTGTACAGCAAGCCTTCCTGTGTTTGTCAGGGTCCTGGCTGTTATACTAGTTCTCTGTCTTACTCACCTAATTAACTTCTTTCTTTGTAAAATATTTGAACCTTAAATTAAAGAACAAGACAAAGATGATTCTCATAAAGATAGTTGATTTGTCATCCCAAATAACCTAAGGGATGAATAACCTTGTTTTCAGAAGTACAGTGAACTCACAGGGAGTCTGGAATAGTTCTGGCTGTGATCATTCTTACAGTCAAAGTACCATAAATAATCATCTATGTGCTTTATTATTTATTCTATTATTAATAAGAAACAACATTTGATAGAAAGTTGACTTCATTGCCAGAAGTTCCGAGTTCTAATTTTTACTTCTGATACTACTGTCTGTCTGGTACTAGCAAGGGACACCTCAGTACTCTAAGTAATTCTACAAGATTATAAATTGGAGAGAAGTTGCTGAGACAGCTTCCTCATCTGGAACCAACAAATTAGAAATCTAGCTCTGCTCCTATCATTTGTTTGTTAATTATATATTTGATAAATTTAATTTTATTTAATCCTAGGAGATTAAAGGATTAAATATAGAAAAGAAAATGAATAATTACTTTTAGAAAAGATTTATTCAACTTGTTAAATGAGTAATATTTGATGAAATAGGATAAAATTTTGTACTTAAAAAGTGATTAAATATTATTGAGAAAATGTCCATGTTCTCCAATATCTTGTTTGATAAGATCAAATATGAAAATGAGAAGGGTTATCTACAAGTCAGTGTTTTCCATCTTAAATGCTACCTTACTCTACAACACTTATATCAAACCAAAACTATTTTTTTCTGCAACTAGCACTATTCCTCTTCTGACTTTTCTCCACTTTTCCCCTTTTACTTCTGTTGTCTGGGATTGATATTATAAACCTAAATCAAATTTCCAATAATAGACTTTATCACACTTGAAGGCTATGTTAGTTTCTTCTTAAATTACAGAATCCCAAAATGCTAGATTTGAAATGGATCTTAGTGACTTAGTTCAACCAGTACCTGAACAGGAGTCCACAAAATTCCCAAATGATGCTTTCCCCATTTCCCTGTAATTGAAACTGATGACAACAACATTTACACAGAGCTCCACAGTTTGCAAAGCACTTAACATATCTCATTTGATTCTTAACTCTGGGAGGTGGGTGCTATTATTATTCTCATTTTATAAATAAGGAAACTGAAGCAGTCAAAAGACTAATGACTGTTCCAAGGTCACACATCTCCTAAGTATCGGAAGTAGGATTTGGGCTCATGTTTTCCTGACTCCAGGTCTGGCATTATCCCCTGGACCAGCTGGCTGCTTTTGTATGCCTTTCCTTGTATGGCATGGTCTCTCAAAGTCCTCTTTTTGGTCAAGAAATCAATGGTTCTTTAATATGCAACAATTTATATCAATGTACAAGCACTGCATATGGATATGTAATGTGTATGCATGTACACATTGATATTAAATATCAATGAAAATTTAGATTATGGAGATATCTAGTTCACTCAACAGACTATTATCCCCATGGATTATTATTTATTAGTGGGATAATAGGAAGAAATGTACATAACTCTTGATTTGCTATGAATAAACATACTAGAATGATACAGTAATGGATAAACAGATACTTCAATGATAGTTTTGTGATGTCATTTCTGTAGGGACTGACTCCAAAAGTATATCTCACAATTTATCTGTGCCTCTTCATGTTGTGTGATACTTGTCCATTCTTTCTCACAAATCCTTCACAGTTCATCCAATATTTTGAAGATTCTCTATGTTTCTTGATATTACAAGAATACCAGTAGTATTGTCTAGGTGTCATATCTCTCCCACACTCCATGAATGATATCCCTCCCTTTTTCTAGCATAGTCATTCTGATGATACCTTTTATACGAAACTCTTCTTTCATGGTAATCTGCTGGAGCATATTCATGTCCAAACTGTACCCCATCATTGCTATGTGTCCAAGGATGAAGGGTAAATAAACATTAATATGCCAATTTTAAATTACTATTTGCATTTTCCCCATGTTGCTGACAAAGGCAAAAGCCTTTAGAGAAAATTCTTCCCTTAGAATACTTTTAATAAAATGTCCCCATTTCAAACAATTTTATGTAGTTACAAAGGTACACTGTTCATAGGATAGAATAGTTCACTTTATATGGTATACACCTGTTCAGTAACATAAAAGGGCAAGGAGCTAAATGAAAATGACCTCAAGTCTAAAAGTGAAAAATAGGTCTTTTGTGCAGCAAAAGAATTGGTTTGAAAAAGGTAGTATTTCAGAACCTGAGCTCTAACATATCATTTGCAAAATATATTTCCCACCTGGCTTACTGGCAATCATTTTGCAATCCAGGTGCAGAAATACTGATTTAACATGTGCCAAAAGAAGACATCCATGCAGTATCTCTTTAAATAGGGGCTTTTCTACCAGGAAATAAACAAGACTAGAATTCTACTCCAAGCACCATTATGTAAGGCTAAACTAACAGATGTTTTAATTTCTTGTCAACAGAGAGTCATGACCAAAAAGCATTTAATATACAAAGCTTTGAGATAAGTGTTTCTGAATTCAGAAAATCAAAGAATTTTATTTATAGCTGTTAAAATGGTATATCAAATTTCCTTTCATTTTAAGTGCACATACACACACACACACACATATATATATATATATAAGCATAGATAGTTACACACACACATATATATATACATATATATATATATGTAATATAGTCTTATGGGTGTTCAAGTAATTTTTTTGAATTTATAAACAGACAAAATACTCATTCTAGCTTATGAACTTTGTTTATTGTATATAATTTAGAATTATGTCCAAGTGTCCTTGGAATACAGCTATATCTTAAAAATCTGTAACATCATATAATTTTGTTACTGGAAAAATATTCAGGCTCATAGGTTCTTAGATCTAAGAGGCAATCAGGGCAAACTCCCTCATTTTACAAGGAGGAAAATGAGTTTGAGAGAAGTTAAGTGAGTTGCCTAACTTTCATAATAAATGTCTGAGGCAGGATGAGAACCTAAATCCATTTTAAAGTCCAGTGTTTTGTGTCCCTTGTGTTTCCTATCTGACTAGTTCAGTTTCCCAGGCATTCCAATCACCTCCACTTCAGCTCTTACTTGAACAATTCATGAGACAAATAAATCATTACCTCCTAAGAAATACCACATAGATTATTATCGATAAATTAATAAAATTTTTTATATATGTGTGTGTGTGTAAAAGTCTGTCACTGCAGAAAGAGAGCCAATGGACAGCCCATGAGAATGATTGGTATCTGTGTAATATCAAGACCCATGTTTTTTGGGGAGACATTGCATGGAGGGTTCATGGGAAGATATGGATGAGTGTCACATAAGATGAGAAGACCTCAGTCATCTGTGATCTGCATTGTTGCAAGAAATACCCCTATCAGTGAGATCACAGAGTCCTTGTAGTAGTAAATAATTGATCAAAGTGTCATGGTTGTTCTTTTTGTATGAAAGTGATATTATCCTATACTATGGTGATTCATATCGTAATGTAAAAGAAAGGTCAGAGGGAAAGTACTATTTTTATTAAATAAATAATTTGTTGAGTTTCTTAGGTACCACCATTAGTTACAGAAGCAGAAACCCTTTTTTTAAAGCAAGAAAATTGAAACCATGTATCTCTGAAGCAAATTATTTTTCCACTAAACCTTGCCTCTTCTCATCGTATGAATGGGACTCAAGGTGGCCCCAAGCAAAATTTTGATGTACTTGAAATTTATGTTTGGTGACATTACTTTCTCCATTTCTGCCCTTTCACACTATCATCAAATGAAAAATAAATTCACAACAAATGAAGAAAAAATAAAGAAAAATTTTGGAAAGAATATACCTTACTTTGTTCCTAATAAAACTGAAATACATTTTTACAAAAATATAAAATATCCAAGTTAACAAAATAAGAAGTAGAGAACCTAAATAATTCAATTGTGAAACACATAAATGAATTCCCAATGTGGAGGTTAGGGGAGAACTTCAGTTCAAATGACTTGAAAAATAAACTAAATGGATTGTAATATAATAAAGGACCACATATATCAGTATGTAGAAAATCTATACAAAGCAAATACAAGATAATTTGGAAATGAAGTCAGAGCAGCCAGATAGAAAAGGAAAGGCTTCATGTGAAAGATTGGGGCTCAAAGTAGGCTTTAACGGTAAGTAGAGATTCTGATCATTTGAGATAAGGAGGCAGAGTATTTCATGCATGGCATATAGGCTCTGAAAAGCATGGAGACAAGATATGAAGTATACAGAATATAAAACATTTCTTACTATGGTCTAAGATTATATTTGCTTTTTTGGCTCTCCTACTCCCCTGTTGAAGGGTAGCTAGGTGATGGAGTGGATAGGGCACTGGGCATAAAATCAGGAAGACTCATCTTCATGAGTTCAAATCTGACCTCAGACACTTACTAGCTGTTTGACCTTAGACAAGGCACCTAAACCTGTTTGCCTCAGTTTCCTCATCCATAAAATAAGCTGGAGAAGGAAATGGCATACCACTCCAGAATCTCTGCCAAAAAAAAAAACCCAAATGGAGTCACAAAGAGTGAGACATAACCAAAATGACAAAATGGAAACAAACAGCACCAGACTATTGATTCTGAATAAAAACATTGTGAATTACCATAGCATTTTTTCATCTAATATCATCTAGCCAGTCCTCTCCTCCTTGTACTGTGTAGTTGCATTTTAAACTCAAGTGTAGATTCTTTATCTCCATTCAATTTCATGCTTTGACAGTTGGGCAAGCAAACCTTAACTCTGTCTTTTAACAGCATAGCTATACCTCTGTTGTCTCCAAAATTGATAGATAAGCAAATTATGCTTTCATCCAAGTTATGCAGAATTGCACAGAACCAGAGAACGATTGTTAAAAACACTCTGCTAGGGGATTTCCTTCACTGCAAAATGGGTCTATTAATGACTTATCTGTGGATTTGGTTCTTCAATCACTACCAAGTCCTTCCGATTCTATTATCTTCTACCCTCAGCACTTCTTACATTTTTTCCACTCACAATGTCTTCAGCATTTTTCTATTTTGTTTATGGAAATAACATGGAAGACTTTCTCGGATGCTGAAATATGGGTGATTTGTGTCTTTCCTCTTTCCACTAACAGAGCAGTCTAAATAAACAATGGCAGTAGCTAATGTTCATATAGTGTATTAAGGTTTACAAACCACTTTACAAATATTAGATCACTTTATCAACATGGTAGACCTTACATTGGACGTAGGTGCAGCTATTACCATCATTTTACAGATAAGGAAAATGAGGCAGAGGTTAAGTGACTTCCCAGAGTCACACAGTTAGAAAGTGTTTGAGACCAAATTGGACCTGAAGTTTTCCTGTTTACTGCACCATCTAGTTGCCCTGTATCATCATGGAAGATAGGGTTAGTCTGGCATGATCTGTTCTTGATGAAACCATGCTAACTATTATTTATTCCTAGTTCTTTTTGCTAACGCATAAATGCTACTTATTTAATAATATTTTCTAGAGTTTTCCAGGGAATTTTAAATTAGGATATTTTCTCTTCTCTAATCTTGTACCACTTTTTTGGTATTCTTCTGTAGTAGAGTCCTGAGAGATTCTTGTCTGTGTTCCTTTGTTAGACCTCAACATGCTGGCAGGCCTCCACTAGTTCTCTGGAGGTGATTATTATCTGTTAAAACATTTTAGTAATTGGAGAGAATATTGTTCAAGATTTAGACAAAATTAATCAGTAAGTTTCTATAGTAATGAATTCCTTGAATAGAATTCATCTGATCAACACTGCCATACTTAACAGTTTGATCTTTTTAGGTTTTTTGTTATTTTTTCTTTTTCTTGATGATTTTCTTTCATTGTACAAGTTGCAGCTCATTTATACTGACAGTGGAGATACTAACATATATATGGATATATACAAATGTATACATATACATATATGTACAGACATGTAATATATAATTGTTACAACATACATCAAAAACTCTTTCTGAAAATAATTGTGGGAATTATATAATTATAGGTAATGTCAGGAAAATCCACCAGACAACACACTGTCAATATAGAAAGAGCTGAGGCCAACTCTGCTTTCAGTGTTATCAAGTACACACAGAGGAGATAGAGAGAGAGAGAGAGAGAGAGAGAGAGAGAGAGAGAGAGAGAGAGAGAGAGAGAGGGAGAGGGAGAGGGAGAGGGAGAGGGAGAGGGAGAGGGAGAAGGAGAGGGAGGGAGAGGGAGAGGGAGAGGGAGAGGGAGAGGGAGAGGGAGAGGGAGAGGGAGAGGGAGAGAGGGAGAGGGAGAGGGAGAGGGAGAGGGAGAGGGAGGGAGAGAGGGAGAGGGAGAGGGAGAGGGAGAGGGAGAGGGAGAGGGAGAGAGAGAGAAAGTAAAGAGAGAGGAAGAGGAGGACAGGAAAAGTAGACAGACAATGAGAGATAGACAGACAGACAAATGGAGACAGAGAAACAGTGAAACAGAGAAAGAGAGACACAGAAGAGAATGCAGAGACCGAAAGAGATAAAGAGTTGATAGTGGAAGGGAAAATTAGAGAAAGTTTCATGGAGTAATTTGCACCTAAATTGTACTTTGGACTGCAGCAACTTTACAGAGAAAGATGGGTTTGAGAAGGCCACTTCAGGCATGTACAAAAGGCATAGAAATAATAGAAGGTGTGACATGAACAGGGAGAGAGAGTAGGTTACTTTGTCTGGAAGGTAGAGTGTGCAAAGTGTACAAAGAGGATTATCAGATAGGACTCAAAAGATAAACTTTAATTAGATTCCAATGGACCTTGAATGATAGTATCAGAAATTTATAACTTATTTGGTATTAATACTATTTCAATATTTTGCAAAACGCTTTGCACACTTTTGTAAAGTAATTAGTTTGCCACTATGGCAGTGCTAATCGCTAATCATCATTATCAATCATCATCATCAATCATCATCTCCATTTTACTGACAAGGAAATTGAGTCTCAGAGAGATTAGATGATTCCAACCCTCATCTGCCTACTTGCAAGTTGAGTGCTCTTTCCACTACACTCCACTGCCTTCAAATAAGAAATCAGGAGTTTGGTTTTGGAGATTTTTAATTTGAGATGCTTGAAGGACATTCTGTTACAGATATCCAGAAGTAAGTTGACAATGTTTAATTGGAGTTCAGAGGAATACTTGGGAATCACCTTTCTTTCCTGATGCAAAGAGTATAGAGTAAGAAGAGGGAAAAAAGGCCGGGAAAGATTTCTAAGGAACAAAGATAGTTCAGAAATAGAAAGAGGATGAAGAGCCAGCTGGGAAAGAAGATAGAATAAGTCACAAAATTAAGAAGACAGCCATGTCACCATAGTCATGAGAAGGTATGGAATCAAAGAGGTGGTTTAAAGCATCACAAGTTACAAAAAAGTCAAGAAATCTGAGAACTCAATAGATGATATTATTTTAATAGTTTCTTACTCTACTAAATATTTTCTTATTTAATCAGCAGGCAATAAAAAACACTGGGATTATGTATCTTCTATTTTTTTCACTATATATTCATCATGTTGAAGACTTTGTGGCCCATTATAGAGTATTTTTTTGCAAAAACATCCCTGTTTTCTTCAAACTCCATCAAGAATTCCTTTGATTAGTGTATGTTTGTGTGTCTGTGTATATTTGTGTGTGTATGTGTTTGTTCTTATAAAAGATTTATACAAGTGGTAATAGAGGTAGGTAGGGATGTAGGTAATTATTAATATTCTCTTGTACTTCAGTTATTTTCAGTCATGTCTCACTCTTTGCAATCCCATTTGGGTTTTTCTTGACAGAGATACTGCAGTAGTTTTGCCATTTTCTTTGCCAGCTCATTTGACAGATGAGGAAATTGAGACGATCATCATTAAAGAACTTGCCCAGGGTGACATGGCTCCAAAGTGTCTGAGAGTGGATTTGAGTTCAGGAAGACAAGTCTTCTTGACTCCAGCCCCATTCATCGATCCAGTGCGCCACTTCTCTGCTTCTATATTTCCTTGATGACTCCTTAACAAGATCTTAGGTTTATTTTTCTAAGCCTTTGGTGTCCTTCCCTTTTATTAGATATATCAGGAATTGTGATGGTAGAGCCTAAATGTAGTGACTCTTTTCATATCTATCTATCTATCTATCTATCTATCTATCTATCTATCTATCTATCTGCATATAGATACAGATATATATATATAGATACAGATATATATATACATATATACATACATACATACATATATATTCATACCCACACACATATAGCAATTGAGAATTGAGGGCCCTAGTAGATGGAGGGATTAGAAAAAAAAAATAGCTTCAGATATAAAGAGGCATTTGAGCTTGAGTTTTAACGGAAGTAAAAACACAATACATTCCAGACATGGGACAATCAATCCCTTCACTGAAAGAAGAGATGGAATATTACGTGTAAGTATCAACCAGAAGACCAGTTTGGCAAGATTATAGAATGTACAAAGGAAAATAATATATTATTAAAAATGTAGACTCCCCCCCCATCTCTGCTCAATTGAACCCTAACTTTGTAATAAATAAGTACAGTTAAGCACAGCATTCCATTCATATATCACTGCATGTTGTTGGGCTATAGAATGTTTCCGAGACACATTGTGGCATATTGGATAGAATTGCAGGGGTGTGGAACCTGTGACCTTGAGACCACATGTGGCCGTGCTTGAGGATCTAGAGAATCATATGTGGCCTTGAGATTGCAAGTTCTGTCACTTCTGAGTGACTGTGTGATTCTGGGCAGATTGTTTAATCTCAAAGTAACCCAGGCAGGTCTCTAACATCTTAAATTGAAGAGAAGGTGCTAATCTGAACTGGCATAGATATTTTTCTCATTAATAAAATTGCATCTGGATCTTAAAAAACAAACAAACATGCAATCCTAGGGTATTCGTAATGTGAAAAAAATAGTTTATGAAGAATGACAAAGGATTTAGGGTATGTGACTGGGAATCTAAAGAATTCCCTACCATATCTTCCTCCACCTTGTGGTTTGCTGTCATGAGTGTTCATTAGGATACCCTTTACTGTTTTCTATTCTACTTCTTTTATCAGACTCCCTTTTGACAAATAGATCCAAGTACAACTGATAACTTTACCACTTGAAATAACATACAAAAAAGTATACAAACTAAAACTACTATGAATCCTACTTTTTTCGTAACTACTTTAAAGCTAGTTTGGATTGTTGTGAGGAAACAGCTACAATTTATTGTGTTGAATTGAAAATACTTTCCAGGAATGCTGAATTGCGTTCTTAGCTTTATGTAAAACTATGGGTCCTTAGACATGAAGTATCAATCTCTGAATACTGAAAAATACCAAGGACAGTGAAATATGCCAAAAATATGAGGGGAATGATAGATCTGCAGTTTAATACACTTCTAAAATGTTTTGCTTGTATTGGATTGGTTCTGTTTCTTAAGCATAGAATTTATTTAAAGTCAATCCTTATGAATTAATTAGAGAAGTACTGTCTTTAGAAAAGAATTGGGAAGCACTGATTAGTTTTGGTCGGTAATTAAGGTGAAGACTTCCCCCACCCTCAATTTCACATCAAAATAAAAATATTGAACCAAATAGCCTAACAGATATAAAATAGTTTTCTTTTCATTTGTAAAGCTTTCAAAAAGTAACATAGTAAAGACAGTGTTCTCTAAAACTGACTTTGTTGTAGGATAAAAACTATATTGCTTATTTGATTTACCTTTACTCCTTCTAGTGATAGGGACAACAGAAATTAAATCTTAGCTGATAAAGCTTGCCTCTCCTTGAATCATTCCTTAACAGGTGACCATTGCTGTGAATGTATCCTCTTATGTCTGATTTGTTTTGTCAAATTTAATAATAATATATCGTCATTGTTGATAGTACACTAAGTTTTGCTTCCCAATTCTCCTGGTGTTTTCCAAACCGCTGCAGTGTCCTTGCCAAGAAAATCTCAAATGGAGTCATGAAGAGTTGGACATGACTGAAGTGATTAAACAAATAGTAACTTCTTGGCTTCTTTATTAATCAATATTAAAAAGAATTAAGTGATTGCTAGTTACTTCAAAATTAATGAATGGATTAAGGATGGAAGCCCTCTAGGCCCTTAAGTGTGGGCCTTTTGACTGAATCTAAACTTTACAGAGAAAATCCTTTTATTAAGGGAATTTGTTCTGTGAAATTTGGATCCAGAGTCTTCTGTGTGAAAGCGCGCCCCCCCCCTTTAATGCAGGTTTAAATTAACAAAATTCTTAAAGAACTTAAAAGCAAGATTTGCTATTGTTTAGCTATAACACACAAGTATTCCACTGTCTCATTGTAAGTTTTGTAGCACTTCCAAAGCCTTTGCTTCAAAGTCTTTTAGATGTATCAAGTTAAAAATGATGAAAGCTTGAATATAGATGTGTTCATCTAACTTGGAGATATTTTAGTACTGAAAAATACAAATGGTCAAAGTGTTTGATTATTTCTTACAGGTCAACACTTTGGTAGAAAATATTGAAAAAATTGGTTTTTTTCTACATATAGTAAAAATGTAGAAAAATCTATGAAGAGATCTTGTTCCTGCCTTTGAATGATTCTCATAAAGAATGCCTTTCTTTTTTGTCTTTGTGTATCTAGTGAGTAGGCCACAACAATGTCTCATCCATAAAAGGTGATTACTAAATGTTTGTTGATAGGCTGAAGTTAAAAAAAAGACAGTGGCAAGTGATTAGGAATGTAAGAGATATAGAACGTGAAAGATATTGTTGAGTCCCATCCATAGGCTTGGAAAATTCACTTGACAATGAATAGCTATATTTTACTCAAAAATGTCTATTTCCACACTGATAAGAAGTCTGTATAGCACTTCACCAAAAGGCATTTCAACCAACTTGGTCTCCTTTTAAAATGCTGCTGATATGGTAACTAAAATTTAGAGTGACTCAGTATCTTGGATACTATGGTGACATCTAGACCTTTGAGATGTAAATTTTTAAAAAATATATATTTTTTTCTTCTCCACATTATTCCTTTTCTCTTTCATAAGTTTATGGGGAAGTGATGGCATATGTTCAAATGTGCTGCAGTTCTCTGCTACTCATCTTATATTAGTGTCATCATAACATGCAGAATTACTTAGTCTTGATAGAAGTAATATCAAAACATCTGTGTGAAAAGGATTGAGATGATTGATTTGAAATGAATGTGGTAGTGATCTGTATTACCATATGTCTCTGCATAGAGCCATGTGCAAATAATCACTTCATTGAATACTTTTGATGGTGATTTACTGTCCTTGTTGAAATTTTGAAGAGTCTTCCTTGATCATATCAAAGAGATGGTGAGAACATGTTTTGAGAAGTGTAAGTATTTCTGAATATCATTGAAGTAACTGTCTGATCCATGAATAAAGATATGCGCAGTGTATATTGCATCATAGTTAGTCAGTTAGAAACATAAGGCCAGAATTCCTCCACCCAAGCTTTGGTTTATTTTTAAGACATTTCCTACCATCTCATATTTCTGTACTTTATCTTAACTTTAAAAAATGATTTCTCTCATTGAATCCTAATTATTTCTTATAAATTTTTTCCTATAATTTACAAATTATCAGTGTTTTAATTATAAATTAGTTACATATGTACACAGTGTAAAATGAAACTATATTTTACATAGTCAAAATCTGAGGTGTGTTTATAAGTGAGAATTTTAGAGATGACAAATTTGCATTATTTACATTGGTATACAAGTTTTAAAAACAGTAAAAATCACACTTAGCATCAACTCACCCTGCTATGCTACTTTTCATGAATGCCTAGTATTTGATAAGATTCATTGATAGACGGAGAGTTTTAAGCTTTTTGAAGGATTTTTTTGGGCTTTCTGGATGCTAGTTAGGCTTGGTGTCTCTTTTTCTGTTTAGTATCTGAAAGGTGGTTACTATTACACAAATTATCTTGAAGTTTTAGTTTTATATTAATTCTCAAGACATTATTCAATGTTCAATTAACATGTAAGTTCTTTGGAGTAGTTAACAAACATTTATTAAGGTAAGAAGGCAATAGGGCAACCAGCATTTATTAAATGCTTACTATCTGACAAATTCCTTACTAAGCACAGGGGATAAAAATATAGTCATTTCAGTTCTAATTTTTTTTAAAATGTAAAAAAAGTGTTCCAATGGAATTGATATAGTATGGAACAATTTGAATATAATGGGAATTTTGAGTTTGCTTATATGAGATTTCATATACAAGAAATAGTGAGAATACAGAAAACCATATCACCTCATAGTAACTCATAAGATGCAATACCTACTTCTAAGCCAACAGGTTTGTTTGTTTGTTTGTTTTCAAGGTGAAATAGCTTGTTTATTGTAAGTCTTCTGGTGTAATAGAAGGTATGGGCGGAGAAAGGTTTGTTGGACCCCACAAACTCCACCACCTCACCCAACCCCACCAGGAACTATCCAGGGTCCTAGAGTTGTGCCTAGGGCCCCAGGCTATCCTCTACTACTTATTTAACAATTTTGTCTGCCCAGATTTTCTCTGGTATCAGGATGCAGGTCAAATAGCAGCCCGAGGCCACCACTATTTATTGTAGGTTTCAGGTATTTCTTAACCATTTAACGTGAATCTGTGCTACCATTTTTACTCAATTCTTGCCCTGTTTTTAATGTGTCACTGGATAAGATTTTATGTCCTTGACCCAATTTCTTGCATAAGCTCCGTGATTTTCACTGTGGGATTTTTATAGTGTAATAATTTTTAGAAACACATAGGTCTTATAGCAGAATTGAATGTACAAGCAAAAAGACAGTATGTGCCCCCAAGGCAGGTCTAATGAAGGAAGAGCTAGAGTCTATATTGTCCATAGTGTAATGAAGGAAGAGCTATAAAACTGGGGGGTTGAGTGGGATGGGGGGATGGGGGGATGATGCAATGGTACAACGTTCAAGTCTAGAAAGTAGGAAGCAAAGGCAGGAAGCAAATGAAGGTTGGCTGGCCTGAGTCCCTCTACAAAATTGAGGTCCCAGAAGTTATGGGAAAAGGGATTGTTACATTCTTTGTGTTTTGTGTTTCTGGTACCAAACACATAGTAGGCACTTTATAAATGATTACTGATTAATTTGGAAGTTTGTAAAATATAACACTGGAAAGAACCTCAGAGGATATTGTAATCTAGACCTTAGAGGGGACTTGAACTCTCACTGTGATGTCCCTGACTCTTAGACCCAGTCAATTATAAGTGGCTTCTTTTTCTGGTGAATTTATTGATACTTCCCCTATAAGGCAATCCATTCTATTTTAGTCCAAATTTAATTGTTAGAAAGTTTTTCCTTATGTTTAGCAAAAATAAATATCTTCCAGACTGGTCCTATTTCTGCTTTCCAGGACTAACCAGAGAAAATAATATTCCTTTTCCATGTAATCATAATTAATTTTTTGAGGACAGCTAAAATGTCTTCATTAAATTTTCTTTTCTTTAAATTCCATATTCCTTCTTTCCTATCCCTGCTAACTTTCCTCTGCATATGTTTTATCTTGTCAGTTCATCTCCTAATATGCAGAACTAAGAAGAATGCAGATGACTATCCTTTCCCTTGTACTGTAATTCTATTAATGTGATCACTCAATAAAAATTTATTCACTAGCTACTATGTGTCAGACAGCCAAAGATGATAAGTAAAAAAGATGTAAAGGATGTCTCCAAATATTTTGAGTACTTACTTTATGAAGGATCTATTTGTGAATATGGGCAAGAATTTGATAGTTGGTCATAGGTTGGATGTGATCTTAAATAAGAAAAAGAGTACCAAAGTCGATGAGTTTATAGAACTGGGTATTTGATATCCACAGAATTTCCCTGGTCTATTAAACCTTTCATAAGATGGAAATTAGGTTAAAACAAAGTGCCTTTTTTTAAATTCAATTCCATTTTAAATTCCCTCTTTCTCACTTCTCCATCCCCATGAGAAAGCAAGAAAAATACAACAAAACCTGTTATAAATATTTATAATTAAGAAATAGAAATTCATACATTAGATGCAATATGCCTTGTTCATAAAGAATACGTATTGGATTATGATGATCACCTTTATGAGTATTGGCAAGACATCTATTTAATAATTTTCTTCTATTTTACCAGGGATGGGTATTAAGTTCACAAAACTATTTTTGGAAGTATCTATCCTTTTTCTATCTGTGAGAGAAATTTGAGGTATTGAGACAGAGAAATTTGAGGCATTGAGACAGAGAAATTTGAAAATTAAGGCAGTTTGCTTGTGTCTGTAACTCTCTTTTCATCTACCATAATAGGAATAAGCAATAGAAGCTCAGCAAACATCAGAAAATTCTTTCAGTAATTTTGAATACAGTATGTCTATGTTAGATGCTGATGGTATTGAGGACAGCTAAGATTATTTTACTCATTTTGGACTTCAATGACCTATTATTCACTTCTATCATCTTGTGAGAAAAATGGACTAGGAGTCCTGCTTCCACAGATATTGTCATGCTGGGAGTTGCTGGGGAAGGCAAAGAAGTACACACAAGGAGTCTGGGTCTCCTAACTCAAAGACTATAGAGAGGGTGATAGATGCAGAATGGTTTGTACTCCAAAGTTCCTGCACTAACTACTGTGCATGTCTAATGACCTTCATACTTTTTAACTAACACACCCTGCATGAGGTTATCCCTCCATTTTCTGATCATGGGATCTATGTTGAAGTATGTTTGGGAGGAGGGAACAACACCTCTAGGAGTGACATGCAGTGTGTGGGCAAGAAAGATTGTAACCTGAAAGAGCTGGGGCCAATCCCAGTTCTGAAGGGAGGGACCAGGAAATTCTAACCCCATAAAAAGGCTCAGTTTGGCTTCTGTCTGTCTACATGGTCTTTGTGAGCAGCATCCATGGCTCCAGATGTGTTCATAAATGCCTTCCTCGCCCACTCTGGATTTGAGTTCTTTTCATGAGAATAGTATATTTCTCACAATCTTGTCTTAGTCTACTATTTTCTTAGAGCCACAGAAACCAACAAGCTGTCTAGTAGATAAATAATTCTTCCTTCAATTTGTCTCTCAGCATCATCCCATCTGAAAAAAGGCAGTGTTGCCTATTAGTTAATCTTTCTCTTTCTTTCAATGTAATCTTTAAAAAGAAACTTTAAAATAATTATTCTAACCTTCCCCTCACCTTGGGCTTTAACAATCCTCCTGCTGTTCTTACAGGACTACTGCATTTCAGTCTTTTATTCTTCTTTCCATCACTATTTTGTCACCAAATTCTTCCTCCTCTTTAATAAATCTCTCTTAATGCCCATTTTTTCTCCTTTTATCTTATAAGGAGATGGAAAACCACCTTTTATACCATTCTTGTACTAGTCTAGCTGAGTATGGTTTTCCTTCTGTTTTGGAGTATAATATATTTTCTGTTACTTTCAATATCTTCGCACATTATTTTTGGTGCTTTTTTCTATACCATCTCTAAATCTCTCTGAAGATCAGGAGATCCAAATTAGGTATGGTATTCAAATCAGCCAAGCTGAGCATGATCAAAGGTAATGGAGAAATTACTTTCTATCTTTCTTATTTACAATAGTTATTTTGATAATGAGCATTGACAATTTAATCATTAAAACATAAGCAATTGTTACCTTCAATCTGGTTGGTCTACTAGGGAGTAGAGCCACTTGCATTTTGGTAGTAAATTAACTACTTCGTGTCACTAAGAATGTAGTTAGGAAATTACTCACCTAATGTAAATAACCTCAAATAAGTCATTTGAAATGGAATTCTTTTTTTTTTTCCCCAAGGTGCTGTTCTAAATGAGGATGGAGAGGAGTATAGAAAATAGAAAATGATTAAGACAAATTTCCTTGACCCAAGGAGCATCTGGTATTGGGGGAAGAAAGACTGTAATACATGGTTTAGTGAAAAGAGTGCCAAACTTGGAGTCCAGGATAACACTTTGAAGGCTGACTCTACCCATGAGAACTTGGACCAGTCATTTGACTAGGCATCAGTTTCTTTATCTCTGAAATAAGAAGTCTGGCCTTAATGACCTCTAGGAACCCTTCCAGCTCTATCTCCATGGTCTAATATGTAAACAGATATAAGCCAAAATAGAATATAAGCAAGGAGAATAGACAAAGTACCTTGAGACATCAGAGGGTTGATTCCCTGATTTCCTTCAGGTGACTCCTTATGAGGTTGATGCCACTGAAACTGAGCCTTATAGCAATGGTATTTCATAAGGAAGGGAGGTTGAAGATATAAGTGGTGGGAAAATTGACATCCTAGGCTAAGGAGGTGAAATAAATGAGACAGAGAGATGGAAAACAACTGAGTGAGATTTGTGAATAATTCAGTTTATTCAGGTTGTAGAATACAGTAAAAAGGAGTAAAATTGGAAGTCTAGAAAAGTAGTTGACCATTCTTCAGAAACTCTGATTTCCTTACACGGAATTCCATAGAATTAAATTTATTTGTTTGTTTATTTATTTTTCTATTTATTTTTATTTCAAGACCCATGATTTCATTCATGAGAAAAAATGTCTACATTCTAGAATCTACTTTTTAGTGTAGTTTAGTGGACTTCCAGCTTAATGTGATTGAGTACAAAATGGCAGCATAGAAAGCTAATGCAAACTATATTCCTTTAAAAAAGACAATATCCAGAATACAAGAAGACATTGTCTCACTGCACTTTGTTCTGGTTAGACCACATAGTGTGTTTAATATAGATTTTAATCATTTAAGAAGACTGACAAACTGAGGAGTCTCCAAAGAAGGATGATTATGACAACGAAAGGGCCTAAGTCATGCCAACTCAAGGAAATAGGGATATTTAGCCTGAAATAAAGAAGACTTAGAGAGAGTATGATAACTGTCAAAAATATGTGAATAGTTGTCATATGGATGAGGGACTATTCTTATTTTTTTTTGTAACATCTAGTATCATGTTATATTTGCTTTTGGTCATTTCAAACTAGTTGTGCCTAAGCTTTGTAAAGTCAACACATCCAAAGGCAAATCTAGTGTCTTTCCTGCCAGAGTCCCTCTTCCAAGCCTCTTACTCCCTCTTACTGTCAGAGGTGAGAACTCCTTTCAATTATCCAAGTCTGCAACCTGGGTGTCATCCTTAAGTCCTTTGAAGTTTGTAGTTTCACGAAATTTTGGGGCAGTACCATCTCAAAGAATTCAGAGTCAGACTTCCTCTTATCCAAGTGTAGGCATTTACTGAAGATTGATGCCCCTCAGAAGTGGTCTAGGTTCCAATCAGAACCAGAAACTTCAGAGAAAGTAAGATGGATTTTTCTAGGGTAAAGATGCAATCACGTAACAGAAGTTGTGAATATTAAAAAGGCATATGGGCTTGGTCAAAGGACTAGGTAATATGGAAAGGGTCCCTTCTTTGGTTCAGTGATAAAATATCCTAGTTGGGCTGCTTTTTAATTGACTAGCTATTATGGTCCTGTCTGGTCAATGTGAACAGTTAGGCATTGTGGTCATGTCTTAAGTTAAATGGATGATGTGATTGTACTTATGTACAATAACACCCTGTTCAAATATGTGGATTGGATCTGGGGACAGTGGTACGTTAGGGGCAGTGGCTATGTTGAGCCTGGGAACTTGAGGTGTGGTTAAAGCCAAACTGAGTGATTAAATCAAAACATGCCTACTGCTCAGTGGAGTACATAAGGAAGTTAGACTATTGAGGCTGGGGACAGCTTTATTAGGATTCCAACAGCCCCTCTAGCTCATCCGTATTTTTCCTAACAACTAGGGTTTCTCCAAAAATGGGAAGTATAAAAGCATTCAGTATAAACAAATGTATCAGGTAAGAGGTGAGCAGTTCATTTTTATACATAAAATACATGTTAAACTAAAAGATTCATAGTAGACATTAAGAGAATAACTTGAAACAGAATTCAGTAACAACTTAAAAAATTATAATTTACTTGGAGGTTAAAAATCATCAGAACATAATACAGTTACAGTTTTGCTATTTAGGCATTTTACAATTTACCTTGGTTCTGCTTTGTTCATATACATCCACTAATAAAATGGCCAAACTTGAACCATTCCTCTCATAAATGGCTTTTCTCTCCAAAGGGATTATAGTAGTCCTCCAGAATGCCTCCCAAGCTGCCAGTCAGCTCCAGTGAGATGAGATCTGGAATCTCAAGACCATTTAAATTTACTAAATCAACTATAAGCTTTGACATATCCATTTCGGGATTTCAAGATGTATATTCAACTAAAATCAAGAAAGTATAAACATACAAATAGCATAGAAGGTCAGGACCCAGGTCCCAGCTCACCTTGTTGATTTCTCCCTGCATACCTGCCATAGGGCACAGTCTTCATGGTTTTAGCTTGTTCTCCACCATTCAGTGGAAGTTAAAGAGTTCCATGATGAAATCTTAAAGTTAAAAGAAGGCAGACCAAATTGGAAGTTGTCTCCTTTAATTGACATAGCACCCTATTCCCCAGCCACTATAATGAGACGGGGAAGATTCAGAGACTATTTAGTGTTTACCATACTATACCAAAATGCCAAGTCCTTTCAGTTGTGAGAATCATGTCTGAAATTCCCACATAGTCAACTAGAATCAGAAATGGCAACTCTGCATAAACTCGATGGGGTGACCCCAAAGGCCAATCTGACATACCTCAGTGATATAAATTGCAAAGGAAAACTACTCTAGGTTTACTGTGCCTTTGGCATGATAATAGGATGTCTTGTTTAAAAAAATAAAATAAAATAAAAGTAGTCCATGCTATTGAAGTATGGATTACTTTTACTCATTCATTCATTTAACCAACTATCGTGGCAGTTGCTTTATTTTCTATTTCCTAATATCTTTGAGATTGCTAGGCTGACATGTTTTCTACCTTTGACCACTTTAAAAAGTCTTTGTTGACTCTTCAATTGTCTTATGCATTTTCTTCTGGCCCCTGTAGCCTCTTCATGTCTTCTCTCTTGTTTCTCTTCTGCTTCCTCTATGTGTAGACACAGCTAAGTGACACAGTAGTTAGAGCATGGACCTGGAGTCAAGAAGACCTGGGTTCAGATATGATCTTAGACACAAGTAACTTCACCTCTGTCTGTTTCCTCATAGCACCTTCATCTAAGGGTGGTTGTAAGGATCATATTAGATGATATTTGTCATGTGCTTAGCATAGTGCCTGGCACATAGTAGATGATTGTAAATGATTGGCTCCTTCCTTCCTTTTTCAGTTTTCAAGCTGAGCAATTTGGCTTTTTGTGTGTTCAAAATATGACTGCTCCTGAGAGGGCAGAAATTGCTTCATTATATGCTTTAAGTCTTCAGTGCTTGGAATAACTAACACTTAGTAGGTGCTTAGTAGATGTTTAATTTTCTATCCAGTAAGAGGACATTTGCTAGCTGTGTGATCTTTGCCAAGTCACTTAAGCCTATTTGCCTCCATCTCCTCATCTATAAAATGAGTTGGAGAAGGAAATGGCAAACCACTGTAGTATCTTTGCCAAGAAAACCTCAAATCAGGTCAGAAAGAGTCCAATTTGATTGAAAATGACTGAACAACAACAAGAGGACATTATTTTTTTCTACTCATTGATCATCTATTCTCTGGTACAATGGGTGCCTATGAAAGGAAGCACCCTGGCATACACAGGATGGCCTGCTCTGCGTATTCTTAGATCTACTTTTCTAAGGAAAGAAATCTTAAAAGAGGTAAACAATCTTACTTTAATCAAGCACATACATCATTCACTTAGTTCAGGGGAAAAAGTCAACACCCTGAATTTTAGAGAAAATACAAACAAATTCAAGCAGAAAGAACAACAGACAGGGCTTCTAACTGTCTGACCATAGACATGATTACCAGAGAGAGAAGTGCCAACATCTGGATTTTCAAAGTGGGGAGTGGGGGAGCTCCTTAAGTGTCTCATCTGGCCTAATCACACAACGATTTGAGCCCCAAAGCAAATCCTCACCTCAGAGTATAAATACACTTCTCAGAACCAGAGGGCAACACCCTCCTGACCCATTGCCTCATTAGCAATTAACAAAAGATGTGGGC
Organism: Notamacropus eugenii; assembly: GCF_028372415.1. Lineage (NCBI taxonomy): Eukaryota > Metazoa > Chordata > Mammalia > Diprotodontia > Macropodidae > Notamacropus > Notamacropus eugenii. The sequence goes on from NC_092878.1 coordinate 130,027,983, forward strand.
CTTCCTACAAAACAAGCTTCACCTAATCGAGCTTCACTTTATGGCCCCACCAATTAATGCCACGAAAGGTTTTTAGTTCCCATTACCATCCTTTGGTTTTAATACAAATTTTTGCTATGGTTGTTTTTCTTAAGCCTTCAATATAAAACAGATAACAGAGTTGATTGATGTTATTAATGGATGGTGAGCACAAGTACATCTCCATACTTGGAAAAGCAATTTAAAGTTTACATCCAGAACTGAATGGTAGCATATTATGGACATTATTAAACAGTATTAAAAGCACTGGACTGAGGATGGACCTTACCTTCAGAAACTATAATATAACCTAACACCACATTTATGACCTTCTTATCGGCCTTCGCAGAATAAATGTTGACTAGAGGTAACATATAAAAACAAAACAGAATCAATTTCTGACAGTACAAAAAGAATTCATGGAAGAAATCTGTGTAGTTGTAATCTGAATAGCTGGAGTCAATTTCGATTTGTCAGTTGCTTGTGTAGAAGGAACATGGAATATTTCATCTAGAATGACAACGACATCTTAAGAAAATTATTGTTACTGCAAAATCATCTTGAAAAAAGTTTAATGTTTAATCTTTCTTTTAAAATAAAGTAGAATTAACCTGAAAATATGAAGACTCTGTGATTTTATCAATTTGGGGAACTCCCAGGTTGGGATCTATAACATTCAAACTGAATTTTTATTATAAAGTATATTAATTCAGTGTGACCAAATGCTTAATTGCCTAGAACAGATTTAGAATGGATGGGGAGTTTCTGGCTGGGCACAGAGGAGTATCTTAGACAAATATATTTTACAGGCCATCATCTTCTTAGAGTAATGACCATAAGATATATGGGAAAGGACCTCTAGTGAATGATCCGAAAGTATTAGCCTTCTTTCTATTTTACATACAGCAACAGGTTATTGCAATTTCATCTGCTGAGTTATGTGGTCATGCTTACTTGAAAGGAAAATTTTCCCCAAATGTCCACTCCACTGGACAGGCTTCTGTGGTCAAGCTTAGTTTGTTTTCTATCCCAATAGTTATTTCCTGAGCAGAGAGGGCACAAGAGGAATTTGTTCTTAGTGAATGTTTCTTTTTATTTTTCACCCGCAGCCCTAAAGGATGCAATCTTATCACTTATCACTAGGTAGTAGAAATAGAAGTAGTAAGTCACTTATCAGATGAAGTTAAGATTTAAAATTTTTAAGAGGATTAACATGAATTAAGTCACTAGTTTTTAGTCCAAAACAGAAACAACATTCCCCACATAAAATTATAAAATCTAGAACTGAAAAGAACATCAGAAATCTAGAATGGCCTTACCACCATTCTTCCACACCTATTTTCACAGCTAAGAGAGAGGTAGGATGTTAAGTAACTTGCTCAAAATGCTCACAGGAAGTGATGATGAAGGGTTTGAAACCAAAGACCAGAGTCAGTGCTCATTTTTACCACAGTCTCCATTTGTTCTTCATATTCTTTTCTCTTAATTCCATGGAAAAAAAATTATGGGGTCCATTAAATTCACTTGTACTCTACTGATCAACTTATTTTTGATTCATTTACATATTCTTATTCTAGATTCTGGAGTAATCCAAGGGTATATTTGTATACATTACCTCACCAGTTTGTTCTCATGTTCTCATGCTCTCTCTCTCTCTCTCTCTCTCTCTCTCTCTCTCTCTCTCTCTGTCTCTCTCTCTGTCTCTATCTGTCTCTCTGCCTCTCTCTATCTCTCTCTCTGTCTCTCTCTGTCTCTGTGTCTCTCTCTCTGCCTGTCTCTGTCTGTCTCTGTCTGTCTCTCTCTGCCTCTCTCTATTTCTCTCTCTGTCTCTCTGTCTCTGTCTCTCTCTGTCTCTGTCTCTGTCTCTCTCCATCTCCACATAAACACACACTCATGTATGTATGTATTCAATCTCAGTCTTTCAGGATTAAATAAACATTTATTTGACAATTCAAAAAGACATACATAATTATTTACAACATTTTAGTTACAAGAATGATCATAAACAGAATTCCTTTAATCCTTCACTGAAACTTTACAATTTCCCACAACTCAGCCCACACCATTTAGTTCATTCAGAATAACAAAGTGTCTTCAAAATCAATTTTCTTTGTAACATAAAGGTTAAAATGATTCCATGAAGAAAGAAGGCATTTTTTTTAGTCTCTTATCGGTGTGTTCTCCAACTTTCTCCAGCTATGACAGGAAAATCCTATCTTCAGCTTCTTTCATGCCCCCACTCTGACAGTCTCCCCAAAGACATAGTAACTATACCTATTGCCCCTGAAAATCCTTTGAAATATATGCTGTGCTTTAATATGTTCCAGTTGATAATCACTTAAGTCTAGAAGTCAGTTGGATAAAAATGGCTATTGTGTGGGAAACTATAATATAGGTGTTTGCTGAAAAATATTGTGTGGGTGAAATAATACCTTTCTTTTTCATTCATATCTATGATTTCACTGGTATATATAACTCCAGTATATATAACTCTAAGTAAAGAAACTGTTGGCTTTCTATTCTATTTCTATGAACTAGTGAAGATCAGTAACTACTGTATAACATAAAAAAGTTGTCTTGCGCACTCAGAGATTAAGTGACAGTCATCGTCTCATAGGCAGTGTTTGCCAAAGCCATACTCGAGTCTAAGTCTTTGTCTCCTGGGATGTTTCTCTATCCACTACCTTGTTGAAACTCTAAATATTTGAGGTTAAATATAAAAGTCCCCCTGCCAGCAGTCTGAATATAACTTTTATTATGGGTAAACAAATGGTTTATAACAAAATCCTTGAGAATGCAAAAGGATAAAATGAGATGCCCAAACAAATGACATGCCTATATATTAAAAGTTCAAGGCTATTATCCCCCTTAAAATTACTTTGCTATAAATTTGTCATGTTTATGAGTCATTTATAAATAGGAAAGGGAACATTTATTAAAGCACATACTATGTACCAAATATTCTGCTCATCACTTTATAAATATTATCTCATTTGATTTTTATAATAATCTTTTAAACTATTTGTTGTTATTAACTCCATTTTCTATCGAGGAAACTGAGGCAGAGAGAGATTAAGTGATTTGTCCAAGGTCTATCTGAGGCCAGAATTGAACTAAGTTCCTTTTGACCAAAGGCCCACTGGTCTATCTTCTGTGGCACTTAACAGCTTATAATTTAGTGAATCCTCATTATCTAGAGTGGTAATTATCCAATACTATATCTGTATGTCCATCTATCTATCTATCTATCTATCTATCTATCTATCTATCTATCTATCTATCTATCTGTCTGTCTGTCTGTCTGTCTGTCTGTCTGTCTGTCTGTCTGTCTGCCTCTGTCTCTCTGTCTCTATCACTATCTATTGTTCTGATAAACATACACATATATACGTATATGTGTATGTATGCTTTTTATTAAATCTTTTATTTTGAGAGATGGGGAGGTAAAGTATTATTTTATTTCCATTGCAACATGACTAGACACTTTGGGGAACCAGATGTTAATTTTATACTGGTAAAAAAAATGATCACCACAAACTTTTTATTAGGCATCACAAGGAAAATGGTGATTGTGCAGAAAAACTTGTTTTTCAATTCATTTGTTTAGAGAGTGCTAGCTTGCACTACATTTTTATTTCTAATACTGCCCAGATCTTCATCTAGTATTTACTGTCAAAAATTGCCCAGGGCTTTGTAAGTGACTTGCCCTGGGACATACACACCTTTTTTTTTTTATCTGAATCGGGACATGAATCCCTATCTTCCTGACTTTGGGACCTGCTTGCATATCCATACTAATCAAGCTGAATAAATACTCAGGATGGATGTGTAAACAAAAAGATATTTTAATTTTGGGGAAAGATCATTGCTTGTGACATTCCACTGTATTTATGAGCTTTGGAGAACACTAGATTTCAGTTTGCTTGGCCCTGTTCCAAAAGCAAAATTGTTGAACTTTTGCTAGAGATGCGTAGGTGCTTCCTACTGTGATAAGAAGGAGAGTGGGGATACGGGGAGAGTAATTGCTCCAGTATTGATATACTTGGGAATGATGGATTTTTTTGCATTAAATTTGCTGACCTTTCTGTCACTATTGTATGCTATGGAGAGTTATGGGAAGTAAAACATCTAGATTTAGGATCAAGTGGTGTAGATGGAAGAATCTTGAGTCTATGAACTGGTGAGAATGGTTTAATAGCAGCACTGCTGCCCCAGTGAAGTCTGTTTCACATCTGTCTTGAGCAGGTCCTAATGCATTTAATGATTTCTACTGTAGACTCTTTGTAGTCTAATGAGGTCAGGCAACCTGAGAGGGTTATGCTGAATTGGATGATATATCTCTGCTTGCCCAGCTACCTTTGACCAACCATGTGATATGTCAGAGTGGAAAAGAAAATGATGTGCATATGAAATATGTATGTTTGTGTGTATGGGGTATTTTTAAATACTGTAACACTTCACCAAAAAAATGAACCATTTATGATGAATGCTACTCTTGCAAGAGAAAATCTGTCCAGAATTTCCTTTCCCTGACCAACACTAGAATCAGAGGAATAAATATGTTAGATCCCACCCCGATAGGGGTGAGTTAAAACATACCACCTCATCTGTAAGAATTACAAGATAAAAATCACACACAAACATACATATACACCATATGTATTTTACATATAGCCAACATGTACATAACACAGGCATTCTGCTTTATACTTATTATCTCATTCAATCCTTACAATAACCCTAGGAAGTAGTTTCTTTTATTATCCCCATTTTATAAATGAGGAAACTGATACAAAGGCTAAGTGACTTGCCCAGGATCACATAGCTAATACATGTATGAGGATGCATTTGAATGATAGTTTTCCTATCTCCAGACCCAGTGTTTTATCCACTCTGCCACCTTGATATGTGTATGCACACACCCACATATACTAATGTACTCACACGTATGCATGCATTTATATATATGTATATATATATGATGCACTCTGTGTGCGTGTGTGTATATACATATTGTGCACATACATTTGTTCACATACACACATGCATATTTTCAAATCCTTATGATAATACATAAATCTCCCATTTACATTGTATGGCTTCTGAAGTAATTTCCTCAGCACAACTCATTTGGTAGGTGATATAACTTTTAAACCCATTTTACTGATGAGGAAATTGGGTTGCATAAAGATGAAGTTGTTTGCCTTGCTTACCCAGCTGGAACAATTGGTAACAGCATTTGGAAATAAGCCAACAAAGATGTAGCAAAACACATCTTTTCAACTAAGCCATAATCTTTTAGAAACTAATAATTTACTTTGGCAGATCCATTCCATACAACACTTTGAATAGAGTTTTCTTGAAAAAGTTAAAGGAGTTTTTGTCTTATGGCTCCTGTAAATGAGATGGTTTGTGTTTTATCTATGAATTCACCACAGATGATATCATTCCTTTGCTGATTCTAGGACTGGTTGTGTGTATATACATTGTTTTCAGTCAAGTCTGACTCTGTGACTCCATTTGGGGTTTTGTTGGCAAAGATACTGGAGTAGTTTGCCATCCATCTCCTTCTTGAATTCATTTTATATATATGAAGAAACTGAGGCAAACAGGTTTAAGTGACTTGCCTGGGATAACACAACTAGCAGACTGGAATTCAAGAAAGCGTCTTCCTGAATCCAAGTCTGGCACTCTTTTCACTGTACTACTGAGCTGACCTAAGGTTGGTCAGGCAAAGAAAAATGGGGACAAAAAGTTTTCTCTTGGAAGAGCTGTATTAATCATGAAGGATTATTTTTGCCCAAAATATGGCATTTAAAACATATTTTCCTTACTTGTAAAAATACCCACAGAATTCCTTTATGTATGCCTTTGATTTAATCTATGCTGGTTTGAACTATGGACTATTTTGTCAGATCATTAATGATTATCTGCTTCCTGTCAGCCTCCTCTCTAGATTCTTTATCTTTTCCCTCTTCTAATCTCCTCTTGAACATAAAATTCATCTATTGGTAGAACTCTATTTTGTATAAAATTTTATATTTCTGATTCACATTTGTATATGATAAGTGAGAGCATGCTTAGCTTCTGTTTAATCAACCAGCAAATCAACAGGCATTTATTAAGCGTGTAATCTATGTTACAGGAACTGCTTATACAAAGGCAAAAATAAAAACAGTCCCCTTCTTCAAAGAGAATTCATTTTATTGGTGAACATGATATTTATGTATAAACATGCAGAACATATAAAAAATAATACAGAAAATATACAGAATGTATAAAAATAAATACAAAGTAGTGTGAGGAAGACATTAGATATTAGGGAGATAATTAGATTTGAAATGTGCAGGATGTTTCACAAAATGTCTCATGTTTTAATGGCATTATATTTTCTTCTGAATGTCTTCTGTTCAGAAACCTTAGTCAGTCCCTATTACCAGTGGGATAAAATATAATTTCTTTAGCCTGGTGCTTATGACCTTCCATAATCTGCCTCCAAGCAAGTTTCTGAACTGTATTTTACAGTGACTCTCTTTCACGATTCGGTCACATTGGCTAACTTGTCGGAAGGGCCTATTATAGATAGGTGTGTGTGTGTGTATATATATATATGTATATAGTGTCATCCACCCCCAAAAAGTGTAAGCTTCTTGAAAGCATCATCTAACCATTTTTTTTCCTATTTATATATCCCTAATATTTGGATCAAGGTAGTTGCTTAATATATTTTTTCCATTCTTTCACAAATGAACTTAGGTAAACTTTTTTTTGTATCTGTGTTTTTAGATTTATAACAGTCTTGAGATACTTAACTCTGAAAATTTACTATCTTGTATGTGCATCATCTTTTAATTTGTCTTTAATTCTGTTTATTTCAAGGAGAGCTACCTTTCTATGGGATTTTGTGAGGCAATCTATGTGTTCATCTTAGTTATGTTGCAAATTATTCCATAGATGCTGATTTTGTTCATTCTTAATCTTTGATTTTCCAGTTATCCCAATATTTTGAGTCTATTTAACAATTTTGTCAATAGTTCACACTCTTATGAAAAGCTTCATAAAAAGTTCTAAGAATTACCTCATACTGTAGGGTTTAAGATAAAAGCTACAATTTAAGAACAGTGTCTGTGAAATGAAAAGAAAAAACAAATAAGCATTCCAATTGGTGGTATTTGATCATACAACTTTAAGGACATGCAGGATTCAAACCACAAAGGTTCAGATCAAAGGACTTGTATGAAAATAAACTAAACTTTGTCTTGCATATACAAGGTTAGTCTTTTCTGCTGTATTATAGTATACTTTGGCTTTTTTTTTTGTTTTGACTAATAACTTGTGAATTTAGAGGTCTAGTTGTTATTCAGCTTGCATTTATTAAGCACCTAAGAACTGAGGGTACAAAAGTAGGCAAAAATAACACACAAAATACACACATAATTAGTCCCAGCTTTCAAGGAGCTCACAGGATGAGCCTTACATTTTACTTCATTCTAAATATAAATGTGAGATTCTAATAATTTCTAAAGAACTATACCAAAAATAAGTCAATATGCCTCTGAGTAACAGGTAGTGTGGTATAGTGGTTAGGAAATCAGCCCTGGAGCCTGAATCTCTTAAATTCATAATTCAAAGCCAAATCTGACTCCTATTCGTTATGAAACCTTGAACAAATAATCCAACCTCTCCACTCCCCAATGTACTCTTTGAGACTAGAACTTACAGAGAAGTGCTCACCTGCATTTGTTGAGGGAGTTTCCTATATAAATGAAATCTCAGATCTAGACCAGCCTCGTGATGCTTCTTAGCTACTCTCTCTGGATATTACCAATTTGACTGATGTATTCTCAGGATATTACCCTAAAGTGAATAATCTATTTAATATGTAGTAAAGCAATTCTTAATGAGATTTAGAATTCACTCTCTGAATTTGTACCTAAACTCAAATTAAACTGAACCTTTGGAAAACTTTCCAAATTAGTCTCAAGAGAATCAGCTTATCAATCAACATGTATCATTTGAGTTCCCACTATATGCCAGGCACCATGGCTAGTGCTAGGGATAAAAATGCAAAAGTGAGATAATCACTCTCTTCAAGGAATTTGTATTCTGCTTGGGTGATAGAACATATGTAGGAGACGAATGGAAAGGGAAGGAAGCTTTGGTCTAGCAGTCACAGGGATTGTGAGCTGATCTATAGGACTATAGCTTTTCCCACCCTTTCCAACAGCTATGTTAGTATCAATTCATTTATTGATTCCTTTGCCCTACTTTCCTCAAATTTTAGAGTGAATCTGTAGGATGCAATTAGTTTGTTGCATTTATCTTGTTCCATTTAATTGGAATTCTATTCCTAATTTTCTTTTAAGGAAACTCAGACTGATGACTATTTCCCTTGTGTCTTTTAAATTATTCAGTGCATTTAACTTTATTAAGAAGAAAGGGGAACATAAGTGGTGATTGTAAGACTCATTGACTTCTAATCTGCTTTAGAAATTCTAACCTGTGAATGATCTTCTGCTCTATGAGCACATTACCCTTTCTTGTTTTTAATGTAATAAGGTATAGAAATGTTCAGTCTAAGGGTCCCAACTATTAAACAGAATCCTATGGACCAATTAGACAAACCAGATTCTCAGTAATCTGTGACATACTATTGGAAATTATATAGACGGTTTAGTGCAGAGACGAATCAGGGATTGCTATGTTGAGGCCATATAGTCTAATAATGTTTGCTAATTCTCATTCTTTACCTGCTCTGTAATTGGCTCCATTGCTCTGAGGTTGACATGGTATTGGGCTCTAACTTCTCCAATTCATCTCCCATTCTATTTTGGGGTTCTAGTTCAGGAGCTCTTAACATGTGTATTTGTCTGTGTGTATGAGTGTGTAAAACAGACACCTTTGGTAGTTTGAGGAAGCCCCTTTTTAGAATAATGTTTGTAAATGCATAAAATAAAATACATAAGAATATAAAGAAAACCAATGATATTGAAATACATTGAAAAAAAGCATATAGACTCCAACATAAGAACCTCTGCTTTAGTCTTAGTCTAATGGATCTTCTCAAGTAGGGAGGGAGAAAGTAGAAAGGTACCCAGAGGACAAATGCAAATCAAGTGTGGAATCTTTTCATTCCCTCATAGAAATAGAAATGTTTAGCAGTAAAAACTCGAAGAATGATTATAAACAGTTGGGAATAGTACTTGAGCTTCATTGAGACTTGTGCAACAGGTTTGCTCATTGGCGATATCATATGTCACCTGTCACTGAATATAGCGCAATCAGTGCCATGTGGAGCGTATTCTTCTCCCTCCTCTCTCAGTGGGTAACTCTTTATTTCTCGGTCATTTTCTTTCTGCCACTCTTTCCATCACTATTGTTTTATTCACCAATATTCTGCTACTCAAGTGCCCAGCACCGGGAAAATGCCAGTGGAATTTTGGGATTCCCTCAAGTCCTGTACTAAGAGGCAGCCCCATCTTAGATTTAGGTTCTTATGGAAAGTGATAAATTCATCATTTGTGACCCTGTGCAGAGCAGAGATCTTCATCCAACATTATGTATTCATAGCTCAGAGAGTTGTCCCTACACTCCAAAACCATCAATAAGAAGAGAGCTAAGAGACAGAGATTGCCTCCTTAGTGTGCCCAAATGAGTTCTGATTCAGCAAGCAATACAAAGAGTTATCATGACAAACGATGACAATTTAGAGGCTAGTTACACCTACTCTGAAGTGGGCCAAATTAAACTGAAGTTTTTAGGAGAATTTCCAGTCAGTCATAGGAAAAATATCCAACTAATCCACAAAAAATTATTAAGTACTTACTATGCACCAGATGCATACTTGACAAATACATCCCCTGCCTTCAGGGAACTTGAAGTCTATCACATGTCTAGTAGCACATTAACACCTCTCTACTACAAGGCTGAGCAGAATGTCTACTATGCATGCTCCTAGCTAGAAAGAGAGAAGGCCAAAGAACCCTACAGTAGCATGGACTAAGGATTTCAAAACACATTTTGGAAAATTTTCAATAACCCTTTTAAGCGGTGAAAAACATTTACTTCAAGAGCAGAAAACACAAACATTGAGCTGGGAAGTATGTTTTACATCTTTAAAATTCCACCAGGCCTGCTCTTTCCCTTCTCTCAAGATGGCGGACAAAAAGCCCCCAAAGGAACAGAAGGAAAAGAAGGTAAAAAAAAAAAAAAAATGAAAAGAAGGATATCACTGAAAAAAAGGTGGTGAAAAAGCCTTGAAAGAATTACAGTCAGAACCCAGTCCTGGCCCAAGGAATCAGTAGATACTCCAGTTCTGCGATGTATTCCCAGCAAGCCATAAACAAGTGTAAGTACACTGCGCTAAAACTTGGAATGAAAGGAAAAGAAAGAGAAGGTGCCTGCTACTATCTCAAAGCCAGTTGTTGGTGATGAGAATGGAGGAACCTCTAAAGATTCACAAAATGCCTAGTATTACCCTACTGAGGATGTGCCTAGAAAGCTGATAAGTTATGGCAAAAAGTCCTTCAGTCAGCATGTGAGGGCAGTTCCAGCTAGCATCACCCCAGGCACTATTCTGATCATGCTCAGTGGCTGCCACAGGGGTAAGCAAGTGGTTTTCCTGAAGCAACTGGCTAGTGACTTACTACTGGTGACTGGAGCTATGACCATCAATCATGTTTCTCAGAGAAGGAGAAATTTGTCATTGCCACCTCTATCAGGGTTAACCTTCTGGATATAAAAATTCCGAATCATCTTACTGATGCTACTTGAAGAAGAAGAGGCTCTGTAAACCTAGACACCAAGGAGAGATTTTTGATACAGAAAAAGAGAAATAGGAGATTACAGAGTAGCGCAAGGCTGGTCAGAAAACAGTGGACTGAGATTCTGCCCCAAATCAAGACAACTCCTCAGCTCTGTGGCTAACTGAGTTCTGTGTTCTCTCTCCAATGGAGTTTATCCTCACAGACTGGTGTTTTAAGTGCCCTGCAGAGAACTCATTAAAATATTTGGAATATTTTTTTTAAATCCACAAGTCCTTTAAGCCCTTCAAATTTATCACTATAAACACATATTATGCCATTACTCACCTGTAACAATTAATCTCTTCAAAATTTCATGTTAAAAAGTATGCTTGTATATATATTTTGATAACTGTAATATGTTCCTTTATTAATCCCATGCATTTTTTTTGCATTTAAAAAAGATTATTCAGAGAAGGTGTACATAGCTGTCACCAAAATGTCACAGTGGTCTACCATACAAAAAATATTAAGAAATCCCAACATTCTCAGTAATAGTGTCATTGTCTGCATGTAAAGGTGCCCAGGAGAAATAATACATGCATATAGACTTGGACATTTTTCCTAATACTCTTGATAATTGTACTCTGATTTATTCACATTCTCTCTCAGATGGGTTTGTAGAAAAGGAACAAGGGAGTTTTTGTTATGAAAAAATTTTATTAATGGGATAACTTCTTTACAATTTTATCTTAATTAAATTCCCATATACTTTATATAGTGAGGTTGAATGGGATCATTTCAGAGTGCAAACCCTTGAAGCTGAGTCATATATGGTTGGAAAGAGCCCCATAGTTACCAAGTTACATGAATCAGGAAGGGAGACTTTGTACCTTTAATGCAAAGGATCCTATAGATCAATTCAACTCTGTTACATTACTTTATGAAAAAAAAAATTCCTTGAGAATTTCACCTGAGGTTCCAATGATATTATATTTAGTTACTGAAGTTCTAAATAAGTAAAGTTCCTCCCTCACCTCCCCCCACACGAAAGGTTATCAAAGACTCTCTTAACCTACAATCTACAACATCCTCCATTATCCAAACCACAAAAAGTGTCTCATAACAAATGGAATACATTTGGAAGACAATTGGCAGAGATTAGGACTCCAGTACATGACCAAGGAATAAATGAAAATGGTAGCAACAGCAGCAACAAAAGCCTGGCCCAAGGGGCATTGAGCATATGGTTCCAGCCACGTTAGCACAGAGTTTAAACCAACCATCAAGCCAGCTGAAGATTTTACAACATAATTCCTGCTTAAGTAAAGATGGATTCTGAAGATTGGGGTTTTTTGAAGTCCTTTCATGTAAATTTTAAGTGACATAGAGCAAATTAAGTCAACACAATTTTTAAGTATATTCAGTACAACAAGGCAAAATCCAGAGTGCTACATAGAAGCGTGATTTTGTCCAAGTCCTCTAGAAATCAAAATTCAAATAAGGGAGATAGAGACAAACTCATAAAAAAGCTATGTTCTGGGAATTAAATGTTAAAAGACATTAGCAGACCATTGATTGACCAAGAATGCCAAGCATCTAGAGGAAAGATGGCTGGTTTTTTAAGAGGAGAAATTATAAGATTTTAGATATTTCAAATTTCTAGACTGAATGAATGAAAAAAAATTATTCAGTGCTTACTATGAGCAAAGAACTAAGCTAAGCACTGGTGATATAGATAGAAAAGAGGTATAGATGGAGCCAAGATGACACAGGAAGGCAAAAACTCACCTAAACTCTTCCAAATAAACCTCTAAACAATCATGAAAGGCTTCTGTGGCTGCTGTTGCTACCCTTTTCATTTATTCCTTGGTCACATACTCGAGTCCTAATCTCTGCCAATTACCTCCCAAATGCATTCCATTTGCTATGAGACACATGCTGTGGTTTGGATGGTGGAGGATGTTGTAGATTGTAGTTTAAGAGAGTCTTGAATAAACATATTCTGGGGTAGCAGAACCAACAAAAGCACAGGGTGAAACAATTTTCTGACCCAAAGGAACCACTTCTCTTTGAAGGCCAGAACTTACTTTTCTGGGTCTTCAGTAGCTTTGACCCCTCGCCAATAATAGGTCCCAGACCAAAGTCCAGTTGGTCGTTGTTTGGGCCTGATTGACTCAGAGGAAATGTAAATAGGAATTGTTTCTGTTTTCCACAGAAACCTTGAGTGTCTCCCTCTTCCAGTTTGATTTTTTTTGGACTAAGTTAAAGAGGCCTCATTTTTTTAACCTAGTTTTAATCACTGAATGGACATTGCCTTAGTAAAACTGATAAGGGACCTTATCTTTAAAAGGCTAACATTTTTCCACCGTCTCTGGGACCATCTCCAGCCATCCTGATGTTTATCTGGCCACTGGACCTAGATGGAGGAGAAAGGGAGGCTGAGGACTTTGCACAACCCTCCCTCCCTTCAATTCAATTCTCTTGCATGTCATGGCATCACCTCCCCGATGTCATGGATCTCTTAGAGAACAGAAGACAAACAAAAACCTCATCCCCTGTAAAGGTAGTTGCTGATTAAATTTCTTTAGGACTTGCTTGCCTGAGTCACAGCTGTGCAGTTTGAGTTGGAAGCAGGACTTATGGCCACAACGAGGTTTGGGGAGTTTTTACTTTTATCCCTGGGACTCTTGACTTCCAGACTTTGGGTTGTCTCCATCAAGGTTTGAGGGGAGATGATAATCAACTAGATGGTTGTGACTGTCTTTCCCTGAGGACACGGTGGTGTCCTTGATACTTCACTTAAGTTGGCTTTTGTCTGTCCTGTAGGTGACAGTTGGTGGGGAAGTCTGGCCCCTTCTCCACAGGAGTTACTCTCCTCTTTAACAGCTGCAGGGCTCGGCTGGACTAGAAGATGGGAAGGCTATCTGGCTGGCACCACTTCCCTATTCAACGTTTTATCTTCCACCTGGGCAGTTCTCCATATTCAGAGCCATAGATCTCAAACCCCACTTATTTTTTCCATCAGACAATTTTCTGATAAAGCTGGTCAGTCTTGTAAATTTATTTTCCTAAATCATTATTTAATTTGTTCTGAGTGTGTAAAGTTTAGAATATGTGAGAACCCTATAAAACATATTAGTTCAATGAACTAATTAAAGATGGCTCCTCATTTGTTTGGAATGGCTCCCCACCAGAGAAGTTCATTTGGTTTAATACTTCTGAGGTAGAGAATTCAAATGTAGAGCAAAACTTCTGTTTATTAGCTTTAAAATTCATGGCAATAAAATTAAAAAATCCTTAGGCTTAGAAATCAAAGTGCCTTGGATTTCTGGTGCCTTTGTACTGTTCGTTTTATTCTAAATCATCTTTTTTTCTTTGAAGTTAATGTTAGGGCCTCATGGAATACATTTCTTGTTTGGGATTACACAAACAGATGTTCCTGTATTCTTTCGATACTATCTATTTTTTTCTAGTTTTAAATTTTTGCATTTTCAATGCTGCATTATCCTATTCCAGATAGATCTATAGCATTTTTAAAAGTTATATTAGTGAAAAAATGGATTGTTTGATAGTGTTTCCTCTTACATGCTTTATTAATGGGTCAATGAAATCTTACAGCACAGAGGCACACAGTAGGCACTATGTAAATGCCTTTTCTCCCCCACCCCCATTTTCAGGGATAAGCAAATGCTTCTGCCCTGTGCTGCTCCCCATAGTGGCTGTGTAGCAGAGGACATGTAAATGTACAGATAAGATATCTGCCAGCTCCAAGAAGCTTTGCATCAGCAATGGTGCTTCTTCCTCATCTGAGTCCACAGAACCCTTATTTATTTGTTTTATCATTTAGTGGAATGTAGATTGAACTAAGAGTCATAAGGTCTAGGATTAAGCCCTGAATCCTGTGACTGTGGTACACTAAGATAACGTGCAGGGTATGTATGTGTGTGTATGTATGTATGTATGCATGTATGTATGTATGTGTGTGTATGTATGTATGTATGTATGTGTGTGTGTGTATATATATATGATATATATATATGTAAGCACATCCTAAGTGGTGAGGAGAGAGAGAAAGTAAGTATAGTAGGGTATGTCTTGGGGAACTTGAGGTTGCTTTTCCAGAGTTAGCCTTCATTCCTAGAGCTTTTCAAAGTACTGTGGTCAGTTACAGCTATATGTGAAATTTCCTCAAATACGGCCAGTTTTAAAGATGTCCTATAAACTGTAGGTCAAAGTCTTCTAGAACTGTCTGGAAGTGTGGCTGTTTGGACATAATGAAAGGAAAGGGAAGGCAGGAGCATGACCTGAAGTCTTTCAAATCTTTTTATTCAGCTGTTGAAATATTTTCTGAGACAAGGACCCTCATATCACCACCTGTTTTCACAGTGTTATATTATAAGAGTGGTGCTTCATAAACCATGAAGCAAACGTTCTATAAATGTGGACATAATTATATTTGTTGGATGACATATATATATATATGTATGTATTTGTATGCATACATATATAAATATATGCGTAAGTATATGTGTATGCATATATGTTCGTGTGTATACGTATATAAACATAAGTACACACATGTATATATTCTACATATATACTCTAAGTGTGTATGTGTGTACACATACATACATATGTACACACACACATATATACATATATATGTATACAGAGATACAGAGACAGACAGAAAGATGGAGACAGAGAAAGAGACAGAGACATGCACACACACACATACAGAAAGAGATACATAGATATCTTGGCCATAGGAAGGCTGTACATAAGGAAGTACACCTGGAGACACAGTGTCTTGTCCACCTGCAAAGTAGAATAGAAAAGCTCTAGCAGTATAAGCTTCTTAGTTGCCTGGGGATATGGGGCAGACACAACTATGTGATGGTTCTCTAAGAGCAGAGTCTAAAATTTCATTGGGATGTCTAATTTCCTACCACTGTTGCTAAATCCTTACCTTGAAGGAGAAACTTGGCAAGACTGTAGGCATGGATTTCATTGAAGGAGGTATCCATCTATGAGGAATTTTCTTTAGCTAAAGAGAATTTTTACTTTTCTAATATCTTAGCTATAATATATTCATGATTAATTTATGCTTAATATTTAGCAGTTGAAATTTCAGTGCTATATGTCTGGGAACATTTTAGTTCATATTTTGGAAATGAAGTATTTTACAATATTCACTGTGCTCACAGTGGTGACTGACATCGTCATATAAAAAGCTTTTTTTTAAAAAAAAACTCAGGACAACGGAACCATTTAAGAATTCTTTGAAATTCACACTACTGACTGTGGAAGGTTATCTTGGTTCTTTTTTCCTTAAAAGACTTCACTTAGCCCTCTGTCAGCTTACTCATTTTTACCCATAGAAGAACGATGAACCATTATTCTGATCTGTATTGGCAGGAATCTCAGGGGTTATTCAGCCTCAATAGGAATCTCTCTATAGTATTCCTAAATGTGTTTTTTTGACCTTTACTTGAAGAAATATTGGAAAGTCATGTGGGACTGAAACCTCATTATCCTTTGTTCTTCACTCTTTCTTACCTCACTTATCTAATCACTTGCCAAATCTTACCATTTTTCCCTCCAATACACCATATCTGAAACTTTCTAACTGCAGTCACCATGCCTGTTCAGGCTCTCATCATCTCCCCTCTAGTTAGTTATAACAGTCTGCTAACTGGCCCTCTGCCTCAAATCTCTTCTCACTACATACACAGCTGCCAAAGAGATTTTCCATTAATTGCTGATTTGACCATGTCACCCCTCTAATCTCTACTTAAGAAACTTGAGTGGTTTCCTATGACCTAGAGAACCATATATAAAATTCTCTGGTTTTAAAACCTCTTCATAACCTTGCCTTCCCCTTTCTAGCCTTACTGTGTGTTACCCCTGCTCCCTCACTCTGCAGTCCAGCCACACTGATCTTTTATCTCTTCCTTACACCTAACAACCTATTTCTTATCTCTGTGCCATAGCATTATGTATCTTTCAAGTTTGAACTGGACCCCTCTACCTCATAGATGCCCTCTGTTTCTCAAGCATGCAACTTCATTGACTTCTATATGTCCCTTCCCCCTCAAACTATCTTTTATTTGCATTTGTCTTTACAGTTATTCTTTATGTGTATACATAATATATTTATGATATACATAATATGTCTACATATATGCATACATGTATATGTGAATATATATCTATATGTCTATGCATATTTTGTCTCTCCTTTTAGAATGTTATCTCTATGCAAGTAAATATTGTTTCATTCATTATATTTCTATCCTCAGTGCCTAACAGAGTGGCTGGAATATAAAGGGAATGCATTTTTTTCCACTGACCATTTAGTTGATTGAAGTCACTATCTACCAATGCAGCCAATTTCAGTTTTAGACATCTTTAATTTCTGAAAACTTTTCCTAATCATGGATGCTAAAACTAATCTTTAAATGGTAACTGGGCTTGAAAGGGGAAGTATGGGGAAGAGCCCACTGTGAACCTCAAGGGCAAAACATCAAGTATATCTGTTGCGCAGCAGGCAGAAATGAAGAGAGCAGGTAGAAGCAGAGGCAGATTTTAGGCAGAAGATAATAAGATTATTTTGGACACAATGAGTTTGAGATAAGTGAAGGAATTATAGATACAAATAATATTTGGGGGATAGGTCATGATTAAACAACTTTAAGATTATTGAGATCTTAGAAAATGTAGGGGGTGGAGTGGAATCTGAATATTATATTCCTCAAAAACTCATTTAAGAAGACTTTTAAGAATTACCAATAATTAAATTCTATCCTCATGAGAAGGAAATAATAATCTTGCAAGTGAAAAGAAAACAGCATTCCAACTGAAATAAATCATAATTAGATTTCTCAAAATTCAATATTCAGATGGATTCTTAATGTAACTGACGTGAGTATTCTCTCTGGTGATGCAGATGAGAGTCCATCCATGCTTGCCCATGCTGTGTGACTCTCTTCCAGTGGTATACCTGCTCCTCTACAGTACATGGTCATGAAATTTTTCCCTCCTCCATTTTCAAATTAAAATATCCTTGATCAGATTCACAAGTCTTCAGTTAAGTATATATATTAATAGCCTCTTAGATAGAATTTGTCTCTGGCAAAAAGCCACACATTCCTTAGCCTTAAGTCTCAATTAAAAAATCCACATCCTCTTTGTCAACTCCATCTTTTTAACCAGACACATTTCTCATCTGTCTCTTTTCTAGCTTCTTCCCTTGATGGTAACAGTGATAAAACCATCTCTGACTCTCTGGGCTTTAAGATCTCATCGTCCTTTGCAGTGCCTTCTGGCGATATTCATTTCACAAAAGACTGCAGAAGTGAGTTATCATGACCAGGTTTTACAAGTCTCTGGGGCATCTTTGTCATGCCATAAGTACCATGTTGTTCCAAGAGGAACTCTCATGGCTAACTCAGATGGCTAACTGCCACAGTTATTGTAGCAGAAGCTCATTGATTCAGGGTTATTCAGCAAGATTTTATTATATTTTATTTTGTTAATTATTCCCCAATTACATATAAAACAATTTTTTAAAATCTTTTTTTATTTGAGTTCCAAATTATCTCCCTCCCTCCCAAATGTCCCCTCTTCTTGAAAAGGCAAGCACTTTGATTTTGATTATATAGGTGAGATCATGCCAAACATATTTCCATATTAGCCATACAAACCAATAAAAATAAAGACTATATTAAAAAAGGATGTTTCAATCTGCATTCAGAGTTCATCAGTTCTCTCTTCAGAAGTGGATGGCATTTTTCATCATGGGTTCATTGGAATTGTCTTGAATCATTGCCTTGATCAGAGCAGCTAAGTCTTTCGAGTTGATCACTCTTACAATGTTGCTGTTTCTGTGTACAGTATTTTCCAGATTCTGCTCATTTCACTTTGCATGAGTTCATATGTCTTTTCAGGTTTTCCTGAAACCATTCTGCCCATTATTTCTTGTACCATAAGAGGATTCTATCACAATCATATGCCACAACTCATTCACCCATTGACTGATTGATGGTTAAGCCCTCAGTTTCCAATTCATTGCCACCACAAAAATCCTTCTATAAATATTCTCATACAAATAGGTCCTTTTTACTTTGATCTCTTTGGGATTACACACCTAGTACTGTTATTGCTAGATCAAAGAGCAGGCAACAGTTTCATAATCCTTTGAGTGCACTTCCAAATCATTCTCCAGAATGATTGATTCATCCTACTAGCAGTGCAGTAATGTTAGAAATTTTCCACATCTCCACCATTTGTCATTTTTCTTTCCTATCATATTACTCAGTCTGATAGGTGTGAGGTGATATCTTCAAGTTGTTTTAATTTGAATTTCTCTAATCAGTAATGATTTAGAGCATTTTTAATGTAACTATTGATAGCTTTTATTTCTTCTGAAAACCTCTTGTTCATATCCTTTATAAAGTGAGGAATGGCTTGTATTTTTTTATAAATATGGCTCAGTTCTCTATGTATTTGAAAAATGAAGTCTTTATCAAAAACTTGTTACCAAAACTTTTCCAATTCTCCTATTTTTCCCTCAATTTTGACTGCATTGGTTTTGTTTGTGTAAAAGCTTTTTAACTTCATGTGAATGAAATCATCTTATTTACTTCCTGTAATCTCTTCTTTTTTGTCATATACTTTTCCTTTACTCATAGATCTGAATGTAAGGAACATTTGCCCATGCTCCCCTCATATACTTTTTTTTTTTCCATTTTATTTATTTATTTATTTAACTTTTAACATTCATTTTCACAAAATTTTGGGTTCCAAATTTTCTCCCCTTATGTCCCCTACCCCCACCCCAAAACACCGAGTGTTCTAATTGCCCCTGTCTGCCAATCTGCCCTCTCTTCTATCATCCCTCTCTGCCTTTGACTCCATCCTATACCCCTTTACCTGTATTTCTTATTTCCTAGTGGCAAGAACAGTACTCGACAGTTGTTCCTAAAACTTTGAGTTCCAACTTCTCTTCCTCCCTCCCTCCCCACCCCTTCCCTTTGGAAGGCAAGCAATTCAATATAGGCCAAATCTGTGTAGTTTTGCAAATGACTTCCATAATAATAGTGTTGTGTAAGAACTAATTATATTTCCCTCCATCCTATCCTGTCCCCCATTACTTCTGTTCTCTTTTGATCCTGTCCCTCCCCATGAGTGTTGACCTCAAACTGCTCCCTCCTCCCCATGCTGTTGCTTCCATCATCCACCCCACCCTGCTTATCCCCTTATCCCCCACTTTCCTGTATTGTAAGATAGGTTTTCATACCAAAATGAGTGTGCATTTTATTCCTTCCTTTAGTGGAATGTGATGAGAGTAAACTTCATGTTTTTCTCTCACCTCCCCTCTTTATCCCTCCACTAATGAGTCTTTTGCTTGCCTCTTTTATGAGAGATAATTTGCCCCATTCAATTTCTCCCTTTCTCCTCCCAATATATTTCTCTCTCACTGCTTGATTTCATTTTTTAAGATATGATCCCATCCTCTTCAACTCACTCTGTGCACTCTGTCTCTATGTGTGTGTGCATGTGCATGTGCGTGTGTGTGTGTAATCCCACCCAGTACCCAGATACTGAATAGTTTCAAGAGTTACAAATATTGTCTTTCCATGTAGGAATGTAAACAGTTCAACTTTAGTAAAGTCCCTTATGACTTCTCTTTGCTGTTCACCTTTTCATGCTTCTCTTCATTCTTGTGTTTGAAAGTCAAATTTTCTTTTCAGCTCTGGTCTTTTCATCAAGAATGCTTGAAAGTCCTTTATTTCATTGAAAGACCAATTTTTCCCTTGAAGTATTATACTCAGTTTTGCTGGGTAGGTGATTCTTGGTTTTAGTCCTAGTTCCTTTGACTTCTGGAATATCCTATTCCACGCCCTTCGATCCCTTAATGTAGAAGCTGCTAGATCTTGTGTTATCCTGATTGTATTTCCACAATACTTGAATTGTTTCTAGCTGCTTGCAATATTTTCTCCTTGACCTGGAACTCTGGAATTTGGCCACAGTGTTCCTAGGAGTTTCTCTTTTTGAATCTCTTTCAGGTGGTGATCTGTGGATTCCTTGAATACTTATTTTGCCCTCTGGTTCTAGAATCTCAGGGCAGTTTTCCTTGATAATTTCATGAAAGATGATGTCCAGGCTCTTTTTTTGATCATGGCTTTCAGGTAGTCCCATAATTTTTAAATTGTCTCTCCTGGATCTATTCTCCAGGTCAGTTGTTTTTCCAGTGAGATATTTCACATTATCTTCCATTTTTTCATTCTTTTGGTTTTGTTTTGTGATTTCTTGGTTTCTCATAAAGTTATTAGCCTCCATCTGTTCCATTCTAATTTTGAAAGAACTATTTTCTTCACTGAGCTTTTGAATCTCCTTTTCCATTTGGCTAATTCTGCTTTTGAAAGCATGCTTGTCCTCATTGTCTTTTTGAACCTCTTTTGCCAATTGAGTTAGCCTATTTTTCAAGGTGTTATTTTCTTCAGCATTTTTTTGGGTCTCCTTTAGCAGGGTGTTTAGTTGTTTTTCATGCTTTGCTTGCATGTCACTCATTTCTATTCCCAGTTTTTCCTCTACCTCTCTAACTTGATTTTCAGAATCCTTTTTGAGCTCTTCCATGGCCTGAGCCCACTAAGTGGGCTGGGATACAGAAGCCTTGACTTCTGTGTCTTTGCCTGATGGTAAGCATTGTTCTTCCTCATCAGAAAGGAAGGGAGGAAATGCCTGTTCACCAAGAAAGTAACCTTCTATAGTCTTATTTTTTTTCCCTTTTCTGAGCATTTTCCCAGCCAGAGACTTGACTTCTGAGTGTCCACTCCACCCCCACCTCACCTCCAGATCTGCCCAGCCAGCACTTGGGGTCTGAGATTCAAATGTTGCTTCCCAGCCTCAGGGCTTTGGGCAGGGGCAGGGCTGCTATTCAGTGTGAGATTAAGTTCAGGTGCTCAGGTTGGGGCAGGGCTGCCTCATGGGCTCAGTTCCCTCAGGAGGTTTATGCAGAGACCTTCAACAATGGATCCAGGCTCCTGCCTGCTTGGGGAGCCCTGGTCTGCTCCCCCCTCCGCTGCTGCCTCCCAAGGGGGCCTGAGTTATGGGGGCACCCCACACCCTTCTCGACCTGCCGAAGAGACCCTCTCACCAACCCTTGTCACCTGTGGGTGGGGGACTCACGCGGCCGCTGGAGATTCTGTCCCTAAAGTCTTCTCAGATCCGCTCCTTTCGGCGCTGCACCGCCAAGGTAGGGTTGGGCTCTGCTCTGGGTCTGGGGCACGAGGGACCTTTTGTGAGAGGTTTTCAGGCTCTCTGGAGCAGAAATCTCCTCCACTGCGTTGTTCTGTGGCTTCTGCTGCTCCAGAATTCGCCAGTGGTTCTTTTTTTACAGATATTTTATGGGCAGTGGGTTCGGAGGTAACGTATGTGCGTCTTTCTACTCCACCATCTTCAGAATCTATCCCCTCATATACTTTTAATAACATACTTTATATATCAATCATTTACCCATTTTTACCTTATCTTGTTATATGGTATAAAATGCCCAGTTTCTGCCACACTACTTTCTAGTTTTCCAGCAATTTTTTGTCATATGCCATATGTTCTTACCTCTAAAGCTTGGATCTTGGGGTTTATCAAGTACTAGATTATTGTGGTCATTTACTACAGTGTGTCATTTATCTAATCACTTTATTTCTTAGCCAGTACAAGACTGTTTTGATAATTACTCCTTGGTAATATAGACTGAAATCTGAAACTGCTAGGTTGCCTTCTTTATTTTGTAAATTGATTCTTTTACATATTCCTTTGTTCTTCCAGCTGTATTTTGTTACTGTTTTTTCTAGTTCTGTGAATAATGCTTTTGTAGTTTGATTGGTATGGCAGTGAATAAGTAAATTAATTTAGATAGAATTGTCATGTCTTTTATATTGGCTCAACCTACTCATGAACAATTGTTACCTCTGTAATTGTTTAGATCGGTTTTTTTGTGTGTGTGAAAGTGTTTTGTAATTGTATACATACAGTCTCTTGGTTTGTCTTGGCAAGTAGATTTTGAAGAGTTTTATATTATCTGTATTTACTTTAAATGGAATATATCTTTTGAGTTCTTCCTGTTGTTTTGTTGGTAGTATATAGAAATGCCAATGAGTTATGTGGGCTTATTTTATATCCTACAATTTTTCTGATTTTGTTAATTGTTTCAAATAGTTTTTTAATTGATTCTCTAGGATTATCTAAATATACTATCATATCATCTACAAAGAGTTAAAGTTTTGTTTTCTCATTGCCTATTTTTATTCCTTCAATATATTTTTCTTGACTTATGGCTACAGCTAACATTTCTAGTACATTATTGAATAATAGTAATGATAATGTACATCCTTGCTTCATTCCTGGTCTCATTAGAAAGGCTTCTAGTTCATCTTCATTATAGATAATGATTGCTCTTTGTTTGAAATAGATACAAATTATCATTTTAAGAAAAGCTCCATTCTGATGCTTTCCTATGATTTCTGCTTTTAATTGCATTTCAAATAATAAATGGTGTTGTATTTTTGTAAATCTTTTTCTTCATCTATTGATATAATCATGATTTTTCTCTTTTTTATTGTTATTGATCTCAATTATGTAGATAGTTTTTCTAATATTCAGTCAGGTTTGCATTCCTGATATAAATTTCAACTGGTCATATTGTATGATTTTTGTGATATAGATATCTAATCTCTTTGCTAGTAGTTAATTTAAAATTTTTGAGTCAATATTCACTAAGGAAATTGGGAAAGTCTCCAGTTTTCTTTCTCTGTTTTTGCTCTCCATGACTTAGGTGTCAAAGTCATATTTGGGTGAAAAGAGAAATTGGTAGGACTTCTCTACCTATTTTTTGAAATGGTTAATATAATATGGGATATATTTCTCCTTATATGTTTGGCAGAATTCACTCATGAATCCATCTGGTTCTGAGGATGTTTTCTTAGAAGGCTCATTGATGGCTTGTTCAATTAGTTTATTCTAAGATAAAGTTATTTACATATTTTATTTCTTCTATTAATTTGGTCAGCTTTTATTTTTCTAAGTATCCATCCATTTCACCTAGATTGTCAATTTTTTACTGGTATATAACTGAACAAAGTAACTTCTAATACTGATTTAGTTTCATTGTCTTTTGGTGGTGTATTCATCCTTTTTTGGAAAAAAAATTGATACTAGTAATTTGGTTTTCTTTTTATTTCTTTTGTTAATCAGATTAATGAAAGGTTTATCTATTTTATTATTTCTTTCATAAAATCAGATAATATATTTTTATTAGATCAGATTAGGCACTTTTACTTTTACTTTTCTTAATCTATCCTTTGAATTTTCAGAATATCCATTTTGGTGTTTAATTGGAGATTTTTACTTTTATCTTTCTCTTTTTTTTTTATTGCATGCCCAATTCATTGATCTGCTCTTTTTCTCTTTTATTGCTTAGAGATATAAATTTTTCCTCTAAGTACTACTTTGGCTGCATCCCCATAATTTTTTGAATACTGTCTCCTTGTTATCATTTTCTTGTTTTCATAATTTATTTTTGTCCTACTCATTCCTTAGAATAAAATTATCTAGTTTCCAATTAGCTTTTATTCTATGCTTCCCTAGCCCTTTATTAAACACAGTTTCTATTGCATTATGATAAGAAAAAAGTTCCCTTAATATTTCTGCTTTTCTGAATTTAGTTATGAGAATTTATGCCCTAAAATGTGATCAATTTTTGTGAAAGTGCCATCTATAACTGAGAGAAAGAAATACTCCTTTCTATTCCCATTCAGTTTTCTCCATAGGTCTATCTTATCTAACTTTTCTAAAATTCTATTCATCTCCTTGATTTTTTTCTTATTTATTTAATGGTTAGATTTTACTAGCTCTGAAAGGAGGAAGTTGAAGTCTCCCAGGAGTATACTTTTGCTCTCTGTTTCCTCCTGTAATTTATTTAACTTTTCCTTTTAGAATTTGGGTATTTTGCTAAATGGTGCATATAATTTTAGTATTAATATTGCTTCATTGCCTACATTTTTTTAGCAAGAGACAGAGTCCCTGCTTATGCCTTTTTCATTCTCTATTTTTGTTTTTACTTTTTCTGAGATTGTGATGTTTAACCTTATTGAATCCTTTATAATTTCTCTTTCACATTTAGCTTTTTCTTATTCTCTTGAGTCATGTATTTGAAAATCAACTTTTCTATTCATCTCTGGTCTTTGCATGAGGAATGCTTGAAAGTTGTCTCTTTCATTCTATATCTATTTTTTTCCTTGATGGATTATACTCAGTTCTGCTTAGTGGGTTATTCTTTGTTATATTTCTTTGCCTTCCTAAATATCATATTCCATGCCCTCCCTTAACATGTTGACTGCTAAATCCTGTGTGATCTTTATTGTGGATCCACGGATTTTGAATGATTTCTTTTCTGTTGAATGAAGTATTTTCTCTTTTTCCAGGGAGTTCTGGAATTTGACTGTTACATTCTTGAGAATTTTCCTTTGTGATCTTAGGTGGTGATTGGTGCATTCTTTCGATTTCTATCTTCCCCTCTAATTCTATGATATCAAGGTAGTTTTCCTTCAAAATTTCCTGAAATATGATTTCTAGACTATGAAGGCTATTCTGTTTCTTCTAAGGAATTTCTGCCCTCAGTGGTACATGTAATGATCACCTGAATTAAATTCATCCATTTGAGGTCACTGACTCTGAAAGTGTCAGTGTTTTAGCTTTTCATCTCCTGTTTGACCATAATCAGCTTACTTTGGTTCATAGATCTTACTTTCCATACATGAGTATTGAACTTTGTAGCCTTGGATGCTCCTTTCATTGCTGAATACCTATGCAGCTGAGTTCCCTTTTAGCTTTGGGCCAGCTGCTTCATTAGTACTGGAGTGAACCATAACAACCATAACAATAGTTATCCATTGCTCTTCCTCAATAGCATGTGGGACATGTTCCAACCTGAGGTACTCATCTTTTGGCCGCATTTTTAAAAATCTTTTTGATATTCTCCATGGGTTCTCTTAGCAAAGATTTCCTTTTTCCTTTACTTCTCTAGTGGATCACATTTTGTAGTCACATAATAGATATTTAATAAATGTTTTTTGACTGACTGTCAAACTGAAAATTTCTTATCATATAACTAACCCTCATTTGATTGGCAATCCCAATAGATAAGCAAATGATCAAGAAGTAGCAAATCTATATTGAATAGATAACAGGAAGCAATTAATCAATGGGGATTTAGTAAGTATCTATTATTTATTGGGCAGCTAGGTGGTATAATCAATATAATGCTAGATTTGGAATCAAGAAGACCTGTTTTCAAATCCTGCTTCAGAACATGAATAGCTATGGATTCCTGGATAAACCACTTCAACCTCTCTCAGCTTCATGTTTTTTTTTACTTGTAAATTGAGGGGATTAGATTTGGTGGTATCTAAGATCCCTTGAATTCTATTATCCAATGTCCCAGTCTCTGCATTAGGCACTGAGATGACAGATAGAAAATAATATGTGTGTGTGTGTGTGTGTGTGTGTGTGTGTGTGTGTATATATATATATATATATATATATATGTACACACATATATAAAATGTACATGCCAGCTATATACAAAGTAGGTAAAAGAGATGTTTGCACTGCACTCAGAGGGAAAAATAGCAGGTGTAAGAGCAAAATCACACTGTATGTGCCCTGAGCAATTTTTATTCTTCCTTATGTCCTACTCAAGGATATTTGAAAAAAATAATAAAAATGAACACATATATACATATATATATATATATACATGTGTATATTCATTTATATATGCAAACAGATAGATGTAAACACACACACGCATATGTGTGTGTGTGTATATATATATATTATATATATGTAAAGAGAGAGAGAGACATAAGTGTATGTAGATAGCACTATAATATGCCAAGAATGATGACCATTTGTTTTATCTAATATTTCACCTTTGTCCATTTCAAAGTTAAAAACAAATTTTAGTTCAAATAGAACTTTTTATCCCTTCAAGGTTAGTATATACACAATCACCTGCATCAATTAAATTAAATGCTTTCATTGTCATTAACAACAAAGATATAGCCTTTCTTTTATCATATGTGATGATCATCTCCTTGGTTGAAATACTAACTTGAATCAAACTAAAGTGAGCCTCACAGGACCTCTTTTTTTAGTGAATATCACTGAACATTCAGAGTTGTGGAAGGAGGAAGAAAGGTTTAGATATGCATGTGTGCATGCATGTATATATATGCAGGATATCTCTTAGGTCTTAGTGCAGTTTTAATATTTATTTATTTAATATTTATTTGAAATGCCTTTTATATATAACATGTGTGAACCTATTAAATGTACAATTAAAGACAAAAGGAAAAAATGAATTTAAACTTTCAATTTTTGTAATATGCCAAGAAATAAACAAGCAAAATTAACATCAAAAGAATCATAATATCCTTATTATTTATATGTCATGACTAATGTCACAATAATAGATTGTTAAATAGTTAATGATTATAAGGGCTTGGAAATGAAAGTGATATAAATATGTAAAATATTGTCATGAAATATTTAATTTACATACATTTTATATAAGATTCAGATATCATAGATTTCTTCAATCTCACTCACAGAGTTTACTAAATTTGAATTCAGCCAAAGGGTCCCACTTGAGGACCTAGAGGGTCATATGTGGCCTTGAGGCTGCAGGTTCCCCACCCCTTCTTAGGTTTAGCAGGATTTAGAAAGAAGTAGTGTGGTTTTACCTCACAGAGTCTTTTCATCATATTCATTAAAAACAAGGAAAGAAATTGCAAGTAATGTAGGAAAGGTAATAAATGGAAGAAATGAAATTAGCTTTATAAGATAGTGATAGAGGCAGACAGAAAACAACTTCATTAAATTCAACTTTTATTTCCATTTTCTCCTAAATAAAACAGATCCTTGATATTCATCTGATCTGTTTCTCCCCAGTGCAAATTCACTTTGTAAAACCAAGATGAATGGCAATAATGGATTTACTTTTATTTTCAATGCACTCTGCGCATCTATTTCATTCCAGATAAAACTTTTGAAGGTTGAAATAGTATACTCACTCAAGTAGAGGATTAAAACCCATTTCTATTCACCCAGAGGATGTTGTTTCTCTCACCTGACATGACCTTCTTCTGCCCAGACAGACTGTCAGTATATTCAAAAGAGAAATCATTATCTTCCTCCTTCAAAATTATGTCTCTCCTTAATGTTTCAGTCATTATCAAGAAAGTACTCATACATACAGAAGGCAAATTATTTTAGTGGGTGAGATCACTGATGGAACCCTACCCCTATATTTCTTTTTCCTATCCACAAACGGAAGGTTCCTTTTGTCTCTATGATTACGTATACTTTCTGTCTAAAATACAGTTAATATATTTTCCTCAGATCTGTGATTTTTCTGATGTACTGGTATGATCTTGTCATTCTCCTACTTGATAAACTCCAACAATTTTGTATTATCTTAAGGATTGAATATAATCTCTGTGTATGTCATTTAAAGGGCAGATAGATGGCACAATGACGAGAGTGCTGGAGTCAGGAAGACCCCTATTCCTGAATTTAAATATGACCTCAGGCACTGAGTAGTTGTGTGACTGGGGCTAGTAATTTAAACCTGTTTGCCTCAGCTTCTTCATCTGTAAAGTGAACTAGAGAAGAAAATGGCAAACTAGTCCAATATCTTTGTCAAAAACAAACAAAAAACATGGAGAGCATCAAAATGATAAAAGTATATGCTATCAGAAGATGAGACATTCATGTTGGAATACCTCCAAGAAGTTACTGGGGTAGAGCAAAGGGCACTTAAAAGCAGCTTCAGTACTAATCCAGTGTCTGGGCCAAAGCTGAAAGGAAACTCAGCTGTAGATGAACCAAGGTAAGTTGGATGGGGTCAAACATGAGATGGAAAGATTAAACATCAACAGTCTTATGTGTCATTGAACTCAAATAAATGAGAGTGGGTGAATTTAATTTAGCTGATAATTACATGTATGACTGTGTTCAACAATCCCTTAGAAAAAATGGAGTAGCCTTCTCTCTTAGTCAATAAAAAGGTGAAAAAAAGCAGTACTGGGATATAATCTCAAAAGTGGAAGAATGATATCTGTTGGAATCCAAGGCAAACCATTCAACATCACAATAATACAAGGCTATGCTTCAATCACTGATGCTGAAGAGGCTAGCATTGTTTGGTTCTCTGAAGACCTACAGTCTCTTCTAGAAATAACACCAAAAAAAAGTCACATTCATTACAGCTGAAGTATGAAATCAAACGATAATTGGAATAACAGGAAAGTTTGGCCTTGGAGTACAAAATGAAGCAGAGCAGAATAATAGGATTTTGTCGAGATAAATCATTGGCCATAGCAAACATTCATTTTCAACAACCCAAAGGTTACTCTATAAATGGACATCGCCATATGGTCAGTATTGAAATTGAGTTGTTATATGCTTTGCAGGCAAAGGCAGAGGAACTTTATACAGTCAATTAAAATAAGACCTTGAGTTAACTGTGGCACAGTTCATGAGCTTCTTATTAAAAAATTCAGACTTTAAGAAGGTAGAGAAAAATATCAGATTGTTTAGGTTTGACCTAAGTAATATCCTTTATGAATATGGTGTGAAAGTGATGAATAGATGTAAGGGATTAGATCTGGTAGAGTGCCCAAAGAACTATGGACAGTTTCACAATATTGCACAGGAGGCAAAAAACCAAACAAACAAACAAAAAAAAACAAAAACCTTTCTAATGAAAAAGAAGAGCAGGAAAGTAGAATAGATGTCTGATGAGGCTTTGAAAATAGCTGAAGAAAATGAAAGGTAGAGGAGACAGGGAAAGATATATCCAACTGAATGCTGAAAACCAGAAAACAGCAAGGAGACATAAGAAGGATTTCTTAAATGAGCCATGTAAAGAAATAGGAGAAAATAATAGCATGAGAAAGACTAGAGAGCTCTTCAAGAAAATTAGAGATTTAGAGAGAATGATCAAAGACAAATAGAAGGGCTTGGTGTACTATGGTTTGTGAATTCATAAATTTGGAAATGACAGAAAGACTAAACAGATACTACACTCAATAATAGGGACAGGAAGAAAGGCAAAAGACAGTCTGTTTTCAAGGAACTTGCAATCTAATGATGTGGGTGGAGCCAACATTCAGACAACTATATACAAACATGCTATGTACAGGATAAATTGGAAATTATCAATAGAGGAAAGGCATCAGAATTAACAGAGATTGAGAAAGCCTTCTTATAGATGATGGAATTTTAGCAAGGACTTGAAAGGGACCAGAGAACCCAGGGAACAGAGAAAAGAAAAGAAAGCATTTCAGGCATGAGGGAAAGTCATTGAAAATATTCAGATCTAGGTGATGGAGGGTCTTGATTGAAAAACAACAAAAAAGTCAAGGGTCACTGGATTACAGACTATATTGAAATAGAAAGAGTGAACATGAAAGAAGCCTAGAAATAAGTGTTCTAAGTTTAGGTTTTGTAATAGATAATGCAAAGGCTATCTATTTGATAAATACTTGTGATAATGACAAAATTTCATTCATCATTAACAAATGTCGTTAACAGCATTCTATAAGATGAACTGGTAAATTTTATTCTTTAAAACAAGGATATAAATTTGACTATAATATGTACAGCATTCATGTGGAATCAGTATTTTTTTTTTTTATAAAAATGAAACATTTACTTTATTTTGTTCTGTCCCCCACCATTTAATGCTCCACTACTATAAGCAGTCTTGGATTCAGTGAAGAGAGTTAGGATTGTTAAGGTGAAATAATATAATGAAGTCCCTTGGAAAAGATGTGAACTAAAAATAACTTTTTGTGGATTTTTCATCTAAGGGTATTTCAAATCTCAGTTCTAATGTGCTAAGGTGAGTACTCAGTACTAAGGGTAGTATCAAATATCATCAAAATGTTCTCATTTAGAGCAGTGGCATCATACACACACATACACACACATGGAAGGTGTGAATGAGAGGATTAAATGGATAAAATTGTAAAATAGCAGACAGAATTAGTAAAGGCTTTGAAATACATTTTATGATTATTTTATTATTTGTTTTGAATTTTTGTTATGTGCATAGATATTGCGGCACAATGGATAGAGCAATGCAATTTGAGACAGAAATATTTGTGTTTAAGCCCCACCTCTGACATAGACTGACTTGGGGCTTTGGGCAAGTCATTTTCCCCTTTTGTGGCCCCAGAAAACTCTCCAAGATGCCAACAGGACATTTGACTGACCACATTGGCAGCATAATGGAAGGGTTTCTTACTCATCTTAATTTTCTGGCACTAATAAAGTCACAGATCTGAACACCCTCCTCCCCCCCCCCCCAAAAAAAAATCTAAGTCAAGAAAGAATCCAGAGATGTGCTTGGTGTCAAAAGGGAATCGTAATAAAACAATTTATAGCACAATCTACAAAACAGATTATCTATAGAGACACAATGTTGACTAGTTCTACAGTGTTTTGACTGACATAGGAATGTCTATATATAAATAGAAATCATAGTGAGATAGTTAATAAATTCTACCATTGGCATCTGACATTGAATACATGCACAAGGGAACATCATTGTCATAAGGTTCATGTGTTTTGAAAATAGTCTATTATAGCGATACCATCATTGTACTTGGGGTAAAAACACTTCTGGTATGTTAGAGCTAGTTCTAGATCTCGGGCTGCTGAGATCTGATTATCATATTTTCAATATGAGCACCTCAGATGTTGGCAAATGCTACAAACCAGGGCTTGATATATTGTTGGGTTGATTTTCTAGGATTAAGAAAGAGATGGAGAAAACACTAAAAATACAAATTTAGCTTCAAAGTGTGTTGTGTGTATATTATTTTCCCTAGCTAGCTGATTTTTAAATATTTACTGAATCAATTCCAATGTAGGCATGACTCTTTAAACATCACTGAATCAATTCCAATGTAGACATGACTCAAGAAATTTTCAATATCACATGCCTCTGTGTGTATGATTTGTGATAAAATAAATGAGTTGACTGTATAACTGAAGTTATTTTATCTTGACGCTACCACTAAAAAAATCTTTCTTAGAATATAAGTTCCTTGATGATAGGGACTGTTTCATTCTTGTCTTTATATCATTAATGACTGATTCGTGTTTGTTGATTGATTGATTAGGAACTTCTGAGAAACTTTAAAAAGAGGTAAATAGATTTGCACGAAGCAAATTCCGCAGAAACATGGGAGAAGAAGGGTAAAAGTACAGTAGATACTTGAAGTAAGTAGTCAGGTCAGTGCTATAGCAAGTCAAGTTCTGGATCTGGAATCAGAAAGATCTGAGTTCAAATCCTTCCTCAGACACTTACTAGTTATGCAATCCTTGGCCAATCACTTAACCTCTCAGTCTCACTTTCCTCCTCTGTAAAATGTACCTGTTTCATAGAGTTGTTCTGAGTATCAAATGAGATTTTGGGTGTATGTCTGTATATTTGCAATCCTTAAAATGTTATGTATATATGTGTATATATACATATATATGCTAGGTATAAAAAGAAATATCAGAATTTTTGAGAAAAAATGGTTTTATTCCACATTAAAATTTATTACTTAAATTTTTAAAATCTGGATTTCTAGCATGTATATGATAATGTGTGTGTATTTTAACATAGTTTTTGATTTATCTTTTGCAGATACAAGGGGGCATAATCCTAAGGAATATTTAGAATAGGAAAAAAGATGATCTTTTAAAAAACTGCATGAAAAAATCAATTAAATGGAATACAATTCCTTTTCAGGAAATGTATTGGTTCAATTTCTTTACCCTACAAAACTGTTTATCAACAGACATAAATATAATATATGCCTAAAAAAAATTCCTCACATGAGCATAGCATCACATCTGTAAATCAACAAATTGATCAGTAAACACTTATTAATCACCTACTATGTGCCAAACACTGTGCCAAGTTCTCAGAATGCAAAAAGAGACCCTCAAAGAGCTTAGTCTTATGGCACAATCTAGCAACATAGGATGTCTTTCACAGGGTTTCAGTAATTGATCTTTAATTGCGACCACAAACAAAACATTCCTTAAATAAAGTGCCATCTGTGACTTGTTCTCATTCATTAAATGAAATTACATTTTTTTAACATCAAAAGATACTTCAAATTCTCTTTTCAAAGCTAGATTACCTAACATGGGTATGGTGTTTCAGATAAAATTGAGTTTATTGAAATTCCTATTCTTTATTGTTTACCATATAAGTGAACAGGCAAATAACCAGAATGAGAAACTCAGTACCTTCATTTCAAAATTAGCTCAGTATTAGTCAGATGCTAGAGCACAATAGAATTGTTTGCATAGGTAACAAGCCTCTTGCTGATATCTGTCACTCTGACAGAAAACCAGTACTGAACCCTACTGATGGACCCAAAGGCTGTAGTAGTAAGAGGAAAGTATTATTAAAATCCATTTAATAGTGTCTTGGTGTATTTGATGAGGCAGGAGTACAGATTCAAAAGTACGATGTGACATGTGTCAGACTATTATTAGAGTTATTAATTAAAAGTTCTTTAGTAGAGAATAGGAGTGACATTTTGGGCACAGTCTTCATAAGTAGAAAAAGAGGGAATTATTGTGGAGGTGAGCAGAGAGGAAAGAACACCTTTTCCTTTGTAAATGTCTCTTTATTTTCTCTTGATTGAAAATTAAAGAAATTAATGTGTTATGATTAGAACAAAGGCAGATGCTTCTCTTTCTCAAACTGCACATCAAATATTAACTAGCCTATGGGTTTATATATAAGCTAGCTAAAGCAGCAAAGTACCTTAAAGGGAACACACCACACAGTATGTGCCAGGTAGGCAAACACCACCACTAACCTGACCACATCCTCTAGGATGCAGGGGAACTTAGTGCAGGACACTGTAAAAACATGAAAATTCTCTTGCCTTTGACCCAGGTTGCCTGGGAATTATGGTCCAGGTTCCATGACAGATTCCAGGTGAAGGCCAGAATTACCAGCCTTTTGACCAAGAGTTCAGCACCATGGCCCAGGCCTAGAGATATGCAATAATGCAGAACATAGAGAAGTGAATTTAAAAAGCCTGAAGGAAAGCATGAGTTTCCAGCAAAGTATGCTTCTGGAGGACTATGGTGAACTGGAAATGCAGAATAGGTCATCAAAGTGATGTGTGTGTATGATACATGCACACATATGTGTGTATATACATGTGTGTGATGCATGCATATCTGTATATATGTATGTGTATATGTATATATGATGTGTGAGATATATGAAGTGTGAGTTTCTGTGGATACAGTGGCTTTCCTTCCACATGTGTATACATGTGTGTGATATACACGTATATGTGTATATGCATGTGTGTATGTAGGTGTATAATGTAATATGATGTGTGACATACATGATGTGTTAGCTCCTGTGGATAGTTGCTTTCCTCCAAAAAAGCAAATTGTGACCACAACATTGAATAAATTGAGGAGTCCAGATTCATTTACTGTGACATTCAAATTCTTCAGATACTAGAGTGAGACACATAAAAATTATCATATTTGAACCCAGACTGCAAGTAGTAGCTCTGCACTTTCTCATACCCATGATACCATGCTATGGTTAGGAATAAGTATAAATCTGAGCCTTTTCAAAACTCTTACACATTCTGTTACCTTGAGAGATTTGCATTTCGGGTATTTAGCCAAGTTGGCATGTTTGGAAACAATTCAGTTCCATGAATGTCTGAGCAGCTTAGGCTCTTGTCCAGGACTTATAGCGGTCAGAAGAAAATGCTTGTTCCTAACATGATTTCATTTGTTAGTTCAGCTGAGATATTTGCCCTTCTCTAGTTCCCCTTTATCTTTCCTGTTCACCACAAAGACTATTTATAATTCAGCATCTACCACTTCTCTCTGTACTTGAGAACATAGTTCATCTGGACCAGATTCAACAAGGAGAGTTCACTGCTCCCTTCGTATCTCCTTCCTTATTTATCTCGGACATCAACTTTCTATTATTCATATTTATTCTTTTTCTAGTCAAAAGATCATACTTTTTGGCAGAAAAAACATAGAAGCAAAATATTAAATTAAGGCATCTGCCCTCTCTGGGTATTCTCCCATGAGCATACCTCTTCCTTGACCTTTCTGCATCATTTAACACCCTCTCCTTCTGGACCTTCTGCTCTCTTTAGATTTGCATTCCCCTGTTCTCTCCTGCTTCTTTTCCTATGCCTGAACATTCATTCACACTATCCTTTGCTATATCTTTACCTAGGTCACCCACATTATCTGTCCTGGGACTTCTTCACTGTATCCCCTATAAGTCTTACTTGGTGATCCCAAGAGCTCCCACGGGTTCAACTATCATCGAACCTTTCATTTTTTTTTTTTTTCTGAGACACAATCTCGCCTCTTAGGCGATATCTAACTCAGATTGTCCAATACAGAACTCATTACCTGTTTCCTAAAATACTCTCCCAACTCACAATCCTGGTGTCATCCTTAATTATTCAGTCTCGCACATCCCACATTTCTGAACTGATATCAAAGTTTGCTATTTCTACCTTCACAATATCTCTTGTATTCATCCCCTTCTGTCCTCTTGTATACCCATGGTTCTAGTACAGGCAATTTATCACCTCTCACCTGGAATTATAATTCACCTCCATACCTCAGACTCTAATCTAATCCATCCTTCACTCAGCTGCCAAAATGTTCTTTTTAAAGTAAAGGTCTGACCATGTCTCACACACACACACACACACACACACACACACACACACACACACACACACACACACACACACACACACACAGTCCATTCTCCACCCCTGCCAAAATCATTGTACTCCACTGACTCTCTTTTACCTCCAGGATCCCATATAAAATCCTTAGTCTGACTTTTAACTATGCCTCCTCCTACCCTTCCATTCTGGCACTCTTCTACCCTGCTTAGTGTTGTTTTTCCTCACACATAGTCCCCCATCTCCCATCTCTAGGCACTTTCAATAATTGTCCTTCATGCCTGGAATGTTCTCCACCCTCAGCTCTAACACTGAGCTTCCCTGGTTTCTATCAAAACTCTGCTAAAAAAAAAAAAAAAAAGACAGCTGAAACCCCACCTTCTGCTGGAGGCCATCCTACTTCCATTCATTTATAATACCTCCACTCCTATATTACCTTCCATTTATTGCCTACTTCTTCTGTGTTTATTATCCAAATGTCACCCCAATTAGAATGTGAGCTCCACGTTTGTGCCTTTCTTTGAATCTACAGCACTTAGTGCAAAGCCTGTCACATAGCAATTGCTAAATAAAAACTTCTTGACTGATTAATGTAAAAATACTACAACCTCCTCTCTTCTATTCTCTTTATTTTGAATGGCATCCCCATCAAGAGACATATGCATTCAGAGCCACAAGTCTTATCCTATCACATCTCACAGATGCCTTGTATCCTTGTGTTGGGATATATGGCTTGTGTTGTTTATTGCTAAATTTTCTGCTTTTGTGTACAGACATTGGAGGCCATGGCTTTTGCTAATAGCTCCTCTCTGGATTATATCTCTTGTAAACTTTGAAGTTTTTGAATAGTTCTTTTTTTTGTACAGTGTGACTACCCTCTATGGCATTGAGCTGCGTTGATGTAGGGAGGAAGTTTTCTCCCACCTTCTTGTTCAATTTTAAACTATTTCAATTAGATTTACAAGATGACAGGCAAATCCATTCTTACTAGCTCTTATTAGGTCTTTTCCACCTTGGCCTACCACTCCTAAACTTCAAGCTGTGGTCCAGAAATTCATTCATATTCATAGACCTTGTGTTCTTCAGCTGCTTACTTCCCAAGTCTTCTTTAAACTTGTGTACCTGTTACAGTCAGTGGGCAATAGTTATGAGAACACCCTGTGCTGATCAGTTTCTTGTCTAAGATTTCATTTTTTTAATTTTTGGCAAGTCTTTCCATCTGCTCTATGGCTGATTTTTCTTTTATCTGTTTTTTTTTTTTTTTCCAATTAGAGCATGATTTCCTTGAGAGTAGGGACTGTCCTGTATTTCATATTTGTGTCCCCATCCTTTACTATAATGTTGACATGTAATAAGCATTTGTAAATATCTTTTCATTTATTCATTCAAGAAAGTTTAATATGTAACTTCTCTTTCTCATTTCACCTGCCATTTTATGGTATATCTTAATTACTTGACTATGGTAGAGTTTTCCAGTGTATTCATATAAACAAGTCAGAGGTAATAGGCTCAAACCAAAATTATAAAGATAATTGTTACCATTTATATTCAATCTTGGCTGAAATATACATATATATATATATATATATGTATGTTAATATAACAATTACTTTAGGTGTAGTATTTAATTTGCCTTTCACAATAACTCTATGAGGTAAATACTCAAATATTATAATTAGCCTTGCTAATTTACATAGATAAAAAGAGTAGAACTCAGAGACTGTAAGTGATTTACCCAAGATCATAAAACTAGTTAATTCTGAAAGCAGAATTCAAAACAAAATCTCTATTGAATCCACCTCCAGTACATGTTCACATTTTCTGCTGTAACAGAATATAGATGAGTAATAATCGTTTCTTCAGAAAGGGCTTCGGTAGCTATCATTTAGAAACCTGAAATAAGTACAATATTCAAAACAACCTGAAATAAGAAACATTTATTAAAATTCCCTAATGAGGCTTTGGTTTAGCAGGTCAAATTTTCAATTGTATAATTTAACACTTGTAAATTATTTTTTTTTAGTTTGTAAATGTTCAACATAGAAGGCAGCATGGCCAACAGAGACCACCCTGAGAGAATGCTTTCTCTTACTCCAATCAGCCCTTTCAGAGAAGTGTGTTAACAGTTTAGTCTTATACTGCTAAACTAGACTCGTGAATCAACAAAGAAAAGTGCTAAATAGGAATTTGTATTTTTTTCTCCCATTTTTTTTCTCTTTTGGAGGTGCTAATGAGCAGTAAAATGCTGAAAAGGTGTGGAAGAAGAAAAGAGGCTAGCTAAACCCTGAACTGGAGGATTCATCTCTGAAAAATAAATTTTGTCATATTGATAAAAACCATTAGTATTTATGCAAAAGCAATTTATGTTATGGATAGACAGATACTGCTATCAGCTGAATTATGTTAAACTTATATAACATGTTCATTTCTAAGTATGCTGAATGTTATTTTTCACTTAACTTTTTAATGGAAACATTGGGTAGGTTCATATGGCAAAATATTCAATGGTTTCCTACGTAGATGGGAAGATGGGAGCTCGATAATTATAGGATTACTTATAACTATACCTAACACACTTATGTGTGTGTGTATTTTTACAATTGAATGGCTGCAACCCAAACGGAATCATTACTGCATCAAAATGTCAACACAGGAAGAGAATGCTGCTGTGGTTCTCTGAGGGTCTGTGTTTGGCACTCTGCTGCTTTGCATGCTTCAAGCAATGATTAGCATAAAAAGATGGTGTATTTTCAAATATCCAAATGACACGAGGACAAGCATATTAGATGACTCAATCAGTATAAAAGACAGCACCAACAAGCTATTGGGCTGAATCTAATAGATTCAATTTCATAGGGATAAATATAGATAATTTTAACCTTCCATTTCATGGGGGAAGAAACTGAGGCCAAATTAAGTTAAATGGCTTGCCTAAAGACACACAAATAATAAATATCAGCACCAAATTTGAATCCGTATCCTCTGACTCCATATTTGGTGATCTTTAAACCATTTATGTTGAGTCATAAGACCCAATTTCAATTGTTAGGTCTTCTATATATTACATGTGACTATAGGTAGGCCAGTTAATCGCTACGAAATAAGCTCCCTCATGTATAAATTAGAGAAGTGAGCTAAATGATCTCTAAGATAGTGTGAGTTCTTTTTCTTAATCCTATGGGCTGAGCTTAGAGGGTTTAGGACATATCTCTTTAGAAATAGAAAACTGTGGAATATCAGAATTAGAGGTAACCTCAGAAGCAATGCAGTCTAATCCATAAATAAATAAGAATTCATTTTACAACTATTTGTGGAAGAAGTACATGTCCTTTTTTTTTTTAATCTATATATTTTTAAATTATTTTATTTGTTTTCAGTTTTCTACAATCACTTGCATATATCTTAGGTTTTTTCTCTCTCCTTCTCCCTCCTTCCCCGATACAGTATGAAATCTTATATAGGTTCCACATATATACTCTTATTAAATAAATTTTCACCTTAGTCATCATGTTGCAAAGAAGAATTAAAATGAATGGGAGAAACCATAAAACAAACAAAACGTAACATAACACAAGAGAAAATGGTCTGCTTCATTCTGTGATATAATTCCATAGTTCTTTCTCTGGATGTGGAAGGAATTTTGCCTCAAGAGTCCACTGGGAAGTTTTTAGGTCCTTGCATTGCTGTGAAGGGCTAAGTCTATCAGAAACAGTCCTCGTACACTACGTTTTTTCTTGTGTATAAAAGTTCTCCGGGTTCTTCTCCTTTCACTCAGCATCAGTTCATACAATCCTTCCAGGCCTCTCTAAAGTCTTTCTTTTCATCATTTCTTGTAACACAGTAGTATTCCATTACATTCATATACCACAACTTGGTCAGCCATGCCTCAGTTTATGTGCATCCCCTCAGTTTCCAGTTCTTGGCCACCACAAAGAGATCTGCTATAAATATTTTTGTACATGTGGGACCCTTTCTCATTTTTATGATCTCTTTGGGATACAGTCCTAGAAGTGATATTGCTGGGTCAAAGGGTATGCACATTTTTGTAGCCCTTTAAGTAAACTTCCAAATTGCTTTCCAGAATGGTTGGGTCAGCTCTTCCAACTCTCCCATATCGTCTTCAACGTTTATCATCTTCCTGTTTTGTCATGTTAGCCAATCTGATAGGTGTGATGTGGTACCTTAGAATTGTTTTGATTTGCATGTCTCTAATCAATAGTGATGTAGAGCAGTTTTTCATAGGACTATAGATAGCTTTGATTTCTTCCTCTGAAAACTGTCTGTTCATATCATTTGACCATTTATCAATGGGGAATGACTTGTATTCTTGTAAATTTGACTCAGTTCTCTATATATTTTAGAAATGAGGCCTTTATCACAGATACTAGTTGTAAAAATTCTTTATCAGTTTTCTGCTTTCTTCCTAATCTTGGTTGCATTGCATCTATGTGTACAAAAATTTTTCAATTTAATGTAATCAGAATTATCCATTTTGTACTTCATAATATTCTCTTTCTCTTGTTTGGTCAAAAATTTCTCCATTCTCCATATATCTGATCAGGCCCTTCTTTATATAGCCATAGCCTAACAGAGTATTCAAATGTAATAGCTTTTATTTTTTTGCAAGAAAATGGGAATTCAGTATATAGATAGACAGATAGATACATAGATACATAGATAGATATAGATATAGATATATACATATATATAGATATAGATATATAGATATAGATATAGATAGATATAGATTTAGATATATACATATATATTCTACCACATTGCCGATTACATCATGATTTTCTCTTCCAAATCACGATTTGCCCCATCCCAGTTTCTATATATTGTAGGTCAACATAAGAAATTAAATAAGAATTTTTTGGGGACAGTTCTGTGGAAGCTTTAGATGACACACAAAGGGCAACAGATGACACAAAAAAAGTTTGAAAAGTCAGTAATGCATAAAACATATGTATAGCATAATATTGACATATTTTGCCTTTTAATATGATAGACATATCTGCATTTTACAATAAGGTACTGTGAACAGCCTGCAAAAGAAAAGGAAAAAATTCAAAATTCTTCTCTGGTATAAAGGGAGAGCCAAAATATTTTACATGGATTTTCCAGATCACATGGGCGCCACAATGTAAAAGGGATAATTGTACAATTATCTGTAGAATATACGACCTTGAGATGTATCTTCAGTTCCATTACTTTTCAGAGCACATTATTCCATTTCCTCCTGTGTTCTCTGGTGGTTACAGAATATTTCAATTTTCTTTCCTTTATATTGGATGGTTTCTCTCCTGATCACTTTCATGACTTATTGTTTCTGAAGAAAATTCTTAAATTTAACTATTATGTATCCTGGACATATACACACACACCTATGTCTATATATGTATATATATATATGCATGTATGTATATGTATGTATGCATGTATGTATATGTGTGCTTATATGTGTATATATATACACATATTCTATTTGCACTTTGTTTTCTGTATTTAGATATTCTGAGCAGTTTTGTATATTATTTTTATGACTATAATATTGAATTTATAATATTTTTACTTGATATCTGGGAGACCTATAATTCATAAGTTACTTCTACATATTCTTCTTTCAAAATCGATGTTTAACTTGTATTGAGATCAGGGTTTCTTTTAATATTTTTACTTTTTTTCTTCTCTTCTTCCCTGCTGTCCTTTAATTCTGTGAATTTGCATTCCTTATCATTTATTATTTATGTTGTTTCTGAAGCAAGACCACTCACTGTGGATTCAAGTGTTTTGACTGTTTCTATTCTTCCAATGGGGCAGCTAAGTGGCACAGTGGCTATGTGCTGGGCTTGAAACCATGAAGATGGACCTTCCTTAATTGATATCTGACTTTAGACGTTTAACTGTATAACCTTGTGCAAGTCACTTATCCCCATTTGCCTCAGTTTTCTCATGTAAATGAACTGGAAAAGTGTGGTGATTTAAAACGTTTCTAGAGACATAGTTTCTGAGTAATCTGATCATTTTATTTGTAAAGTTAGCACATTATTAATAAAAAAAATGATCATTTTGCCATCTCTCTTAGACTAAAAGACCTCTAATAATGTGGGAGTCACTGTTGATATGTCCTAAAGAGTAAGTGTTCAGGAAGGGTGCGACAACTTAGATTGGTTAACACAATGGGAGGTGTGAACTATATTAAAATGAAGGTCTTGGGGTGGAGAACTTAAGTCACTCAAATCTCAGTCAAAGAGAAATAAATTTCCATATCATCTGCCTTGAAAGAAAGAGAGAATTAACATTTTCCCAGAGCTCTCTGAGCAAACACAATGGGCAGCAATATACATACTAGCCCAAACTTAGAATTTCTTTTGCTATCTGACTAAATCTTGGCCTGGGTAAATCTCTAAGAGAGATTTTCCACACTTGATTTCTGGATGAGAAAGTAGAAAAAGGGGAAAACTTTAGTCCTAATACAATAATTAGTTATTAAATATGAGAGAAATATTCATTTCTCACACAAGGAAATGGCAAATGACTCTAGTATCTTTGCCAAGAAAACCCCAAATGGAGTCATGGGAGTCATACACAACTGAACAACAACAAAAATTCTGTCAATTATTTCTGATGTGTACATTGTCAATTCTGCTTTTGCAATTTTGATTTTAAACCATTCAGGACCATCTTGTGGCTCACTGCTCCCTTCAGAATCACAGGGTTCTCTGCCACACTGTGTTGATTTATTTTCTTTTGTTTTGAAATACTTATTCAGAAATACAGGTAGTCTTTTATTGGATAGAGAGGACATATTTCCTTCTACTATTAACATCTTTCATGCTGGTTTATCTGGTTATACTCAAGCTCTTTGTTTCCATCCTCCTGAGATATTTAGTAATTGCTACATTTTTTTCCTTATTTTTTTTCCCCTACTGTTCACTTTCTTACTCTTTCTCTATGATGGTAGTTTCCCTGGGTA
The DNA here is from genome assembly GCF_028372415.1 of Notamacropus eugenii. Lineage (NCBI taxonomy): Eukaryota > Metazoa > Chordata > Mammalia > Diprotodontia > Macropodidae > Notamacropus > Notamacropus eugenii. The sequence continues at coordinate 130,070,564 of NC_092878.1, forward strand.
CTGAATCTCAAATCATTTCATCCTCTTCCCATGACAGGCAATTCTCAGTTCCCTAGCCTCATCATCTTCCAGAAGTGAATGGGGCTGTGGGGAAGGTACAGAACTCACTTTTGCTGGCTCCTGTGTTCTTTCTCTTGGACTTAGTGGAATATGATGGAACACCTCCCCACCTCAGGTATCCTGCCTCACCCCACAGCTCCTGTCCCAGCAGCTTAAGAGCGTTGCCAAATTCCTATCACAATCTGAGAAATATTTCTTTTCTTTTCCCCATTTGGTGTTTGGCTCTATAAGACCCTTGGATGGAAGTGAGTGGTAAGGGTGTGAAATGCTCAATTGTTTTGCAAGCAAGTGATTTTGCATTAGCTTACATAGTTCTGCTTCTGGAACTGGTAGGGGATGGGAGATGAGTGAGCTCTTTTTAGACCATTAGGAATTAATGGTCTTCTCTGCCATTAGTTGATCCAATTTTTATAATGTATAGTTTCTTACAATCTTATTGGATTGTTGACTTGTTCTTTACTTTAATGGAGCATTATGTCTTGTTTTGATTTCTAAATTTTCCATCTTCAGTTTAGTGGGCTAATATAAATTAAAGTGAAGCCAACTAATAATTTTTAAACAAACAAAGCAAAATGAAACATTGGGAGTAGATACTACTATTATCCCCCCTTATTATTTTACAGAAATTACATGTAGTCACAAAATAACATATTTATTATTCCCTTCCCCTCGAGCTAAAATTGAACCAATAATCTTACATTCCTAGTGTAAAGTGTTAATTTTTAAGGTTTCAAAAAAGCTCAGATCACTTAAAAATAGTTATAGGAGGTCATTTGAAAATGATTATGAAAATGACTGGCTAATATTCCATCATCACCTATGAAAGTGATCATAAAAAGTAGAATGAATGAACATCATAGATGTTCAGAAATGCACAAGGAATCCAGGTAGAATCATAAAGCCAAATAACATTGAAAAATAAAGTATGTAAAGCTGGAATCTGTTAAATCAATTCTGTAATATGACTACAATTTTGATGAATTGATTTTAAGACCTCAGTGTGAATGTATATGTCATGAGACTATGACAGTTAGGGAGGGTGATGAAAAAGGTTGAGCCTATATGCATCTTATAAATATGCTTTAATAATTTTACTTTAGCTATGCTGCCTTATGGTTGAATTATATCAGCAGTAGTGAGGTTTTTGAGGAACATGAATCTTCTTATAATCAAGAGATGACTTAATATTGCATTTTACCTATTTTCTATTGTTTCTATTAAAGTAATGATCAGAGAAGGCACAGAAAAACGTGAAATGGCATAGAGAACATTATGAAGGAATATCCAGTGAAGGCAATGATCTCACCTCTACCCACCAAGGAGTTCTACAAACTAAAGCACTATGAATAAGTGCAGGAGACATAAGGATCACAACTAAAAATAAATCCTTGTGATGGTAGGAAATCCATTGCAGTATTTTCACTCCTAGTATTGGTTTAAAGGAATTTTCTAGATGGGTGAACTTAGCTATAGAATTGAAATGATTTATCAGCACCATTGAAAGAAAGTAATTTGAGAAATTGAATAACTTCAACTCCCTTTCCCCTCCCTCCCCAATATTAATATAGCTATGCTTTAAAAATTCAGACATCCAGTGGGAGTGGAAGTGCACATGTATGAGAAAGCAGCTTTTAATTTTACTTTGAGACAAGGTCAGCACACTGGAGCAGTAAGAAGTCTTATTTGGATTTCAACTTAGAAGCTTTTTTCCAAGCTTTCTGGTTGGAATAATAAAGGATAAGACTAATAACTCACAATTACATAAGAATTTAAGGTTTGAAAACTATTTTGAATATGTTATCTCATTTGTTCCATTTCTACAACTACTGAGATAGGTGATATTATCCCTGTTTTTACAGATATAAAACAGGTTCAGAGAACTTGCCTCTGACTTGCCCAGAGTCACGCAGCCAGTGTCAGAGATGGTATCAAAAGTGTTTTCCCCTTATTTCTGGTCCAACATCCTACTGTGCCACATTGGCTCTTAATTGGCCTTAAGTAGGAGAGAAATCTGGTAGGTAAAGGGAGGCTATATATAACATCTTGTTTCAATCGTCTGTAATGTTGCTGAAGAAATATATTTCATTTTTTTAAGACATCTTGATACTGGTTCTAAATGTACTAGAAGCAAAATGGGAGCCTACCAGCTGGAAAATGTCTGACCACATTTTGGCAAATGAGTGAAGTAAAATATTTTTGTATGTAAGAAAATACATTTATGTAGAATTCTGGAGAGTTTGGGAAGATGCATGTGAACTGATGTGCTAGGTAAATGACTTCAGTATAAATAATGAGTTCAGGTTCATCACGCATAATATAGGATGAGATATGTTCAATTGGATAAATTAGTCTTCATAAACTAGTAAAGAAAGTTGTTAAATGTTGCAATAAGCCTGCAATGATAATGATGATGATGGTGATAATAAGGGCAACAACTGATGTCTATTTGCCATTTACTATGTGCCAGGCACTGTGCCAAGCACTTTACAGTTATTATTGTGTTTGATCCCTAAAACATCTGGGAAGATTAGGTTCTAGTATTATCCCCATTTTACAGATAAAGAAATGGAGGCAAAGAGAAGTTAAATCACTTGCCTGGAGTCAAACCTCTTGTAAGTATCTGAAGTCAGATTTGAAATTCTAGATCCAATGCTGTATTCACCGTGCTACCTAGTTGTCCCTGAACACTAGACTGAGTGCTAGTGGTTGTGGTCTTGTGGCAATCATCATTCTGACGGTTTAAAAAATAATCTTTAAAGGACGAGAGAATCTCAAAACTTGATTGGAGACGAATTAAAGTTCCTTAAGGTTCAAACATTCTGTGAACTTGAGTTTCTCTAAGAAGAAGGTATTAGAATGAATGTGTTCAGCTGTAATGGAACCAAGCCAGAGGTGAAAACCTAGAGCAAGTATGTGATACAAGGAGGGGGGATTTGAAATAAAGGCATGCAGAAATGAGATAGCTTCATTTTTGTATGATTAGTCCAAGTGTCTTAGAATAGTACTTTGGCACTTAGAATAGTAATACTCTAACTACTTTGAAATGGTTTTTTTTTTTCATTCATGTTAACAGAGGGACTATTTTCACATATATGTGTATATATATATATGTCTCTAGCACTTACTACTACAACTACTACTGCTACTACTGCTGCTGCTGCTACTGCTATTACTATTAAGTACTTTGCACATAAGAAGTGCTTAATAAATGCTTTCTCATTCATTCCTGATGCATTTTATTTAACAGAAAAGTAACTAGAAGTTCATTTGAAGGGTATCCAGAATGCTAATTATGAGAAAAATCAGGAACATTTTCATTTAGACAATGGAAACCAAGATATTTTATGAAGGGAAGAAGAAAAAGCAGTGTAAACCAGACATGTGCGAACAGCCTTTATAAAGGGAGATACCAAGGGAATACCACGCTGAGGAAGCAACAGGAAGGCCAGTTTGATTGAGAGTGTAGTGTGTGAAAGAGAGTGATACAAAGTAAGTCTGGAAAGATGTATAAGAATGATATGGTGCAAAGCCTTAAATACAAACGTGAGATAACATTTGATCTACAAAGCAGTAGAAAGCCACTAAAGATTCTGAGCAGGAAATGGAATGCTCAGACTTGAACTACACAAAGATATCCATGAAAGGATTAAGTAATAGAGGGAAAGAAAAGAAAAGCTGACAGGATCAGTGTTAATAAAGCATCCAGTTAGCAAACCAGAAATGAAGTGTAAATGAATTGGCATCTGTGGCAGTGCTTGTTCACTATAACCTCAGTTTGAGAGGAGCTTGTAGAGAATGCCATTATTATAACAATATATATTTTTGTTTGATACTCATAGACCAGTTTATCACTGTTCTGTGCCCACGCCAAGCAGAACAATTTTCTCTCCTTCACTCCCTGTGTCATGAAATTTATCTTCAGAGCTGCTACATTGTGATAAGATTGTTTAAATATTAACATCTAATTTTTTAAAAAATATATATTTTCTTGATTTTGCCTGTTTTGAATTTTTTCCCTTTTTGAACAATAGTTGTGATTTTATTGATACAAGAAACTTTTGATAGAGAAACTCCTTCTGTGGATGCCAATGAGAACCTTATCTACATTGTATCCACTTATGATTATCTTGTTTTAAGCCTAGAAGGCAAGAGAACCATTGATTCCCTCTTCTTCAGAATTATGGATTTTATTTCAGATAAAAAAAAAATCTGAGTTCAGTTACAATCACTCCAAGGTTCCAGCTAGGAAAATTTTCTAAGACTTTGGAAGAAGTTGGACTCTGTACCTAACCTTTCACATGTTTTTATTCAGTTGTGTCCAATTCTTCATAACCCCATTTGGGGTTTTCTTGGCAAAGATAATGGAGTAGCTTGCCATTTTCCTCTCTAGCTCATTTTACAAAAGAAGAAATCGAGGCAAACAGGGTTAAGTAACTTGCCCAGGGTCATATAGTGAGAGTCTGCAGGCAGATTTGAACTCAGGACGATGAATCTTTCTGACCCCATGCCTGGCACTCTATGCCTTGTGCCACCTTCTTTCCCAGTAAGTTGTGTGCTACATGGATAGATGAACTTTCAGCATTGTGAATATTGCACAAGGCTTGAATCCAAGATTCAGCTTCCTTCCCCTCAAATAAACAAAGGTCAGTAGGGACTCTGTCTCTCACACAGAGAGATAAAACGTATCCCTTGCAACCAGATTTTGTGCAAGTATATATTCCAAATTCTCTTATCAAACACAATGACATTCTGGTTGTACAAGCTTACTCAATTCATCAATTTTTTGGAGCAATAATCCTGAACAAAGACAACTGTACCAATGATGAATGTTGCCACAGTGATACTTTGGCATTATCAAACTGATACATTAACATACCAATGACTGCAGACATCAGAAGCCTTACTATAATGGGTTTAAACTGAGAAATCGACTTTTTCCATAGTGGTTCATCTTCATTGATATCAACAGATGGCTCACCTGTGACATGCTTCACCTTCGGTCAGATTTTTCTGAGGATCCGCTTGAAGAATACTCACAAATTCTTGGCTGGAGATTCACTTGCTTTTTGTTTATGTCAGTATAGGAATCATTTTCTCATTTTCACCATTCGGTAATTTCTATTCAATCTTTGATCTCTTCGTAGTTTATGCAAAATTTAATTTACTGGAAAGGTTAGGTAATCAAACAAAGCAATTGACATCAGAAATGGAAGTTGGGAAAATAGCCAGCCTTTCCTTGGGACTTTTCTTACTCAGGGTCCTCTTCTCTAACATGTCTGTAGAGCCAGCTGTTATTGGTCAGTCATTTTCAGTTGTGTTTGACTATTCATAACCCCATCTGGAATTTTCTTGGAAGAGATGCTGAAGTGGTTTACCATTTCCTTCTCCAGCTCATTTTACAAATGAGGAAATTGAGGTAACAGGGTTGAGTGATCTGACCAAGGTCACAGAGCTAGGAAGTGTCTAGGCTGGGTTTGAACTCAGGTGTCTCCCTGATTTCAGGGCTGGCACTCTCTCTATTATGCCACCTTGCTCCTGTAATGCAGCCAATGGCTTTTCTCAGTATTTCCCTTCTCTGCAATAGCTCAAATGTCCCTTTGCTACATGCTTCAACCTCTTGAATGCAGATACTCAGAATTTCCTCTCTCTCTTATTATGAAACAGCTTTTCCTTTTCATTCGTACTGTCATAGCTTTTCTTTTTGTGCACAATGGCTTTAATTTATTCAAAGAGGTGTACAAGTAAAAAAATAACAAAAATAAAGACATACAGTCCTGGTTCACAATTACTTATTATTGTAGTATTGATTATTTTTTGAAGTATATTCATCTGGTCAAGGCATCAGAGACCAATGGGGACAGTTTTAACCCAGCCTTTTCATCTATAACCAATTGTATTAAGGAATTAGGGTATTGAGGGATTTAGTGAGCTTTATTATTATTAGACATTTAAGATGAAATTTACCTTTCCTATCCTGTCTTTCTCCTTTTGATTGTATTATGTAATATGTAATAATTATGTGCAATTCTAAGTCATTATTAATAGATGTTGCTTAAAAATACCTTTATTTTTTCTGTAGCTTTGTTTATGCCTACTTGTACATGATCAATGTATGACTTTACGTGTGAAACAGGAGTGATTGTGGTCAAATGATAACAGGATATATACATATACATATATATGTATACATATGTATGTGTACGTATTTATATGTGTGTATGTGTATATATGTATGTGTGTATATATGTATGCATTTGCTTTCCCTATAATAATCAACAAATGATAATAAGATGTTATACACTTGACCATCATTAAACTTATTTCTACTATTCCTCCCTGAATTTGTTAGCTTTTCTGTTCTTTCTTGTGACTCATACATTTTTATGACCTCTTTGCTTTGGCTATCCGAATAATTTTCCCCAGAGCACAGCTATGCACCTTCCAGAAATAATAAAACTGTTGTCACTTTTGATTGTTGATTGTCTTTACAGAAAGGCTTGCTGGTTTACCACAAAAGCCCATTAAATAGAATAATCAATATGCCCAGATTGCAAAATCCAATGTGACATTTTTGTAGCCACCAAGATATATGAAGTTCAGAGCAAAGCACTTCGCAAGATGTTTATTACAATTCTTGCAAGAGTGGTTCATTGTGTAGTGACGTTTGGGGGCGCTGTAATGACGATGATGATGATCAAAATACTAGTAATAAAAAGGAGGAGGAGGGGAATTAGAAGAAGAAATTGCCTCTTGAGCAAGAAAAAGTCCATAAAATTATTTCTCCATTCTGAAGAGATGGAGAATAATAATTTTGGGAAATTAACGAATGTCTGCTGGGATTGTTATCTACTACACAAATTGAGCATATTCAATTATCTTACATGTGAGAACATTTATTTATTTTTGTGCTTTAGCTCCTCTTTGCATGTGAATCAATGTGTAGGAATGGCATTCTAGGTTTTTAAGTTTCTCTTATAAAACTATTTGTGTATTGCTGAAAAAAGAGGCTGATTTAAGACCATATACTATTTGATGATCACTTTTTTTTTTTCAGAAAGGTCACTGAGTGAATGTTAGCATTAAGGGATCTTAAATTGGAAGTCATTGCAGACAATGCTAGTATTAAGGGATTGTAAATTTTTAGGACATTGCAGCCAACTCCTTCATTTTACAGATAAGGAAAGTGAGTCTCAGAGGAGCTGCCTTTTCCCTCGATATCGTGTTATTTTTGCAGTTTCTTTTTTTTTCTGGAAACATCTCATCAATCACTGATAATGGAGATTATCCACACACAGTGGGGTGGGGAATGGAAATGTGTTTAATATATAGATCTGAACCTGCGATTCTATGGATATAGAGAATTCATTGAGGAAACTTCCTTAATAATGCAGATCAAGGCTTGCTTTGCAATTTATGGTTTCAAAGTTGCCAGAAGCAATAAGAGATTATGTGATTTAAAAATAATAACTACTTTAAGGTTTGCAAATCAAGTATCTTCAGAGGTAGGATTTAAAACTAGGTCTTTCTGACTTGGAGGTCAGCTTACTGTCCACAATATCTCCCCTGTCTGTATTATTCAAAAGAAACAAAGCAGATATGGCCCCAAAGAAAGAATAATGGCATTTCCTGGGCTAGGTCATTCATTTCCTAAGATGCCTAACTCCTAAGAAGCAGGGGGAAAGAATCCCTGATCCCTATATGACTGTAAATTCTTAGATAAGCTATGGACATACCTAAACTCTAGAACTGTGATGGATTGGAAACTCCTGATCTAAGTCGTTAAAAGAAAGAAGGACTTAAATGAAATTTAGTTTAGTTTCTGTGGATCTTGACGTACTACTGGTCTGTTTAGGTGAAAATGTTGAGGAGTCATTTGACCTTCAGGACTGGAAATACAGAGAAATCTGAGATGAATTTGGGAGTAATCCTTATTAAGGTGATAGTTAAAACTGTGATCAAGGGGTGAGTTCCACGAAGAAAAGACTGTGACGAAACCAGAATGACAGTGACAGAGCTTTGGAGATTGACCATAACTATATTATAAGCATATATGTTGAGAAGTAGAATTTTGCCTCCTCTTTTAATTCAATATAATACATGGATAGGAAAAATAATTTTAAAATGAAGAGCTAGATTCAGAGTTAGAAAAACCTAGATTCACATCCTGCCTCTGACATATCATATACTCTGTGACCCTTAGCAAGTCACTTAACCTCTCAAGTCCTAAGTCAAATAGTTAAGATTATAAATTACAGAGCAGTAGACAACTGCATTGCTAGACTAAGTATATAGACAAGAGCACATTAGAACAATGAAACAACATGTCTGGACCCTACTCCAAATATGCAAAGGTATATGAATGTATACACACATGAAGTTAATAATTTTAACAAAATGCAGATATATATACATATATTCATATTTAATATATAAAACATAAGGAATAATTCCTACTAGTGTTTGTATGTGTGTGTGATACACACACACACGCATGCGCGCACACACACACATACATATATATATATTTCTCAGTATGAAAACTCTTCACTCATACAGATCAGTAACTTTACTGAAATTGATAGTCTTAGCTGCTTGGGGCATTGGGAACTGAAATTAGTTGTCTTTAGTCACATAACTATTATGTGTAAATGTCAGATCTTTATCCCAGATTTTCCTGATTCCAAGACTGACCCTTGTCAGTTGCTTACAAGAATGCCTTGGACTGCAGCGGTACAATGAGCAAATCCCTACATTAGTGGAGATCAGCACCAATTTTGTGTTCTGTCTTACAGTTGCCTGAGGATACTGAGAACTCAAGTGATTTAATCAGCTGCATAGAGTCAGTGAGTGCCAGGGGGCTGCAGGGAGGACTGGAACCAGTACTTATTATAAGATCACTGTGCTATGTTGTGATGTATGTGGATTTATGTTAACATGAATGCATAGAGCTATGTATTTATGCTTTGTATATATCAACATTCAAAGTGTACATATAATACACATTCTACACGTTTTCATGGAGAAGAAAAAGGAGGGGAGAAGAAGGAGAGAAAGGATGGCAAAGTGGACAGAGGATGTTATCCTCATTGTTAGGAAGACTTGGGTTAAAGCCCCTCATCTCAGATACATATTGGTGGTGCATGAGGAAGATAGCAGATGTAGTGGGTTGAGTACTGTGTCTGAAGTTCAGAAAGTTTGCATTAAAATCTATCCTTAGATACTTACTAGCTTCATAACCCAGGTCAAGTCACTTAAGCTCTGTCTGCCTCAGTTTCCTTAGCTATAAGGGGGGAAAAATAGTAATTGTACCTACCTCATAGATCAAATAAGATAGTATTTATAAAGCTCCTAGCACATAGTAAATAATTAATAAATAATAGTTTCCTTCCTTTCGTTTCCTTTCCTTTTCTTTCTTTCTTTCCTTCCTTCCTTCCTTCCTTCCTTCCTTCCTTCCTTCCTTCCTTCCTTCCTTCCTTCCTTCCTTCCTTCCTTCCTTCCTTCCTCTCTTCCCTCCACCTTTCTTTAGCCTAGGGAAATGAGGCAAATCATTTCACCTTATGGTGATAAAAGTCATATATCTGCATTTTTAGGTGATTTCCCTAAATATATATGAATATGTTTACAGATGCATATATACATACATATGTGTATTTATATGCATGGGTTTATATATAACTATATGATATATATGTATTTTTCCTATTGGTAAGATGTTTTGATGCATACAAATACATAGTTGCCACTATATTCTAGAGATAATTACAATTAAAATAAGGAGGAAAAATTCCAAAAAGGGCAAAAACTAAAACTGGTAATTTTAAGCTTTCTTTACTACTTTGGTTCACTTGGGTCTAATGTTATAGAAATTTGTTTATTTAAAAGTAATTAGTTTAATTAGCAATTAAAATTTTTAGAAGTAAATTATTTTTGAATTTCCCATAATAAAGTATATTATCTAAAATATTGTATAATATATTTATGTCTCATTTTGCAACTTTTTCTAACAAAAAAATCACTCTCCACTAAGTAGGTAGTTGGGTAGACATTTTGAATATATTATCCCTGTTTTATTCTTGAGTTATAAAATTAAAATATGTCTTACTTTGATCATTTAATTGAGTCCTCTGGGATCTTAGAGTTCTTGCCTTAAAAAAAACTATGTTCTAATACATTTGCTGCAGTTTCAATTAATTGTGATGTTCTACCAGGAAGAAGTGATATACCCAGAAGAGATAAAACTGTGCATTTTTAGTAAGAATGACTTTGGGTTTGAATTTTTTTTGAAAGGAGAATTATGGAAAGATAAAAGAACTACTTAGTGTTATTAATCTGCAATGTCCACGAAAATAAGGGTTATGGTTTTTTTTTTTTCTCATCTTTGATTTCCTCAGAATGCTTTGAACAAATGTGTATTCAGAATTTATTTTCTCTATAGGTAGATGTATGTATGTATGTATGTATAGATGGATGGATGGATGGATGGATAGATGGATGGATGGACAAACTGTGGGGGCAGCACTAGTTTCTTTCACCTTGGTAGTCTCTAATGAAAGGAAATATCTTTTAGGTCATTAAATTATTTTCTCCCAGTTATATATTATAGCCACCATTTAGAATAGAAATAAAATATACAATATAGCATTATTCTAGTTCTCAAAAGCAATTAGCATGAACAGAAATTGATATAAATTGTGAGATAAGGGTTTTAGTTAGCATCAAAGTGCAAGATTTGTTAGACGCTGGGATAACTAGTAATTAGAACTTGAAAAAATCCATCTCGGTGTCTTTAAAGGAATGATTAGTGATCATTTGCCTATAATGGTTTATACATGACTTCATCTAAAAACAGATTTTCTCTAACTTATGCCCAGACTGAGTAATTATTTGCTTACAGAGGATGACTTTGCACGCTGACAAAAAGAACATCTTTTGGCTTAATTCTTTTATTTAGAAATGACAGTTTTAAATAGTTATAAAATATTTGAATAATATTACCTGTCAAATTCATTTTGGCTAGGAAATCCAATGTTAAATTATAAATATCAGTTTTGATCTTAGAATACTATAGTTCTTACTAGTCCAGTTAATATTTTCATTGCCAGCTGATTTTCTTTGAGAGAAAACAATCAAAGGTAAAGAAAATATATTGTTCTGCATTGTATAAAAAGAATTTTTATTTAAAGACTGTAAGAAAAAATAACCTTTAAAAAAACAGCCTTATCCCCCAGGATGATCTGACCCCTTTGTTTATCTTTTTGGAGGATGTGAGAGTATAAAATTTGATAATACATTGGTAAGGCAATCTTCCAGTCAGCCAATCAACTAGCATTTAATATAAATCAATCAGTAAACATTTATTAAGAACCTACTATTTTTCAGGCACTATGCTAAGTGCTTGGTATGCAAAAAGAGGCAAAAGACAGTTCCTACCCTCAAGGAGCTAACAGTTCGATGGGGGAGGCAACATGCAAACAAATATATACCAAGCCATCTACATATAGGATGAATAGAAAATAATTAAGAGGGGGGCTACTGGAATTAAAGAGAGCTCCATTCTCACCCCATTGTGACAGTTCTTTCTTGTCAACCTTCTCAGATTGTTTTAGGCTGGAAAATTGCTTTGTCCTGTCCTTTTGTTGGTTGTGCTATTCCAGAAGTCAGTTTAAGCCAACATTTAAAGTTGTTTGGAGGTGAATTGAGAAGATCTCAAGTGAATCCCTAACTTCCCAATTACTTTTTAATCCATGCTTCAACTTCCCTTCATTGAATGTAATTTCATTAAGAGGGGGGCTACTGGAATTAAGAAGGGGTTATAGAAAGCTTGCTAGAGAAGGTAGGACTTTAGTTGGTACTTATGTAAAACCAGGGGGAGGAAGAACTTTCAGGGCATGGAGAAAAGCCACAGAGAATGCCCAGAGCCCAGAGATGAAGTGTTTTGTTCATGGAACAGCAATGATGCAAATGTCACTTGATCAAATACTACGTCTCAGGGAATAAGGTGAAAAAAAGATTGTAAAGTTTGGATTGGACTAGGTTATGAAGGACTTCTTTTTAAATATATATTTTTGATGTTCATTTTTTTAAAATTTTGAGTTCCAAATTTTCTTTCTCCTTCCCCAACTCCCCCATCTGTTGAGAAGGCAAGCACTAAGATATCAATTAAGATATAAACTCATTTTCACGGCCAAGATGGCAGAGTAGAAAGATGCACATACACATAGCTCCAAACCCACAACCCATAGAACGGCTACAGGGGAGTAACTCACGGCGAATTCTGCACCCAGAGGCCATGGAATATTGGAGCGAGGGAGATTTCTGTTCCGGAGAGACCTGCAAACCTCTCGCGGGGGGTCCTTCGTGCTGCGGACTGGGCACCAGGACTGGGAGCTGAGTGCAGCCCTGCTGCGGCCGCGGCACCAAGAGGAAAAGATCCGAGCGGGCTTCAGGGACGGGATCTCCAGTGGCCACGCGGGTCCCTCCACCCACAGAGGGACATGCAAATCTCTCGCAAAAGGTCCATCGTGCTGCAGACGCAGAGCCCAGCCCCGACCTGCTGCGGCTGCGGCTGCGGCACCGAGAGAAACAGATCCGAGCAGGCTTCAGGGATGGGATCTCCAGCGGCCGCACAAGTCCCTCCACCCACAGGTGACGGGGGTCGGTGAGAGAGTCTCTTTGGCGGGTCAAGAGGGGAGTGGGGTGGCCCCATAATTCAGGCCCCCCCGGCATGTAGAAGCTGAGAGGCAGCTGCAGACAGGGGCTCCCCAAGCGGGCGGGAGCCTGGATCCATTGTGGAAGGTCTGTGCATAAACCCCCTGAGGAAACTGAGCCTGAGAGGTGGCCCTGCCGTGACCTGACCACCTGATCTTAATCTCACACTGAATAGCAGCCCTGACCCCGCCAAAAGCCCTAAGGCTAGAATCAGCATTTGAATCTCAGACCCCAAACTCTGGCTAGGAGGATCAGGAGGCAAGGTGGGTGTGAGGAGAATATTCAGAGGTCAAGTCACTGGCTGGGAAAATGCCCAGAAAAGGGAAAAGAAATAAGACAATAGAAAGTTACTTTCTTGGAGAACAGACATTTCCTCCCTTCCTTTCTGATGAGGAAGAACAATGCTTACCATCAGGCAAAGACACAGAAATCAAGGCTTCTGTGTCCCAGCCCACCCAATGGGCTCAGGCCATGGAAGAGCTCAAAAAGAATTTTGAAAATAAAGTTAGAGAGGTGGAGGAAAAACTGGGAAGAGAAATGTGAGAGATGAAAGAAAAGCATGAAAAGCAGATCAGCTCCCTGCTAAAGGAGACCCAAAAAAATGTTGAAGAAATTAACACCTTGAAAACTAGCCTAACTCAATTGGCAAAAGAGGCTCAAAAAGCCAATGAGGAGAAGAAGGCTTTCAAAAGCAGAATTAGCCAAATGGAAAAGGAAATTCAAAAGCTCACTGAAGAAAATAGTTCTTTCAAAACTAAAATGGCACAGATGGAGGCTAATGACTTTATGAAAAAGCAAGATATCACAGAACAAAGAGAGAAGAATGGAAAAATGGAAGATAATGTGAAATATCTCATTGGAAAAACAACAGACCTGGAAAATAGATCCAGGAGAGACAATTTAAAAATTATGAGACTACCTGAAAGCCATGATCAAAGGAAGAGCCTGGACATCATCTTTCATGAAATTATCAAGGAAAACTGCCCTGAGATTCTAGAACCAGAGGGCAAAATAAATATTCAAGGAATCCACAGAACACCGCCTGAAAGAGATCCAAAAAGAGAAACTCCTAGGAACATTGTGGCCAAATTCCAGAGTTCCCAGGTCAAGGAGAAAATATTGCAAGCAGCTAGAAAGAAACAATTCAAGTATTGTGGAAATACAATCAGGATAACACAAGATCTAGCACCCTCTACATTAAGGGATCGAAGGGAATGGAATAGGATATTCCAGAAGTCAAAGGAACTAGGACTAAATCCAAGAATCACCTACCCAGCAAAACTGAGTATAATACTTCAAGGGAAAAATTGGTCTTTCAATGAAATAGAGGATTTTCAAATTTTCTTGATGAAAAGACCAGAGCTGAAAAGAAAATTTGACTTTCAAACACAAGAATGAAGAGAACCATGAAAAGGTGAACAGCAAAGAGAAGTCATAAGGGACTTACTAAAGCTGAACTGTTTACATTCCTACATGGAAAGACAATATTTGTAACTCTTGAAACATTTCAGTATCTGGGTACTGGGTGGGATTACACACACACACATGCACACACGCACACATACGTAGAGACAGAGTGCACAGAGTGAATTGAAGAGGATGGGATCATATCTTAAAAAAAAAATGAAATCAAGCAGTGAGAGAGAAATATATTGGGAGGAGAAAGGGAGAAATTGAATGGGGCAAATTATCTCTCATAAAAGAGGCAAGCAAAAGACTCATTAGTGGAGGGATAAAGAGGGGAGGTGAGAGAAAAACATGAAGTCTACTCTCATCACATTCCACTAAAGGAAAGAATTAAATGCCCACTCATTTTGGTAGGAAAACCTATCTCACAATACAGGAAAGTGGGGGATAAGGGGATAAGCAGGGTGGGGGGGATGATAGAAGGGAGGGCATGGGGAGGAGAGTGCAATTCGAGGTTGACACTCATGGGGAGGGATAGGACTAAAAGAGAATAGAAGTAATGGGGAACAGGATAGAATGGAGGGAAATATAGTTAGTCCTATACAACACAACTATTATGGAAGTCATTTGCAAAACTACACAGATTTGGCCTATATTGAATTGCTTGCTTTCCAAAGGGAAGGGGTGGAGAGGGAGGGAGGTAAAGAAGGTGGAACTCAAAGTGTTCTTGCCACTAGGAAATAAGAAATACAGGTAAAGGGGTATAGAAAGCTATCTGGCCGTACAGGACAAAAGAGAAGACGGAGACAAGGGCAGAGAGGGATGATAGAAGAGAGAGCAGATTGGTCATAGGGGCAATTAGAATGCTTGGTGTTTGGGGGGGGAGGGGATAAAAGGGGAGAAAATTTGTAACACGAAATTTTGTGAAAATGAAGGTTAAAAGTTAAATAAATAAATTTAATAAAAAAAAAGATATAAACTCATGTAAAACAGATTTCCAGATGAACTATGTTGCAAAAAAAAAAGGACAGCAAGAAAAACAGTGGAAAACGTTTTCTTCAATCTCCACACAGAGTTCTTATGTTCTCTCTGGAGGATCGTTGGATTGATCAGAGTAACTAAGTCTTCCACAGTTGATCACTGTTACAATATTGATATTACTGGGTACAATGTACTCCTGTCTTCACTCATCTGACTTTGCATAAGTTCTCATAAATCTTCTCAGCTTTTTAGACCATTCTGCTTTAGGCCATTCTTCTTATAGTGCATACTCCATCACAATTATATGCCACAATTTGTTAAACCATGCCTCAATTTATAGGCATTCCATCAATGTCCAATTCTTTGCCTCCACAAAAAGAGCTGCTATCAATATGCTTGCACATAAACAACATTTTTTCTTTTCTTTGTTCTCTTTGGGATACAGAGCTAGTAGTTATATTGCTAGGTCAAAGGATATCTGCAGTTTTATACCTCTTGGAGTTTATTTATAAATTATTTGCCAGAATAGTTGGACCAGTTCACAACTCTATCAACAATGAATTAGTGTCCCTATTTCCCACTTCCCTGTCAGCCTTTGTCATTTTCTTTTCCATGTCATCCAGCTTGATAGATGTGAATTGGTACAGCCAAGTTATTTTAATTTGCATCTTTAATCAATAGTGATTTAGATCATGGGAATATTGATAGCTTCGATTTCTTCTGAAAACTGCCTGTTCGAATCCATTGACCATTTATCAATTGGCAAATGTGCCTTATTTCTATAAATCTGGCTCAGACACATATATTTGAGAAGTGAGTCCTTTATCAGAGAAACTTACTTTATTTTCCCCAGTTTGCTATGTTCCTTCTAATTTTGACTAAAATGTTTTTGTTTGTTCAAAAACATTTTTTAATATTGTGTGATCAAAATTATACATTTTATATGATCCTATTTCTCTCTCTCATGTTTGGTCATAAGCTCTTCCATTAGCCATAGATATGACAGGTAAAATTTCTATGTGCCCCCCAACTTTACTCATAATATCACTCCTTAAATCTAGATTTTTTTTTACCCATTTGAACTTATTTTTCTATATGGTGTAAAATATTAGTCTATGCCTAGTTTTCAGCAAACAGTTCTTCAGTTTTCACAGCAATTTTTGTCAAATAGAAAGATCTTGACTCCAAAACTTGGATCATTGTGTTTATCAAACACTAGATTACTATGACTACTTGTTACTATATATTGTATACCTAATGTACTGCACTGATCCACCACTCTATTTTTTAGCAATATTGTTTTCATGACTAACATTTTGTAATATAGTTTGAAATTGACTGCCTTCCTTCACAATTTTTTCATTGATTCCATTGGTATTCATGACCTTTTGTTATTCCAGATAAATTTTATTATTTTTTCCAGCTTAGGAAAATAATTTTTGGCACTTTGATTGTTATGGCAGTGAATAATTAACTTGGATAGAATTGTCATTTTTATTATACCGGCTTAATCTACCAATAAGCAATTAATATTACTCCAATTGTCTATCTAAGCAATTATTGCTCCAATTTATTTGTATGAAAATTACTTTGTAATTGTGTTCATATAGTCTCTGAGTTTGTCTTGTCAGGTAGAGAACCAAGTATTTTATATGATTTGTAGTTATTTTAAATGGAATTTATCTTTCTATTTCTTTCTGTGGATTTGGTTTTTTAGTGTAGTACTGGACATAAAATGCTGATAGTATATGTATTTTTATTTTATATTTTGAGACTTTGCTAAAGTTGCTAAGTATTTCAGCTAGTTTTTTTTTAGTTAATTCTCTAGTATTCTCTTAAGAGTACCAATCCTATTATCTTCAAAACCTGTTAGTTTTATTTCCTTGTTGTCATTTTTATTCCTTCAATATATTTTTCTTTTCTTATTGGTCTAACTACTAGTGGTGATAAATAACATCCTTGCTTCCCCATTGATCTTACTGGGGAAGCTTCAATGGTGTCCCCATTATAGAGAATATTTACTCTTGGTTTTAGATAGTTACGACTCATTTTAAGAAATATTCCATTTATTTTCATGTTTTCTACTTTAAAAATATATATATTTTCTGTCAAAAGCTTTTTCTGCTTTTCTTAGAATTAATTATCTGAAATAAAAAACAATCTTGAAATACAAAAGTTCTGAATAAATAATGATTTAATAGTAACAGTCAGCAGGTAAGTCAGGTCAATTAATCCCTCAGCAATTAGTAACAAAGGAGTGATTTACAGAACTTATTTTTATAACAGAAAAGAAGAATTTAAAATTACAGCAACTATATAAACTTGTTTTGAATATAATTCAGTTGAACAAGGTAGGTCATTTGACTATTTCACCCTTTCTAGGCTTACTCAACCCCAATTCATATTGGCAATATTTTGAGTGTTGGCATGCCTGGGGCTTAACAGAGGGTTTCTAGGGTGGGATAGCTATTATATCTGATATTCTGTTAGATTAGGGCCTGTGTCTATCAACCTGTCAGTCAAAATGAGATTACATTAGGGATCTCTTCCCTATAGTTGTCAGGAATTTAAGAAAGGATACAAAAATTAACCTTATAGTCAACTTGAGTAAGACTGGAAAAAGGAACTGGTGGTAAAACTAGCAGTCAAACTCTAAATTCCAAAAAGGGAAACTTAACCTTAGAAGAATATATTATTTAACTTTTATTTAATTTTTTAATTCAAGAAGAAAGGGGGAACTTCAAATCAATAAGCTAGAAATTAATCCCCCCTTTTTCTAACTGCTAGAAAGGGGAAATTAACATTTAAAAAAGTCTTATACTCCTGTAATGATTTTATTTGTACAAAGATGTATGTCTTACCCTAAATTATCTGCTGTAAAATAATAAAGTTCTATCAATCAATCTACATATTCATTAAGTCTATAGGTAACCTAGGCCCACGAGAAGATTTATACTAGTTTGGTTTAGATGTTAGGGCTAATCTTTCCTAAAAAAGGGAGGAACTTAATAGTACAATTAAACTAAAATCAAAGTAATTAATACTAATTTAAAGGTTATCCCTTTTCATACTGAGATTATAATGTGATTTATTTTGTTTTTGTTACTGAAATGATTAATTTTTCTGATAGCTCTCATAATATTGAATGAGTGCTACATTTTAATTATAAATCCCACTTTGTCATAGTATATAATCCTTGTGGAAAAAATTGTTGTAATCCCTTGCTAGTATTGTTTTTAATTTTTACATCAAGGAAATTGGTCTGTAGTTTTCTTTATTTTGCTCTCCCAAATTTAGATATAAAAACAATCTTGTGTCATGAAGGAATCAGGTAGAATTACTTCCTTCTCTATGTTTTCAAATATTTTATCTAGTATTGAGATTAATTTTTCCTTAAAAGTTTGCTGGAATTCACTTGCAAACCCATCTGATCTTGTGGATTTTTTCTTAGGGAGCTCATTGGTAGCTAGTTCAATTTATTTTTCTAAGTTAGGGTTATTTAAGTGAAGTGTTCTGTTCATGTGGGCAATTTCTATTTTTGTAAATATTCATCAGCTTTGGAAACATCCATCAATCCTTCCATCCATTTAAACTGTCAATTTACTGGCATATATTTGGGCAAAATAACCCCTAATAATGGCTTTAATTTCATCTTCATTGGTGGTGCATTCACTGTTTTCAATTTTGATACTGGTGATTTAGTTTTATTCTTTCCTTTTATAAAAAAATCAAATTAAACAATGGTTTATCTGTTTTATTGCTTTTCCCCATGTTTCTTTACTTTCAATTTTATTAACCACTCTTGATTTTCAGAATTTCCATTTATTTTTTCATTGGTGGTTTTTTCTTTTGTCTTTTTTTTTTTAGTTGCATGATCAGTTCATTGATCTACTCTTTCTCTCTACTATTGTCATATGAATTTAGAAATATAAATATTCCCCTAAGTACAGCTTTGGCTGCATCCCACAAATTTTGGTATGCTGTGTCATTTTTGTCCTTTTAAATGAAATCATTTGTTGTTTCTCTGGTTTGTTATTTGACCCACTCATTCTTTAGGATTTGATTATTTAGTTTCCAGCTAATTTTTAATCTGTTCTTTTATAATACTTTCTTAAAGGTAAATTTAAGTTGACGAATGGCTGAGGAAGTTATGGTTTATGATTGTGACAGAAAACTATTGTACAATAAGAAATGATGAGTAGGCTGCTCACAGAACAAAACCTGGAAAGACTACCATGAACTGATACAAAGTGAAAGTGACAAAACCAGGAGAACATTGTACACAGTAAGAGCAATCCTGCATGAAGATCAGCTCTTCTCAGCAATGCAATGATCCAAGACAATTCCAAAGAAGTTATGATGAAAATTATGCTATCCAGTTCCAGAACAATATCTGATAGGGTATGAATGAAGATCAAAATATAAATTTTTGGCTTTCTTTATTTTTCTTCTTTTTTGTGTTTTCTGTCACAACATAAATATTATGGAAATGTGTTTTATGTGATTAGACAGGTATAACCTATATCAAATTTCCTTGCCTTCCAGGGGAGGAGGGGGAGAAGGAAGGGGGAGAGGAGAACTTGGGGAAGGAGGGAGAGAACTTGGAACTCAAAATTAAAAGAAAATAAATGTTAAAATTGTTTCTACATGGAATTGGGGGGGGGATATTAAATATTTTTTTCAAAAGATAATAAAAACAAAAGATGTTAAATGGGAAAAAAAGATTTGTATGATCTGCCATTTGTTGCATATACACTTAGTACTAATATGATGTACTTTCCCATATAATATGTTTTAATTAGATCTATTTTTACTTTTGCTTCATCTGAGGTCATGATTACTATGCCTGTTGTTTTTTTTAACTTCAGTTGAAATATAATACATTGTGCTCCAGTCCCTTATTTTATTGCTTTTTGTGTGTGTGTGTGTGTGTTTTAAGTTTGTTTCTTGTGAATAACATAATTGAATTCCAGTTTCTATCCAGTTTTGTGTAATGGAATATTTCATCCCAGTCATATTCGGTATTGGGGTAACTTTATTTCTTTCGATCCTATTCTATTATCCTTCTTTCTCCTTCTCAAACTTCTGTTTTGCTTTTGAACATTATCTTCTTTAATCTACCCTTTCTCACCCATATTTTCCCACCTAATTTCCCTGTGGGAAAATAGATTTGTCTATTCAGCTGAATGTGTATGTGTATACATCTATACAAACAGACACATACACACATGCATGCACACATATACATATGTGTATATGTGTGTGTATATATGTTCTTCCTTCTTTGAACCAATTTGTATGAGAGTGAGTTTCAAATGTAGACCCCCATTCTCTCTGGCAGTGTAAAAGTTCTTCATTGCATGCTTCTTTTATATGAAGTAATTTCCCACATTCTTCCTTTTCCTTCTCCCTTTTCTCAGAATATCCTTCATTTTTGCCCATCCATATTTTTTAGATCTTCTCAACATAATCCACCTGATCTTATATTTTCTGTTTATGAAAAGTCCTTCTAACTGCCCTAATTATGGTAAAATTCTTAGGAGTTACATGCATCACCTTCCTATATAGAAACATAAATATTTTAACTTTATTGAGTGCCTTATGAATGTTTTTCAAATTTACCTTTTTATACTTCTCTTGAGTCTTGCATTTGAGACTCAAATTTTCTCTTCACCTCTGGTCTTTTCATCAGGAATACTTGAAAGTATTCTATTTAATTTAATTGCCATGTCCCTCCCAGAGAATTATATTCAGTCTTGCCAGGTCAGTTATTCTTGTTTGTAATGCTAGCTCCTTTACTTTCTACAGTTTCGTATTCTAAGGCTCAATCCTTTGATGTGGAAACTGCTAAATCATGTGTGATCTTAACTGATGCTCTGTAATGTTTGGATGGTTTATTTCTGGCACCTTGAAATATTTTCTATTTGACCTGGGAGCTCTGGAATTTGGCTATAATATTTTTGAAATATTTATTTGGGTAGCTCAGGAAGTGATCAATGTATTCTTTCAATTTCTATTTTATCCTTTGGTTCTAGTATATCAGAGCTGTTTTCCTTTATAATTTCTTCAAATATGTTATCGAATCTGTCTCTTTAATTACGTCCTTCAGGTATTCCAATAATTCTTAAATTATCTCTCCTCAATCTATTTTCCAAGTCAGTTGTTACTTTTTTCATGAAATATTTCAAATTTTCTTCTATTTTTTTATTCTTTTGACTTTGTTACATTGCTTCATGAGATTTCATGGAGTTGTTAGTTTCCACTTGTCCAGTTCTATGTTTAAAAGAATGATTTTCTATAGTGACCTTGTGCACCTCGTTTTTAATTTGGCCAATTATACTTTTAAGGAGTTCTTTTCTTTATTCAGGCTTTGTGTCTCTTTTACAACTTGGTCAATACTCTTTCTAAGATGTTATTTTCTTCAGTATGTTTTGTCCCTCTTTTACAAAGATGCCATTTGTCTTTTCATGATTTTCTTGCATCTTTCTCATTTCTTTATTTTTTTTCCTGCCACAATTATTTGATTTTTAGAATTATATTTTAGATTACAGAAATTCTTGTTGATTTTATGTACAATTCATAATTTTCCTTGTGTCTTTTCTTGGCACTTTTTTAATATGGATGTCTTCTGAGATTACATCATGAT
The DNA here is from genome assembly GCF_028372415.1 of Notamacropus eugenii. Classification (NCBI taxonomy): domain Eukaryota; kingdom Metazoa; phylum Chordata; class Mammalia; order Diprotodontia; family Macropodidae; genus Notamacropus; species Notamacropus eugenii. The sequence continues at coordinate 130,092,366 of NC_092878.1, forward strand.
CTTCTCTGTGATATTAGATTTAAGGATCAGGGGTTCTTTTTGTTCACTTGCTCATTTTTCTAGCCTATTTATTGACTTTGATCTTTGTCTTTAAGTTTGATACTTTCTATCAAACTAGTATCAAAGGTGGGAAGGTTGAGTGAGACAGGAATGAGGAATCAGGTGGTAGGGGGTATGGAGTTGTGTTTAGATGATGATCTTTAGTAGTTTAGCTTATGCTGTGTGAACATGATGATCAGATATGAGAATGTTCATCATTCAGTGGAGTGTGCCACTCTTCTACCCTCAAACGACAGATACAGGAGAAGATGGGAGGTCTGAAGTCAAAGAGAGGCTTCCTCTATTTTCAGACTGGAGGCTCTCCACATCCTAGTTAGGAGAATGGGCTGGCAGCAGGAGGCAAAAGATGCTATGTCTTGGTATAGATGGCAGTGGCTGCTTTGGGACAAATAGAAGGTACCCAGTTGACCTTAGCAGCTTCTCCTCAGGGGATATGATGAACCCAGCAGAAGATGGAACACTTAAGTCAAAAGGACACTGATGGTCTAAGGAAGGTATTGGAAACTGTGGCCACATGTGGCCTCAGGGCCACAAGTTCCCCATCCCTGGATGAGGTGTTCTCACCCTAGGAGGTGATAATAGGAAGTGGTAGACTCCCTGCACAGATGGAAGACACCCATTCCCATCCTTTATATTTTACTATGCTCCAGGTACTATATTAAGTGTTAAGGGCATGAGAAAAAGCAAAAATCATTCCCTCTTCTTACAGAGCTCATAATTTAAGTGGGGAGACCACATGCAAGCAACAGGTGCAAATAAAATACATACAAGATAAATTTGAGGTGTCTCTGAGGGAAGGCACTAAAGATTAAGGAAGGCTGGGAAAGGCTTCCTACAGAAGGTAACATTTTAGCTGAGACCTGATGAAAATCAATGAGAAAATTTCCTCTACCTGTAGAGATGAGCTTTATGTTTTTAGAGAATTATATTAAGTGCTTGGGTTGTTAACTGATGCATGTAAGATCACACAGACTTATGCAGTACAGGATGCCTTCCTAACTCTGACTCTGAGGCTGGCATTCAACCAAGTCTACCTTAAATATTATTGAATCTGCCCTGATAAATATTAAGATCATATTTGGACTGAATATCAAAATAATTATATTTTCCACAGATACATTTTCATGTTTAATAATTTATTAAACTATACTAAATGTGCCAATTGGTTTTAAATTGCCATTCATTAAGTATTCTATTAAATTCTGAGATGTAACTAATGGAATGTTTCTTCATAATTACGTGCTTAATATTAGACAAAAGCATATTTACTTTGGCTCAATAACTATATGTTAGCAATTTTGTCCTACATAATTCAACTACTAAAACATGTTTTCCTGGATTCAACATATGCTTTAACCAATTCTAAATTAAAATGTCACTTGGCAATAAATGAACAAGCAAAAATTCACATAAGAAATTAAAGTATCAAGGATGAACATATAAATTCATTATTTACTTTTTGTCTTTCATCAAGTTCAGCTACAGTAAATCGTATTGAGCCTCATAAGTTATTAATAACTTATGCATATGGCATAACAGGTGTTGGGAAACTCTGAGCTTTTCCAGTCAAGACGTTAATCAATAGGACTAAAGAAATCCTCAATCATTTTCATATATAATAGATTTGTTGATTTTACTGTCACCTTTGAAGTAAAGTCTAATATTATGTGCTAGAATGCAGCATCTCATTAATGTTGAGAAAAAGAGAGAGACAACAACATATGCCTTCAAATTCCATATACATAAGTTTAAATGAATTTTGTTTTCTTCCAGGGAGTTATTCTAGTTTTACAATTTGCGAGTTAAGTGTCTCATGATCTTAACTGCCAACTCCATGGTTTTTTTTTAAATACTTCATACAATTTAAAGTTCTTTTCATAATGACTCATAAATTAATATCTAATCATTTTACAGTGAATGATGGTAGTGGTGGACACTATAATCTTTGTACTATTTGGATGTAATCATCAATTTGAGATATTTTGAAACTATATGTTGAAAATTAACTTAGTAACAGCTGAAAGGAATCATGAGTCATGGTGGTGGTGATGGTGCTGTTGCTGTATATATGTGTGTGTGTGAGAGAGAGAGAGAGAGAGAGAGAGAGAGAGAGGGAGAGAGAGAGAGAGAGAGAGAGAGAGAGAGAGAGAGAGAGAGAGAGAGAGAGAGAGAGAGAGAGAGAGGGAGGGAGGGAGGGAGGGAGGGAGGGGGAGGGAGGGAGGGAGGGAGAGAGAGAGAGAGAGAGAGAGAGAGAGAGAGAGAGAGAGAGAGAGAGAGAGAGAGAGAGAGAGGGAGGGAGGGAGAGAGAGAGATTAGATACAGTTTCTGTTCTGTCACCTAGCTAGTAGGGATGATGAAACACATATACAGTAAGTATGATGTGAAAGAGAGGAGGACAAAATGTCATTACCTTCTCAGGAAAGTTAGAGAATCCTATGGAAGCTCTGAGGAAGTAAAAAAACATCATTCCTGTTGGGAAAAGCAGGGAAGGAATTATGAAGGAGATGACATTTAAGCTAAGTCTGAAAGGAGGAATTGGTCAGGGATCAATCAAAGTTGTAAGATTTAATTACTTCATTCCCAGGTTTAGGGAGTAGAATAATTAAATGCAAAAGGTAAGAAAAAAAGAATAGCCTAGAATACTCCAGAGAGTAGAGGCCTACTGGGTTGGATGATATGTAGAGGAAGTAATGTGAAATAGGGATGAAAAGGACCATTATGGAGGACTTTGAATAATTTAACATTACTTTAAGAATTCTGCGAAGAAACTTTACATGCTCATGTGTGAGACATAATTCAGTTTCTAACCATATTTTAAACTGGATAATAGTCTAAATTATTATCAATCCTTATGGAATTCATTTAATTTAAATTAATTTTCAGAAACTCACCTTGAATGGTCAGAAAAGCTTATTCACATATCTTCATATTTTCCCAAATGAGGAAAGTCACAGTAGCACATTCTAAAATGGAGATAGAGTGAATTATAGTAAAAATCTGTTTTCTGTCATTTTTTTCTGTTCTTAACCATGGCAACCACTCAGACATTGTTAACTGATCTTACTATGGTAAGTCTAGGTGAAATGCACAAAATCCTTTAGTACCTTTTGTATACTCTACAAACATCACATTCTATTCAGTTTAATTTATTGTTTTACTGTAACTTCGAGCTCCTCAGAGTGCTTCACCCTAAGGCCATTAGCATCCCAGTACTAAAACCTTAAGAAGAAAATAGTCAAGTCTTAAACAGACTGCAAATGTTCACTGATCATTTAGAAGAAAGTACAATACATCCTACAAATTAAATCAATAAGGGTGGGTTTTTTACCCCATCTTTGAATCTATAGATAAGTACATCAGTGTTGTGAATGTGCAAAACTTTTATGATCAAAATTTCTTCTAATCTACAGTTTTCAGTGCTATATTTTCATTCCGTTGGCAAAGGAAAATTCATCATGGAAAACACATACCTTCCTAATGATGTTTTAGCAGAAGTAACCACTAAGAGGAAAAAGCAGTTCATACTTTCTAATAAAAAAATCCTCATTAAAAGTACATATGAAAATTGTCATATAGAATACCAGTAACTACATAGAGAGGATATATAGGTCAGGGGCAGGGAACCTGCAGCCTCAATTTGTTCTATAAAACTTGGACTCAGTCAAAAGTCCACACCCAAGGACCTGGAAGACCATATGTGATCTTGAAGCCACAGGTTCCCTCCCCCTGATATAGATCTTTGTAAAGTCTAATCCATACAATGGCAGACACACATGTGAAAGAGGTAGATAAGGAAATACGATGAATAATGTGTGAGTGGACCATAAAGTTCCTAATCACATGCATAAGTAAAGAATGAGTTTCAGACATGCAGCATCTTACAACGAACAGAGCATTGGATTGGCATTAAGAGGATCAGAGTTACAAGTCTCATCTCTAATGCTTGTTATTTTTTATGACCTTGGAGAGTCGCTTAACTTCCCTTGGTCTCAGTTTCCTCATCTAAAATATGAGAAGATTAGACAAGGAGACCTCTGAAGTTCTTTCTCAATCTACATCTATGATCCAATAATCTGATTACTCAAATCTGTTCTGTCACTTAATAGATTTGTGATATCGGGCAAGATTTTCCTCAACTTTAAAAAAAAATAAAGAGATTAAAAACAAAGTGGATTAGATAGCTTCTAAGGCCTCTCATTTATGTCTTCTTCAATTTCCTTCTCTGATATTGGATTGTTTCTTTCTTTTAGTAGTTTGGGTATTTTGGTTTTTTGTTAATACACATTCACTTTTGGTATTTTGGTTTTTTGTAAGTACACATTACTTTTCTTTAATTCTAAATTTTGTTGGCATATAATTATGTATAGTAATTTAATAATTTTTTTTTACTCTTGTGAATTTACTTGCTTATTTTTAACGACAATTTATTATGAGCTTTTAAAAATAACTCTTGGCTTTATTCATCAGATCTTTAGCCTTTTTTTTTATTTTCAAGTTTCTTTTTGTTTCCTCCAATTTTAAATATTTCTTCTTCTGTCCTTGCTTTGGGATTAATTTATTTTAAAATATTTTTATTGCTAACTTTTATACTTGTATTAATTTAGTTGTAACCTGTGTCATTTGTTCACCCCTTCTCAGACAATTCTGTGTTCATTTTTTGATCTATTTAATTAGAAGTCAAGTTAATTGATTCTCTTTTTTATGTTTTTCTAATATATATTTTCAGAGATCCTGAGTTTTTGAAGTCATGGTTATTGATATCATTTTACCTGCCTTACCTGTCTTCCCTTACTGTACCAAACTATTATCATCTCCTGTTACTGATTATCTTTGAACTTCCACTATAGCAGTATAAGTCAATATAACATCATCCCATGGGCCTGTTTATAAGCCATTCTGCTCACTTGGGTCAATCTCCTACATGTGTCCATTTCCCTCATCAAAATATTATGTGTCTCCTTATCACCAATAGCATAAAGGCTCCTATCTTAACTTCCTATTATTTTAAGTTACATTTTTATAGATGTTTTTTTTACTGAAGTAAAATCAATTTCTCTATGGCAAAACGGTTTACTTTCAAATGTGGCAATTTCCTAAGAAAGGAAAATACTTCAGAAGAAAATGTTTTTTCAAAAACAAGTAAGAATAAATGA